>NC_092823.1:15501011-15811802 GCF_023375885.2 Dermacentor andersoni
AAGTCGACGAAATGCTGCGCGACGACATCATCCAGCCGTCGAAAAGCCCATGGGCATCCCCTGTTGTCCTGGTGAAGAAAAAGGACGGAACCCTACGTTTCTGCGTCGATTATCGTCGTCTGAACAAGATCACGAAGAAGGACGTATACCCCCTTCCACGGATAGACGACGCATTGGATCGGCTCTGCAACGCTAAGTACTTCTCCTCGATGGACCTCAAGTCTGGCTATTGGCAAATAGAAGTCGACGAAAGAGATCGCGAAAAGACCGCCTTCATCACCCCAGACGGCCTCTACGAGTTCAAGGTTATGCCATTTGGACTGTGCTCGGCGCCTGCAACGTTCCAGCGCGTGATGGACACGGTTTTAGCGGGATTGAAATGGCAGACCTGTCTCGTTTACTTGGATGACGTCGTTGTATTCGCCGGAAATTTCGACGATCACCTTAGGCGGCTTGCCACAGTACTAGAGGCCATCAAGTCATCAGGGCTCACTCTGAAGCCAGAAAAATGCCGCTTCGCTTACGACGAGCTTCTGTTCCTAGGCCACGTCATCAGTAAATCCGGAGTACGCCCCGACCCCCAGAAAACAGCTGCCATCGCAAAGTTCCCGCAGCCCACCGACAAGAAGGCAGTGCGTAGATTCCTTGGCATGTGTGCCTACTACAGGCGCTTTGTCAAGGACTTTTCACGCATCGCCGAGCCGTTGACACGTCTAACTAAATGTGATGTTGAGTTCAAGTGGGAAACGCCGCAGGCCGACGCATTTGAAGAACTCAAACGACGCATGCAGTCGCCGCCGGTACTTGCGCACTTCGACGAGTACGCCGATACAGAAATCCATACTGACGCCAGCAGCCTAGGCCTCGGTGCCGTTCTAGTCCAGAGGAGAAACGGAGTCGAACAGGTGATAGCTTACGCTAGCCGGTCGCTGTCAAAAGCGGAAGGCAACTATTCTACAACCGAAAAGGAATGCCTCGCCATCGTTTGGGCTACAGCTAAATTTCGCCCTTATCTTTATGGCAGGCCATTCAAAGTCGTCAGTGACCATCACGCGTTGTGTTGGCTAGCGAGTATAAAGGATCCTTCAGGACGACTGGCACGGTGGAGCCTCAGACTACAAGAATACGACATCACTGTAACCTACAAGTCAGGACGAAAACACTCCGATGCCGATTGCCTATCACGCGCCCCCATTGACCCGCCGCCGCAAGATGACGAAGATGACGCCTTCCTTGGCATGATAAGCGCGGAAGACTTCGCTGAACAGCAACGGGCAGACCCGGAGCTAAAAGGCCTGGTGGAATATTTGGAAGGGCACACCGACGTTGTCCCCAGGGCATTTAAGCGCGGATTATCTTCCTTCACGCTTCAAAACAATCTCCTCGTGAAGAAGAACTTTTCACCAGTCCGCGCCAACTACCTTCTTGTTGTCCCGTCAGGACTTCGTCCAGAAGTATTGCACGCCCTACATGACGATCCGACCGCTGGACACCTCGGTTTTTCCCGGACACTATCGAGGATACAAGAACAGTATTATTGGCCGCGCCTGACCGCCGACGTCGCCCGTTATGTCAGAACATGCCGAGACTGTCAGCGACGCAAGACACCGCCGACAAGGCCAGCCGGATTACTACAGCCAATCGAGCCTCCTTGCCGACCATTCCAGCAGATCGGGATGGACTTGCTGGGACCCTTTCCGACGTCAACAACCGGAAATAAGTGGATCGTCGTGGCGACAGACTACCTCACCCGCTTCGCTGAAACTAAAGCACTGCCGAAAGGTAGCGCAGCCGAAGTGGCGAAATTCTTTGTCGAAAACATCCTGCTTCGACATGGCGCCCCAGAAGTCCTCATCACCGACAGAGGAACGGCCTTTACAGCGGAGCTCACCCAAGCCATTCTGAAATACAGTCAGACAAGGCACAGGAGAACCACGGCCTACCACCCGCAGACGAATGGTCTTACGGAGCGGCTGAATAAGACCCTCGCCGACATGCTAGCGATGTACGTCGACGTCGAACACAAGACCTGGGATGCCGTCCTGCCGTACGTAACATTCGCTTACAACACGGCGGTGCAAGAAACAACACAGATCACGCCGTTTAAGCTGGTTTACGGCAGGAACCCGACGACGACGCTCGACGCCATGCTGCCCCACGTCACTGACGAAGAGAATGTTGACGTCGCTAGCTATCTCCAGCGAGCCGAAGAAGACCGACAGCTCGCCCGCCTACGGATCAAGAACCAGCAGCGTACCGACAGCCGACAGTACAACCTGCGACGACGCTTCGTCGAGTACCAGCCCGGCGACCGTGTTTGGGTATGGACCCCGATACGCCGACGAGGACTAAGTGAGAAGCTACTGCGACGCTATTTCGGACCCTACAAGGTCATCCGACGTATCGGCGCACTAGACTATGAGGTCGTGCCAGACGGCATTTCGCACTCACAGCGGCGCCGCGCACGATCTGAAGTGGTCCACGTGGTGCGCCTTAAACCATTTTTCGGACGCTAATGAACTTCCTTAGTTTGTTGTTTTCTTTGCTACGAGTGCTTTTCTTTGTTACTTTCGTTTGTTAGCAGCATCGGGTCGATGCTTTTTAAGAGGGGGGTAATGACACGTGTACTTATCTTTATCGGGCAACCACGTTTCGCCGCTTAACAACTGTAATCGCACAGCGAGGGACGCGCCTGCGTGTATCCGACGTTTCTGGAAAGTTATCGACGCTTCTATCCGCGTGTCTGTTGTCGCCGAACCTTGTGTTATCAGATTTCATCGCGTGACGCGAATGGTGTAGAACTTTGTGGAAGACACGCGGGTCCCATCAGTTAATCTGGAACATTCGACGACTGCTCTATAAAAGCCGACGCGCTTGACCCGCTGAGCAGATTTTCGACGATCGCCGAGCGTGTTCGCCGCTATCGTTGCGCTATAAGTGTAGCCTGTTTTGTGGGCACAGGTTCGCCCAATAAAAGTTAGTTTTCTTGTTCACAGTATTGCTACTGTGTTCTTTCTTCAACGTCACCACCACGTGACAATATAAAAAAGAAAAAAAAAGAAAAAGAAAGAAATGCATACACGATGAAAAAAAAAAAACGCACAGTACAAAGCATGTAGATGCACTTACAATTCGTCATAGGCACACAATTCTGTTTTTACTCAACATGCCTAAAACTGCGTTTCAAATGACTTACAAATGAGTCAAGATTATGCATAGCAGCAATTTCTTTTGACAGGTTGTTCCAGTGATAAATAGCAAAAAAAAGAGCAGTGATTGTCGAAGGAGATTCGTACGCGCAAACATGGGACGCCCTTTGATGGGATGGCCGAGGCGGGGGAAAATTTTTCGTGGGGGTTTGATATGGTATGATGGTGAAGGATGATTGGGTATTATACAATCTGTGGAAGTGTGAAAGCAGTGCTAACAGTCGTCGTTTTTTCTAGATGGTGTAATTGAAGGGACTCTTTTATAGCCGTGATGCTGGATGTTCTAGGGTAGGTTTTAGTGATGAAACGTGCTGCTTTATTTTCCAAAGATTCAAGCTTGTTTTTTAGGTATGTCTGATTCAGGTTCCATATTATGGAAGCGCATTCAATCTTTGAGCTAACTAGAGCTGTGTAAGCTAATGATTTAGTTGACTGATTTGCTCAATACAAATTTCGCTTGAGGAATCAAAATGTTTTGTTTGCTTTCGGATATATTTAATCGATGTGATCATTTCATGTAAGGTTTGAAGTTAAATGGACGCCAAAGTATTTTAATGTAGACACATTCTCTATGCATATGTTTATAAAATATGAACTTAAGTGAAGGTTACTGGCTCTGGTAAATGTCTTGGTTTTCGTTTTACAAACATTAATTTCCATTTCCCATTCCTTGCACCAAACTGCAATTTTGTTTAGGTCGGCTTGTAAAATATTAGTATCTTCAGAGGTGATAATTTGTCTGTAAAGTACGCAGTCATCTGCAAACAAACAAACTCTTGAGGTCGGGTTGTTACTGATATAATTAATGTGAATTAAGAATAACATTTGGCCAGGTACGGAGCCCTGAGCAACGCCAGATTTAGCTTGGGCTAAAGCGGAAAACTGATTATTTACGGACACAAATTGGTAGCGATGGGTAAAAACTTGACATCCAATTAACAATTTTACCATGTATGTTAAGCCGGCTACGTTTCATCATTAAGCGAGAATGGCGAACTTTACCGAATGCTTTCTTGAAGTCAATAAATATGGCATCGATTTTTATGGAATCGTGAACAGCTTGATGAAGATCAGTTATAAGTTCAAATAGTTGTGTTTCACAAGAGCGTCCTTGCTGAAATCCATGAAGATTATTAGAAAAAAAGTTATGCTCAGGTAAATATTTCATAACTGCGGAAGATATGATATGCTGAAGTAATTTACGTGGAATACTAGTCCAGGATGTAGGTCTATAGAATGAGGGCACTGATTGGTCACCTTATTTGCAAATGGGAGTGATACGACCGATCTTCCAGTCATCTGGTACAATTCCTGTATCTATTGATTGGTGGAAAAGGGCGGCTAACACGGGAGATAATATAGCTTTATTTATTTAAGCATCTTTGCGAAGATGCCGTTTGGACCTGGCACTGAGTTATTCGAAAGTCAATCGATGGCTCATTCTATTCCGTCGGGACTAATTATAAGGTCATTCATAGATGAGGTAGTTGAAGGAAACGTAAGATCAGGTGGCATTGGGTTTTGGTTTGTGAACACAGAGCTGAAAAACGAGTTTAATTCAGTCACATCTTTAGATGGTGAGAGTAGCATGCCGTTATTAACGATTGGTATGTGGGATTCAGAAGAAGAAGATTGAGAAGGTTGAGATATCTGCGGACAAGAAGGCAACAATTTAGGTTTGAAATTTACTTACACTGGAAGCATAGCGCGAGAAGGACGATCGACAAAGACTAGACAGGGCAAGCGCTATAGCGCTTGTCCTGTTTAGTCTTTGTCGATCGTCCTTCCCTATGCTTCCAGTTTAACTATGTATTACCAACCAGCCCGAGCCTATACTCTTCTGAAATTTAGTGTGAGAAAATCAGGTCTTATGATATTCAATGAAAACAGTGAACACACAGTGGCGACACAGGGCCAGGAAATACTTCGGGTAGCGAAATATAAATACCCTGGTATTGTGGATAAACGAAGGCAATATATATATGGAAAGACAGGAAAAAACAATAACAGTGAAGGGGAAGAGAAATGCAGCCATAATTAAGCACAGAGCCCTATGGGGACACAATAGGTACGACGTGCTCCGAGGTATGTGAGAAGGTGTAATGGTTCCAGAACCTACTTTTGGAAATGCGGCTGTTTGCTTTAAATCAGGGGTACAATCAGGACTCGATGGGAACCAAAAGCCAGTGGGACGACTCGCATTGGGCGCTCACGGGAAGACTAGAAATGAAGCTGTGCAGGGTGATATGGGTTGGACTAGTTTTGAAGTGAGGGAAGCTCGCAGTAAAATTGAGTATGAAGAACGACTGAGGAATATGGAAGAAAGTGACGGGCTGGGAGAGTGTTGAGGTATCTGTACAAGAAAACCATTGATTCACAGTGGAGGAAAAGAACTAGGCAGCTTACCAGCAAGATGCGGCCTGTAGTGTGGGCAACACAGCAATCAAGCATGTCGAGCAGCAAGTCTGAGAGGCTGAAATAATCTCATGGGTGGCGGCAATAGAAAAAAAACCTGCCATGAGTAACTACTTCAGAGGAGAAAACAAAATCAGGAAATAAACAATTTATGATAACTCAAAGGGAAGCTCATTACTTTTCAAAGCGAGATCGGGGTGCCTTAGAATATTATGCACCTATAATATGCACCTATAAAGCGCGATATAATCACGAAGAAGAAGCATGGGCTTGCTGCGGTAAAGCTAGGAAAGCGATGGAGCATGTTTTATCAGAATTTGAAGACCTCTTCCCAGTGGTCGATGTAGGCACCACTCGCCTCCTGGAAGCCCTTGGGTCCAGCGAGAGCAGTAGAAAAGTAAACATATTCGCACTAGTGATTAGTAAGACGCGACTGAAAGATTGGTGGAAGAAAGGCAGGGAAACGACAAAAACGGAGACGTACAAAAGCACAATTCGCAATAGGGGATTAGAAAATTTGGTTGTGGGACTTCATAGAGTCTTTCTCTTTTCTTATTGTTTAACCTAGGTAGAACATTAGGCAGTATAATAGCAAGAGCTTGGTGGCGCAACCCACCACCCCGTTTCAAAGGGGACGCTCATAACATCAATCCATCCATAGTGACGTCCCGGTGCGGTAACTCACCGGGAAGCTCAAGATGACGGCCTTTTTGTTGGCCGCCATTTTGGTCTTCCCGCCCTTTTGCGCGGCCATCTAGGAGTTGCGGAACCTTGCAGTACACTCGCGGGAGCTTATGACATGTTCACCACCGCACATTGAACACTTGGGCACGCATATGTTACGGGCCCGCACCCCCTCCTCGAGTGGAATGTGTTGCCTGCGCAGGCCGCAATTGTACTGTCTCAGGTTTAAGCATGCGTCCATCCTATGGCCGACCGCACAGCCTTTGCCGCAGGCCGGGAACGTAGGGTAGTAGTGTTGGACGGGCACCACCATGTTGTCATAGTGAATAAAACGGGGTTTGTCCTTTCCAGCGAAGGTACCATGCCCTTTGTTCGGTGTGCCAAATTTTCTCACTTCAACAGGCAGCGTCGCCAACGTGGTGGGGTGAAAAACTGCTCTAACATTGCCAAGAATCAGCCCACCTGGGTTAAATTAATGTCCACTTACGCTGGGTGAACGTCATTGGAATATGAACCTGGCAACGTTTAACGCTAGAACGTTATCTAGTGAGGCGAGTCAAGCAGTGCTATTGGAAGAATTAGAGGGCAGTAAATGGGATATAATAGGGCTCAGTGAAGTTAGGAGGCCAAAAGAAGCATATACAGTGCTCAGAAGCGGGCACGTCCTGTGCTACCGGGGCTTAGCGGAGAGACGAGAACTAGGAGTGGGATTCCTGATTAATAAGAATATAGCTGGTAACATACAGGAATTCTATAGCATTAACAAGAGGGTGGCATGTCTTGTTCTGAAACTTAATAAGAGGTACAAAATGAAGGTTGTACAGGTCTACGCTCCTACATCCAGTCATGGTGACCAGGAAGTCGAAAGCTTCTATGAAGACGTGGAATCGGCGATGGGTAGAGTGAAAACAAAATACACTATACTGATGGGCGATTTCAATGCCAAGGTAGGCAAGAAGCAGGCTGGAGATAAGGCAGTGGGGGAATACGGCATAGGCACTAGGAATAGCAGGGGAGAGTTATTAGTAGAGTTTGGGGACCAGAATAATATGCGGATAATGAATACCTTCTTCCGCAAGCGGGATAGCCGAAAGTGGACGTGGAGGAGCCCGAACGGCGAGACTAGAAATGAAATAGATTTCATACTCTGCGCTAACCCTGGCATCATACAAGATGTGGACGTGCTCGGTAAGGTGCGCTGCAGTGACCACAGGATGGTAAGAACTCGAATTAGCCTAGACTTGAGGAGGGAACGGAAGAAACTGGTACATAAGAAGCCGATCAATGAGCTAGCGGTAAGAGGGAAAATAGAGGAATTAGAGGAAGAGGGAAATAGCTACAGAACAGGTATTCGGCTTTAACTCAGGAAGAGGACCTTAGTGTTGAAGCAATGAACGACAATCTTGTGGGTATCATTAAGGAGTGTGCAATAGAAGTCGGCGGTAACTCTGTTAGACAGGATAGCAGTAAGCTATCGCAGGAGACGAAAGATCTGATCAAGGAACGCCATTGTATGAAAGCCTCTAACCCTACAGCTAGAATAGAACTGGCAGAACTTTCGAAGTTAATTAACAAGCGTAAGACAGCTGACATAAGGAAGTATAATATGGATAGAATTGAACAAGCTCTCAGGAACGGAGGAAGCCTAAAAGCAGAGAAGAAGAAACTAGGAATTGGCAAGAATCAGATGTATGCGTTAAGAGACAAAGCCGGCAATATCATTACTAATATGGATGAGATAGTTCAAGTGGCTGAGGGGTTCTATAGAGATTTATACAGCACGAGTGGAACCCACGATGATAATGGGAGAGAGAATAGTCTAGAGGAATTCGAAATCCCACAAGTAACGCCGGAAGAAGTAAGGACAGCCTTGGGAGCTATGCAAAGGGGGAAGGCAGCTGGGGAGGATCAGGTAACAGCAGATTTGTTGAAGGACGGTGGGCAGATTGTTCTAGAAAAACTGGCCACCCTGTATACACAATGCCTCATGACCTCGAGCGTACCGGAATCTTGGAAGAACGCTAACATAATCCTAATCCACAAGAAAGGGGACGCCAAAGACTTGAAAAATTATAGACCGATCAGGTTACTGTCCGTTGCCTACAAAGTATTTACTAAGGTAATTGCAAATAGAATCAGGAACACCTTAGACTTCCGTCAACCAAAGGACCAGGCAGGATTCCGTAAAGGCTACTCAACAATAGATCTTATTCACACTATCAATCAGGTGATAGAAAAATGTGCGGAATATAACCAACCATTATATATAGTTTTCATTGATTATGAGAATGCGTTTGTTTCAGTCGAAACCTCAGCAGTCATGGAGGCATTGCTGAATCAGGGTGTAGACGAGCCGTACGTAAAAATACTGAAAAATATCTATAGCGGCTCCACAGCCACTGTAGTCCTCCATAAAGAAAGCAACAAAATCCCTATAAAGAAAAGCGTCAGGCAGGGAGATACGATCTCTCCAATGCTATTCACAGCATGTTTACAGGAGGTATTCAGAGACCTGGATTGGGAAGAATTGGGGATAAGAGTAAATGGAGAATACTTTAGTAACTTGCGCTTCGCTGATGATATCGCCTTGCTGAGTAACTCAGGGGACCAACTGCAATGCATGCTGACTGACCTGGAGAGGCAGAGCAGAAGGGTGGGACTAAAGATTAATCTGCAGAAAACTAAAGTAATGTTTAACAGTCTCGGAAGGGAACAGCAGTTTACGATAGGTAGCGAGGCACTGGAAGTGGTAAGGGAATACATCTACTTAGAACAGGTAGTGACTGCTGATCCGGATCATGAGAGTGAAATAATCAGAAGAATAAGAATGGGCTGGGGTGCGTTTGGTAGGCATTCTGAGATCATGAACAGCAGGTTGCCATTATCCCTCAAGAGAAAAGTATATAACAGCTGTGTGTTACCAGTACTCACGTACGGGGCAGAAAGCTGGAGGCTTACGAAAAGGGTTCTACTTAAATTGAGGACGACGCAACGAGCTATGGAAAGAAGAATGATGATGATGAGGGAACAAACGCGCGTTAATGACATCTTAGTTGAAATCAAGAAAAAGAAATGGGCATGGGCAGGACATGTAATGAGAAGGGAAGATAACCGATGGTCAATAAAGGTTACGGACTGGATTCCGAGGGAAGGGAAGCGTAGCAGGGGGAGACAGAAAGTTAGGTGGACAGATGAGATTAGGAAGTTTGGAGGGTCAACATGGCCACAATTAGTACATGACCGGGGCAGTTGGAGAAGTATGGGAGAGGCCTTTGCCCTGCAGTGGGCGTAACCAGGCTGATGATGATGATGATGATGTCCGGCATTGAGCCACTAGACGAAGCATAACATCTTCTTATTAACGAAAGAACCGCCTTTGTTAGGGCTACCAAAATTTTGCCGGTGGGTTCGCAGCAGCCAACCCTTCTCCCGTTACCTCTCAAATAGATAAGCAGTTCATTTGGTGTCATATTCCTTTTAACGAAAGCTCAATTCTGAAAATGCAACGTCCTGCACAGATCATGCACAATTAAGGTACTGGCATGACAACGTGCTCAGATATTGGAAAATATGAATTAAATTACAGTTGTTAATGTGAATAACTATTCAGGGCCCAAAATGTTCATTCGCGCAGCTACTGTTCTGCTTGACATGAACAAGCAGTAGTCAACGCGAAATTGACAACCACTCTTGGCAGCCTGCAGGCCAAAGCACATTCATGTGGTTGCATTGTTTATTTTGGTTATCTGGCTAAGGCTAGTAATGCGAATAAAAGAACCATTATGAACATCATTAGCTTAGTGACGCCCGAAGTGCTCGCTAGGGCAGCCATTATCGAGTTGACGGGCCCTATGGTCAAGTAGCAGCAGACGAGGCGAAATGGACCGCCAATGTTGGTAGCCTGTATGTCGAAAGGAAAACAATAGCAGTAGTGTTGGAACCATCGTCAAAGTTTACATGCCCCTAAAGGGCAATACATGTAGCCAAGCAATAATAAAAACACACCATAGGCTCAGTTTACTGCACCGCACAGTCATTGTTAATTTCATCAAGCCACTTGAACAAATAAGAGCAATGCACAGTTACATGCCCCTGTTAGGCGGCCTTCTTCCAGGTAGTTGTGCTACCCTTACTGTTCTTTCCAGCCTGTTGAGATGAATAATGCCAATGTGACCAAAAGGCCCAAAATACTCTATTGGGCAGCTACCATCGAGCATGAAGGGCCCTGTGAAGAAATAACGCTAGTCGAGGGCATACTTGAAAGGCACCGTTAGCAGACTGCACTTCAAAACGCAGGCATGTCGCAGCCATTGTTGGTGAAACGGCAGTAATCAGCGCGAAATTGACAGCCACTGTTGGCAGCTCGCATGGCAAAGAATAATTATGCGCTTGCGTTGTTCATTTTGGTTATCTGGCTCAGGCAAGTAATGTGAACAATAACAATTATCAAATATCATTAGCCTAGTGAGGCCCAAAATAATCATTCGGGTAGCTATTAATAGCAGCAGTCGAGGGCACACTTCAAAGGCACCGTTTGCAGTCTGCACTTCAAATCGCAGTCATGCCGGAACCATTGTTTTACTCACCCTGAATAGCTCTGCTAGCATTCTTTGTACTAAAATATGCTGAGTAAAGTTGCAGGTGTCTTATTTAGGCAGCTTTTTAATTCACAAACCATCGGCATAGTGACGGCAACTTTCAGACAGTGACATTGGTGAAGTAATAAATGGTGAAAGTTGCAACAGCTCTCAGTGCGCTGCTTTGCTGGGCTCCATTCACTGAAAAATGTCTTTGTAACGATAAAAGTGTCAGACAGGAAATGACACCCACTGCACAATGCTATTCGTGTTGAAAATTTGTACCAGCATATGTGATAGGCAGCGAAACCGTCTGGCTACGAAGACTGGAAGCGTCACAACTGCCACAACATAGCAGGGTGCTGTTTCACAATATTGCAGCCTTTCATATGCACTTCTGGCAACCTGCCTGATGCACTCATGCATAAACATTAACAGAGGTAAGCGGCACATTTGCTCTGCAACCAACATGACGCTTTTAAGAAAATGTATCTGTAAACCTTTCTGTTTTCATATGCAATCAAAATTTGTTTTGTGGAAGTTGGTTAATCACATTGCGGCAACAACGCGAGAATCAAGGACAGAAAACACAGAGTAGGCAGATAGAGAATACGAGGTAGCCCAATGAGAAAGGCTTTAATGAGGTGGAAGACGCCAGCCGTGCAGTTCACAGGAGTTGGTGCTTTGAATGAGATGGGCTAATGAAAATGGGTAAAATTACTTTGCTGAAAGAAAACTAGCAAAAACAAGTGCTATTAATTATTAAAAGGACAGAAATAAGAGTAAGCGCAAACACGTGCGGATGCAGGCACGTATTCACACAGAAACGCGAAAGCTAAGAAAATTTCAAATATAAAGAAATGTGGGAAATAAAGAAATTAGACAAGCGCAAGAAAACATACAGACATATACAAACAGACGTGGGTAGAGGTATTAGCAGCGGGTTCACAAGCTGCTGTGCCTGACTTCTCGTAGGTTTTATTCTTTTTCTTTTTTTACTGTTCTTTTAACACTGTCTTAGGAATATTTAATTGCAACATATCACGAGAACCGAAAAGCAGCACGGAGCTGTCTTGTGGGAAAGCATATCGAGCGCTGCCAACACACCCTTATGTGTGACTGTGTCACAGCACGCATTCTACGGCTTGCGCGTACAGTGCGCACTGGTGGACAGCGATCAGGCGACGGTGCTACACAACGCTCGAACACCGCCGCTGGACGCTGGGCTATCTCACTGCGGCGAACGATCGTTCGCGCTAAATTAACCGCAAGAAATATTTGCGTTGGAGACTTCTTTTCCAAATGTTTTCTGCTGAGACACTCGTAGGTTTGGTTCATGCACACACGCTTTTCTCATTTCCCCTGAGAATGGTGTTGCTCCAATACTTCACCCCATCCGACAAAAAAAAAAACGCAGCGACACAGTAAACGAACGCACCCGCCGCTAACAGACACTAGACTAGGCACTAGACTTTGGCAAACTTTCCTTGTCGTGACTTCACTCGGGAGCAAAGCGAAACATGCAACGAACACGCAGGATGCGTGTTTGCAGCGGCGTGTCACCGCGGGATCCTGTCTTCAGGCGAAGCGTAGCGCAGCGTCAGCGATGCTCGCTGCAATATTTCTTCGCCTGGTCACGGCTCAGAATAAACGCACGCGGCACAATTCGCATCATGCGCAATGCAGTCATCGTAAGCTGGCAGTAATATTTCCTGCATGATAGACCATCACAAACAGTTCAGGAATTCACTCTTACTAGGGGCTGACGCACACAGCTGAAGCGACTTAGCCCAGTTCGAAGCGCAGGCGGCCACCTTCTCCGGCAGGGGGGTCACCGGCCGTCTGGCGCATGACGCAAGTCCTGAGTGGACGCCCATTGGTGGACGCTCGTATGCATCCGCCTCGGAGGAGTAAACGCCCGTTTTTTTTTCTAAAGTTGTACCGTCTATAGTTATGAACGCTCCACCAGCCTCGAACCATTCGAAAGGTAAGACACACACGCATGTTGCCAGCATGCGCTCACTCCTGGCCGCTCCCTGTTAGACGCCTTGGCAGACTAATTGATAGCGCTTAAAAAATGCGTAGGTTGGATGTGGCCCAGCCCGTCCCCACCACGTAGCATGGTCAGGCTGTAGTGTAT
Organism: Dermacentor andersoni; assembly: GCF_023375885.2. Classification (NCBI taxonomy): domain Eukaryota; kingdom Metazoa; phylum Arthropoda; class Arachnida; order Ixodida; family Ixodidae; genus Dermacentor; species Dermacentor andersoni. The sequence continues at coordinate 15,514,037 of NC_092823.1, forward strand.
GAGCGCGAGCACGCACTCCAGACCTGACGTGCCCAAACACTGCGCATCCCACTGCAGTTGCATGTAAGTGCGTTCTGCTACGTAGCGTAGATAAGTAGGTAAGTAAGTGGTCCGCTTACCTTTTTACTTGGGTTTCATACAATAATTACTAGAGGCAACTCTGGCGGTGCAGTCGTTGTACCACCATGGGAATGATGGGAAGTACATGGATTTGTCTGGTCTTTTGTGCTTGTGGACTCAGAGGTTCTCGTGGCCTTGTATATTACGCTATGTAAATCTTATTGTCACAATATTCAGCGCAATCAACACTCTTCGAAGTGCAGAAGGCGCCGCGAACGCGCACAATTGGTCTTCATTGCAACGACTGAGCTTGTCCAGGTGGCCAAATCGAAACGCCCCGAGCGTCTCAAGGCACTGGCATGCCGTGATAAATTCATAAGGGCGTTTCATTCGGTTGTCGATACATGCGTCCGTGGCCTAATGTTTTCAATATCAGGCTTCTGTGATAGAGTTCCTGTGTTCGAATCCTGCCATCGGACAATATTAATGATGTTTATTTATTTATTACAAAGTACATTGTTGAAAATGACGAGTTTACAAAGTCACAAAGCCGTTTGAAGGCAAAACTACGAAGTTTAGGCAAATTCATGTACTTCGCATGATTCCCATGCTGGTACAACCGCTCTCATTTCAGCTCCCGTAGACACTAGCGCCAGAGTTTCTTCTAGTAATTATTCTATAAAACTCCATGGTTGACGCCATAGTAGATGTCGAAAGAGCGTAAAAGAAAGTAAGGCGTAAAAAGTAACCGCGGCCGTCGGGGTGTACCGCCACGAGTCCACTGGCTAAGCGCATTCCTGCTCGCTCAGGACAAACGCGTCTGGCTTAAGCCCAGACCACACGTACGCTTGCGTACGCGCGCAAGCTAGCGTCTACGGGCCTTGCCCCTCTCACGCCTCGCCGGGAATGGTGGTTTGCATCCACAAAGACGCGCTTCCATGCGCGCGAAAGCAGGCGTTCATTGGGCTCACTCACAGACGCCTTGCAAGACGACACTTTGTTGTTGACAGTGTTTCGAAGTGCTCTAATATATATAAACTTAATAGTTATATTTTACAGCCAAGCTCTATACCTCGCACGTGTGACGAATTTACGTTTTGCTGGTGTGTTAAGCGAAAAACTCCCCATACGTGATCCGATCCCGGAGATAGTGCAATGCCGGGCCTACTCGTGGCGGAGGTGGAGGAGGAATAAACATTTTATTGATGAGGAAAAAAATGGCGGAAGGGAGCGATACAGTGTGGGTCCCTATTCCACGAATCCAGTGGCCATCGCGACCCGCCCAGCTTGAGCCAGGAGGCCCTTCTGGGCCTCGACGTCAGCAAGAGCGAGGATGCCCTCCCAGGGCTCCTTTAGTAAGGTGAGTACCAAAGGTGAATAATTGGCATATCTTTTGGCGCACTCCCGTGTTACGTGAGTCACTGAAGACCACGACGCGCACCACGGGCAAGAGCCAGTGTACAAGGTTGGGTTTATTTTATGGTATCTACCTAAGTGTGAAAGAGGCGTTAAGCAGTCTTCATACGTGGACTGATCCCGGAGATAGTGCAATACCGACCCGACCCGCGGTGGAGGTGAAGCAGGCGTTAAGCACTCCACATCATCATCATCAGCGTGGTCACGCCCACTGCAGGGCAAAGGCCTCTCCCATATTCCTCCAACTACCCCGGTCATGTACTAAGCACTCCCCATATGTGGGCCGATCGCGAATATAGTGCAATGCCGGGCCGACCCGCGCCGAAGGTGGAGCAGGCTTTAAGCACTCCTCATACGTGGGCCCGTCCCGAAGATAGTGCAAAACTGGCACGACCGGCGGCGGAAGTGCAGTTCGCCATTAAGTGCCCCAGATACGCAGCTTCGCCAGTCATCCTTCTTTAAAAAGTGGAAGGGCACTGAGATTTGTTAGAGCGTTTGGATCAGCACAAGCGAAAACGTGCTCATCTTGCACTACTGGTGCAAGGCTGGAGTCAACAGCGGCCCTTGTGATCACCTAGCTTTTACGTGGCTTTCCAAAATTGATAGTAGGTTTTGCGAGGTTATGCTACATTTTGCTGAGTTGTTGGTAGCCTTGGCTAAGTCGTTTCTAGATTTTTCAAGGTGATAGCTACGATTTTTTAAGTGGTTTTCTCGGCGGGCTTGACGCTGGAAGTTTTCCAGCATCGCAGGCCGGGATCGCTCTCGCGCGACGTCGACCGTTCAGGCGCTGGCTCTCGCGTTCCCTGGCCTGAGACTGCGGATCCTCGACTCGGCGCCGCCTGTTCTCAGCCGCAGCTTCGGCGCGGTGTTGCGGATCAGCTCGGCGTCGACGCATGGTTTCTCGCTTGGCAGTACGGCGCTCTTCCTGCTAAGCCGCTTCTGTTCCGGGTGTCCAGAGTCTTCGGTCTTCCCATGCCAGGAGGACGTACGCAAGGAGTAAATGAGGCAAGAAGTGTGTCGCTGCGTCGGCTGTCCCGCGTCTATACTAGCCTGTGACGTCACGACTCCGCCCTACGACCGTGGGGTGTGAGGAGGTTACGTGGCTTGGCGCTCTCTCAGGTGGTTGCTAGGCAACTCGAGGCGGCGCACAGCTGGGCTGAGTTTTCTGGCAACGCTCCACGGTGGAACTAAAGCTTAAACAGCTCGGCGGTTAAAAGCCAAGATTAAGCATTTTCTTGCATGATATAAGTCTGCTTCACTGAGAGGTGAATTTACCGTGCCGTAGCTGCGCAGCGAGGCGCGCGCCGAAACGAGGTACCCCAAACGCGCAACAAGAGAGCAGCTGTCCACCGAGATCGCGCGGCGCTTCGACGCGTACGAGTCGTGCCGCACTGTCTGCACATGCGAGGCCACGCGTACGCGAGCTTGTGCGCGTCCGCAAGCGTACATGTGGTCTGGGCTTTAGGCTTGCCACATCAGGCACCAAAGTCGGTAGTAGCGGGTTCTACGTCGGCATCCAAAAGCAAATTGGAACTGCGTGCCACGGTGACATATTGTCACGTGGTAGTGACGTATAAAAAACACAGTAGCAATACTGTGAAAGACGAAATAAACTTTTATTGGGCGAACTGTGGCCACAAAAACAGGCTACGCTCAAAGAACGGCGACAACGGCGAACACAGTCGGCGATCGTCGAAATCTGACCAGTGGGTCGAGCGCGTCGGCTTTTATACATCAGCCGTCGAATGTTCCAGAGTAATCGCTGGGACCCGCGTGCCTTCCACAAAGTTCTACATTATTCGTACCACGCACACATGCAATCTGACTACACAAGGTTCGGTCACAGACAGCGGATGGAAGCATCGGTAACATTCCAAAAACTTCCGATACATGCAAGCGCGTCCTGCGCTGTGCGATAACATTTGTTAGGTGGTGAAACGTGTCGCCCGATTAAGACAAACAAGTACACGTGTCAATACCGCCCTCTTAAACAGCATCGACCCGATGCTGCAAACAAACGAAAGCAATAAAGAAAAACACCTGTAACAAAGAAATCAACAAAATAAGGAAGTTCGTCAGCGTCGGTAAAAGCGTTTAAGAGGCATCACGTGGACCACTTCAGATCGTGCGCAGCGCCGCTTTGAATGCGAAATCCCGTCTGGCCCGACCTCATACTCCAGTGAGCCAATACTTCGAATGACCTTGTAGGGTCCGAAATAGCGCCATAATAGTTTCTCACTCAGTCCTCGTTGGCGTATCAGGGTCCAAAACCAAACACGGTTGCCGGGCTGGTACTCGACGAAGCATCATTGGAGGTTGTTGTGTGGGCTGTCGGTAATCTGTTGGTTCTTGATTCCTAGGCGGGCGAGCTATCGGGCTTCTTTAGCGCACTGGAGATAGGAGGCGACGTCCAGATTCTCTTCGTCGCAGACGTGCGGCGGCATGGCGTCGAGAGTAGTCGTCGGATTCCTGCCGTAAACCAGCTTGAACAGCGTGATCTGTGTTGTTTGTTGCAACACCGTGTTGTTAGCAAAGGTTACGTACGGCAGGATCGCGTCCCACGTCTTCTGCTCGACGTCGACGTACATTGCTAGCATGTCGGCGAGGCTTGTGTTCAGGCACTCCGTGAGACCATTCGTCTGCGGGTGGTAGGCAGTTGTCCTACTGTGGCTTGTCTGGCTGTACTGCACAATGGCTTGGGTGAGCTCGGCTGTAAAGGCCGTTCCTCTGTCGGTGTTGAAGATTTCTCGGGCACCATTTCGCAGCAGGATGTTTTCGACGAAAACTTTCGTCACTTCGTGTGCGATTCCTTTCGGTAGAGCTATAGTTTCAGCGAAGCGGGTGAGATAGTCTGTCGCCACGATGATCCACTCATCTCCGGATGTTGACGTCGGAAACGGTCTCAACCCGATCTGCTCAAAAGGTCGGCAACGAGGTTCGATCGCTGTAGTAATACTGCTGGCCTTGTCGGTGGTGTGTTGCGTCGCTGACAGTCCCGGCATGTCTCGACGTAACGGGCGACGTTGGCGGTCGGACGCAGCCAGTATTACCTTTCTTGTATCCTCGACATCGTCCGGGAGTATCCGAGGTGCCCAGCGGTTGGATCGTCATGTAGGGTGAGCAGTACTTCTGGACGCAGCACTAACGGAACAAGAAGGTAGTTGGCACGGACTGATGAGAAGTTCTTCACGAGCAGATTGTCTTGTAGCGTGAACGAAGACAATCCACTCTAAAATGCCCTAGTGATCACGTCGGTGTTTCCTTCCAAATACTCGGCGAGGCCTTTTAGCTCTGGGTCTGCTCGTTGCTGTTTAGTGAAATCTTCCGCGCTTATTATTCCAAGGAAGGCGTCACCGTCCTCGTCGTCTTGCGGCGGGGGATCGATGGGGGCGCGATTGGCAGTCGGCGTCAGAGTGTTTTCGTCCGGACTTGTATATTACCGTGACGTCATATTCCTGCAGTCTGAGGCGCCACTGCGCCAGCCGTCCAGAAGCGTCCTGTAAGTAGCTAGCCAACACAACGCGTGATGGTCGCTTACGACTTTGAATGGCCTGCCATATAGGCAAGGACGAAATTTTGCTGTAGCCCAAACGATGGTGAGGCATTCCTTTTTAGTCGTAGAATAATTGCCTTCCGCTTTTGACAGCGACTGGCAAGCATAAGATATAAACCGTTCAAGTCCGTCTTTGCTCTGGGCTAGGGCGGCACCGCGGCCTAGGCTATTGGCGTCAGTGTGGATTTCGGTATCGGCGTCCTCGTCAAAGTGTGCAAGTGTGCGTCGAAGTGTGCAGTCGCGGCGGCGACTGCATGCGTCGTTTGAATTCTTGAAATTCGTGGGTCTGCGGTGTTTCCTACTTGAACTCGACATCACATTTGGTCAGATGTGTTAGCGGCTCCGCGATGCGTGAAAAGTCCTTGACAAAGCGCCTATAGTAGGCACACATGCCAAGGAATCTACGCACTGCCTTCTTGTCGATGGGCTGCGGGAACTTTGTGATGGAAGCTGTCATCTGCGGGTAGGGGCGGACTCTAGATTTGCTTATGACGTGGCCTAGAAACAGAATCACATCTAAGCAAAGCGGCACTTTTCCGGCTTCAGAGTGAGCCGTGATGACTTGATGGCTTCTAACACTGTCGCAAGCTGCCTAAGGTGATCGTCGAAATTTCCGGCGAAGACAACGACGTCATCCAGGTAAACAAGGCACGTCTGCCACTTCAGTCCGGCTAACACCGTGTCTATGACGCGCTGAAACGTTGCAGGCGCCGAGCACAGTCCTAATGGCATAACCTCCAACTCGTAGAGGCCGTCTGGAGTGATGAAGGCGGTCTTTTCGCGATCCCTGTCATCGACTTCTATTTGCCAGTAGCCAGACTTGAGGTCCATTGACCAGAAGTATTTAGCGTCGCCGAGACGACGGAATGCGTCGTCTATCCGTGGGATGGGGTATACGTCCTTCTTCGTGATCTTCTTCACTCGACGATAATCGACGAAGAAACGTAGGGTTCCGTCCTTTTTCTTCACTAAAGCAACAGGAGACGCCCGCGGGCTTTTCGACGGCTGGATGATGTCGTCGCACAGCATTTCGTCGATTTGTTGTCTTAGAGTTTCGCGTTCTCGCGTCGAAATAATATAAGGGCTCTGTCGGAGTGGTCGAGCACACTCTTCGGTTATTATGCGTTGCTTTGCGACTGGTGTTTGTCGAATTCTTGATGACGTCGAAAAGCAGTCTGTATCGTCGAAGCAGAATTCAGAGCTGTTGCTGCTTAATCACGGGGAGACTTGTATTTACATCGAAGTCTGGCTCGGGAAGTACGGTCGTCGGGATAGATGCGGCAGGATCCGAGAGGGCAAACACATTGCTGGTCTCCACAATTTCCTCGATATATGCGATCGTCGTGCCCTTGTTGACGTGCTTCAACTCCTGGCTGAAGTTTGTCAGCAACACTTTCGTGTTTCCTCCGTGCAGTCGAGCGATCCTTCTTGCGACGCAAATTTTGCGGTCGAGCAGTAAACATTGGTCGCCTTCGATGACGCCTTCTACGTCAGCGGAGGTTTCGGTGCCGACGGAAATAACAATGCTGGCGCGAGGGGGGATTCTCACTTGATCTTCGAGCACACTCAAGGCGTGGTGACTACGAGGGCTCTCCGGCGGTATCGCTTGATCTTCCCACAAAGTTAGTGACTTCGACTTCAGGTCGATGATTGCGCCGTGTTGGTTCAGGAAGTCCATGCCGAGAATGACGTCTCGTGAACACTGCTGGAGGATAACGAAGGTGGCGGGGTAAGTCCGGTCATGAATGATAATTCTTGCCGTGCAGATTCCAGTCGGCGTTATCAGGTGTCCTCCAGCGATCCGAATTGACGGGCCTTCCCATGCAGTCTACTTTCTTCAACTGGGCGACGATGGGTCAACTTTTGACGGACTAATCGGCTCCTAGTCTACTAAGGCGGTGACTGCGTGGCCGTCGGGAAGTATGTCGAGGTCGGTGGTTCTTTTGTCTGGCGTTACAGTAAGGCCTTGGCGTCAGATCACGGCTGCGTCGCGTTGACCTGTCGCTGATACGTGGCGTCGTCAGGTCACCTTTCGGCTCCGTATTCTTTGCTTCCAGACTTCGTCGGGATGGCGGCGTGTCCTTATGTCGTGGAGATAGTCTCTTCGTAGTTTTCGTAAGCGGCGGAGGATCTTCATCAGTTCGCCCAACAGCAACCGCCCCTCCATCGGTTGCTGCTTTTAGTTTTCCGGATATGGGCTCAAGGACCGACCCCGGGCTTGGCCAGTGTATGGACCGCGCTTCGGCGACAGGTAGCGGCCTGGTGACGGCGAAAGGGACGGTCGTTCAGGGCTCCACTGAGTAGCCGCGAGGTAGTCGGCGATGTCAGAAGGGCGTTCACCTTCCCTCGGGCGCTCTGCGTTGGCGGCGAAGCCTTGCAGTCCCAGGTCGCGGTACGGGTATCGGCGGTACACATGGCCAGCTTCGCCGCACTGGTAGCAGAGTGGGCGGTGGTCGGGGGCGAGCCAAATGTACGCCTTCCTCGCGTAGGTGCCCTGGGCCATGGGTGGGCGTGCTGGCGGCGGCGGCGGCGGACGACGGTATTGGGGCGTTACAGGGCCCTGGCCCGGTCGCGGAGGGGGACCTTGATGGCTTGCGACGGTGGCGTAGGTCATCGCTTCTGGCTGGGGCTGGGGTAACTAAGGTTGCACCTCAGGAATTCCAAGCGATCACTGAACCTCATATTTCACGATGTCAGCGATCGATGCCACTAGAGGCTGCGACTAAAGCAAGACCTTGCGCAGTTCTTCGCGCACAATGGCCCTGATGGTCGCTTGGAGATCACCGGAGCCCAGTGCTTGGATGGCGCACTGAGGCGTGAGCACTTGGCGGTTACATTGCCTAGTGCGCATTTCTAAAGTTTTCTCAATCGTCGTTCCCTCTGTGAAGAATTCGGCTACGGCCTGCTGTGGGTTGCGGATCAGTCCGGCGAAAAGTTCCTGCTTTACGCCTCGCATCAAGAAACGCACTTTTTTCTCTTCGGACATTTCCTGGTCAGCGTGCCGGAAAAGACGAGTCCGTTCTTCCGTGAAGATGGCGGTGGTCTCATTGAGTAGTTCACCTCGGCTTTCCAGCAGAACTTCGGCCCTTTCTTTACGGACAACGCTCGTGAACGACCTCAGGAAGTTACTGCGGAACAGGTCCCATGTCGTAAGGGTGGACTCCCGGTTCTCGAACCAAGTCGTCGTGGCATCTTCCAAGGAAAAGCACACAGGTCGTAGCTTATCCTCAGAAGTCAAGTTATTGAAGGTCGAGATCCTTTCAAAAGTTTGGATCCCGGTTTCCGGATCCTCCGACGTAGCTCCACGGAAGGTAGGGGGCTCTCTGAGCTGTTGAAATACGATGGGTGACACTGGGGCTGCCATTGTGGTTGCCTTGGCGACAATCTTCCTTTTCTCTCGTAGAGGTCCGTGCTTCGGTGGCAGCTGTTGAAGACGGCGGCTTGCTCGATGGTCCGAAACTACGCTGGTGTTCTCTTTGCGGTCCGGGCTTGGATCACGGCTTGTCGGGGCCGTCCGGTACATGAACGAAAAGCACCTCCACCAGATGTCACGTGGAGTGACGTCTGAAGAACACAGTAGCAATACTGTGAAAGACGAAACTAACTTTTATGGGGTGAAGCTGTGCCCAAAACAGGCTAAGCTTAAAGAACGGCGACAACGGCGAGCACAGTCGGCGATCGTCAAAATCTAATCAGCGGGTCGAGCGCGCCGGCTTTTATACATCAGTCGGCGAACGTTCCAGAGTAATCGCTGGGACCCGCGTGCCTTCCCGAAAGTTGTACATTATTCGCGTCGCGCACACATGCAATCAGATTACACAAGGTTCGGTCACAGACAGTGGATGGGACCATCGATAACATTCCAGAAACTTCCGATACATGCAGGCGCGTCCTGTGCTGTGCGATAACATTTCTTAAGCGGTGAAACATGTCGCCCGATAAAGATAAACAAGTACACGTGTCAATATAAAAGGTGGAGTGTTGTCGGCAGGCGCCGCTACGCCATAGCCTTCGCAGTGCACGGCATTCAAGAAGGAACGGAAGCACGGCAATACCAATAACTCTGCTTCTTCTGAAGGTATTGAGGTGCTTTTTAGGGCAAAGTATTTCTTAAATAGCCTATTTTAACTTCAAATGCAGTTCTCCATTTTGATGAAAAGTGGTTCAGGGCCCCTTTATGATAAAGCTCCTGCTCGAGAGCTACTGAACAGAGAAATCGTTTTCCTCGGCAACCAAAGCACCAATTTTGATTAAGTATGTTGCATCAAAGCAAAATAAACAAATCTAGTATGCTCTAGTAAGCCCATTTTTAATTGTTGGCAAAAGCTATGAACTGAGAAATAATTATGGTTTTAATGATTCTCGGAACTTGACGTACTAACATATCTCCGGCGGACAGAATATATTGTGTACCACTTTAACGCATACTACTCAATTGTGCTAAGGACTTTTGCAGAACCCACGCAAACATTGTAAGAATTACGACGAAAATTCTCAATTTTCATATCACATTTCTTTGCATAAGATGCTCTAATATATGCAGGTTGAAAGCCCTCTATATCTATTTCTTTTTCGGCAGGCAAATTTTAAAGTTCGAGCTTGCATTTTTTTAGTTGATACCTATGATATCTCGGTAATTCACGTAAAAAATTCCAAGGCGAAAATAAAAATTAGTTTCAGAATATGCCTAAAATTCGACGTTTTCTCTCAAATTTAATCACTTTTGTTCCAATTGGTGAAGCGGATATCCGAGAGCATTTACGCGTGTTACATGAATTTCAATAGTGAAATTGGACTTGGTCCCGAGCTGTAGCTCGGTCTGAATAATTACGGAAAGCGAAAAGGAACAAGGCTAGCCCCTCGCACTCGTTACGACTGGAAGGGAGGTAGACGCAAAACTACACGCAATGCAAGATTGCCAACGAAGCGGTCACAATGTTCGACATTCCTTCTGTTCATTTCATTGCTAGCGCTGCACCTAATTCAGAGCGAAAGCGGCGGCGAACATTCTGCTCCGATCACTACTCCTTGAAGCCTAAAAGTGTTCAATAACGGTATTCGCAAACAAGAATCATGTAACCAGCACTGTAAAATAACTGTCTGTGAGTTGTTCGGGACCGAGAACGCAAAATTAACCCAGACTAGAGAAGAAACGTGGCACGGTAGCGCATAAAAGCCAAGCCCGGACCAGGTCCCGGACATAGTTGTGTGTTGAGCATAGTTGTGGACTTCGAGCTCACCACAACAGACACATCTTAGTGGCTTGGTATGTTACGCAACAAATTTCAGTTAACAAGCTAACAACGTTACAATTGCATAATGTATTTTTTTTTTCATTATTTAAAATTTTATATAGGCCCTTACCGTTCTGCCTCGGTCCGGGTACAGCAGGAGAAGCCGCTAGACGAAAATGTTGGCGAGAGAATAAAACAGATTTAGCAAATCTTGTGCAACAAAACGTACGGGAACTCGCCGCGGAAAGTGAACTGGGAGTACAGCAATTTATTTTATTGTGGGAATGTTCACGCAGGCGCAGCATGTATTCAAATTGATATAGGATCCATTAGTAGAAGGCAATACTCAATAAGAAAGGTACATTTCATTATGCCTCTTTAGCGAGAAATCTTTTTATTAACTCTAACGCGTGCGTCGCTCGTATGAACTTTTCCGCGTCAGACGAGATGCCCAGTTTCGTGCATCTCAATTAAGTACTTTCCAGCCATAAAATAGGTTTTTGAAAAGCAGCAGTATTCACCCACCCGAGCTTAGCACGAAGCTCTAAAGCAAACAAATACGTGTCTCTCAGATGAAAAATGCCGCAGTTGAAAAATTTGTCCACGTCTGCGGGTGGCACCAGGGACGAACGCTTTTCCGGGGTGGCATGTCTACCATCTGAGCTAACCAGGAGAATCGCATGTCGCTGAGTGAGGGCTAACTAATCAACATCTCGAAGCACTAGATACACAAGACCTGCAGAAGCTACAGCCCATCGGAATAGCTGACGCACCGTTGCTAGCGCCTTATATTCTACTCCCTCTTTCTTTCTCTTTCCTCTTGTGATGGAAGGGAGTTCTCAGACAATGTTATGCCTCCGGTCGAATTGAAGAAAGTCCCAGTTTTGCCAGAAAGGTGAATCATTATAGCGACAGCACAAATATTAAATTATACGATTTAAGTTTCGTAATGTCGACGGCCATATTAGCATGCACAGGCAGGCAAGCAAATCTGACCCCATGGCCGCCAACTGTTACAGCGCGGGCGTGATTAAGAGCCCTGGCCTCGGGAAGTGAACGCACGGGGCTCGCTTCAACGCGGGCGCTTGAGGTTACGCGACTTCTAGCGCAAGGTGCTCGCGAAGACAGCACACGTGATAGCAATCTCGGCTCGGTCAATACTTGCACTCGGCTCAGGTTACCTAAATGATAGGCCACGTGACCTGCGTATATGCTGTGCCGCGCGAGTGGCCATCCGTAGCCATAACAGGGACAGAGGAGGAGACCGGCGCTATTAGTCTGACCCAAAAATAACAGCTGCACCCACTTGCACTCTGCTGAATGCTATCGTCTTCGTGTTCGTAATTTCATTCCTGCAATTTTTCTGCTAGGTCTGTGCTTCCTTTATGCCTGTGTTATGACTATAGGTCATGTTTCTCCTCACTTCAAAGCGCCAATAACATCGTTAGGTTCGTCTTCAGTCTGCTGCTTCATTTGCTCGTTACATTAATTTTCTTCTTGACAGGGCGAGATGTCTTTTATTTATGTCTTTTATGGATTTATTACATCAAACGGAAAGTAATGCGATATCCCTTTATTATTTAAAATCCAATAATTGCAATAGTAGAACCCCTATAATAATAAAGTATATTTAATAAGATTACGCTGAACCTCCTTTGGGAGTTGTCTATGAACGCGTAAGCATTGTTCCACTTGGCCATCTCCATGCAGCGCGGCGTCATTAATAATGTTATGGAACTTCATCCGGCCAGTACAAACAACAGCGCTGCGGCGACACGCACTGCTGCCGACAGTGACGCAAGGTGAATTGATGACGCAAGCAAACTACTGCAGGTGCCGGCGCCTGTTGCGCTGATGACGTTTCGATCATTATAACCGTTATCGCTCTTTGGCGTCTTATCCATGCGTGTCCAACCATTATAAACCATGATCGACCGCCCTCCACCGGTGGCTGCCTCTGGCGTGGCCCCATTTTGAAAGCGATCTGCGATGGCGACAGAGAGCGCCGGCTGTTGATAGCCTTGTGTGCTCCGAGTTCTCGCCGCTGTCTTCGTGTTAAAGAGGGACCCGCGGGCCTTATTCTTGAAAGCAATCTGCAATGCGGGTTCAGTGCGGCGCGTGCTGTCAGCTCTGTGTTCTCGCCGCGTAGCTTGCTTTGCAGCGAGAGACATCACAAAGCGTTGGCTTGAAAACTATTGTCTTAACGGACGGAGAGACGGACGGACAGTTTTCTCGTCGGGTAAGCATAGAAATGCTTAAGCAGGTAAACGTCTCGTAAATACGAGTGTTTTTTAGCAACAGGTGGAAAATACTTCTGCCAAGGGCGAATTTTGCTTTCTTTTAAACTGCACTATAATTCACTTAAGTTCTCGTTTCATAATACCTGGCGAGCTTCCACGACGCTCTACCAGAATTTCCGCTGTCGCATAGCGGAACTTCAGAAATTTCAAAGTAGGGTCACCACAAGTAGTGTATTTTGTACGATTTATGACAAAAAATAATAACGTGGCCTCTAGTGGTAATGTAAGTACGTAAGGTCAAATATATTGTAATTTCTTGCCATTTTACCTCGAGTAAGACAAATGAGCATTGCCATATTGACTACAATACAGCTGTAATAGGCAAAAAATGGAAAGTTCTGTTAGTAAACATATGGTGTAATTGACAAGTAACGCCTCAAGCCTCTCTCTGCTTTGCCAATCATCAGATGAGATCAACGTCACCTATCGCAGATTTGACATTTAACAAATTAGGCAATTATTTCCAGTCACGATTTTTTTAAAGTGAGATCTGATCTCCCACTCTGTCTGTATTGCGTTACATCCAGAATTTTTTTTCCTTTGGCCACTGCTGTACGACGTGCAAAGTGGAGGAAGCGTTAAGAAAGAACATTTGTCGACAATTCTACCGTAACGCAAAGCTATAAAGGAAACTCCTATGGGCTTCTCAGGAAGAAAGCTTCGCATTTTAGTAATAATTGCTTGTTGTCTTCAGATCAAGTCCGTGGAAAAACGCCTGCCCGCAGTGGTCGCCCTTCTATCGGAGCTGAAACCTGTCTAGCTGATCTATGTGCGAGGGCGAAATTAACGACGTGAGGCACAGGGACACTGAGTATGGAAAAACACCTCTAGAGAAGCCCAAAAGGGGTGGAAAGGACTCATAAAATGAAAAAAAAAGATTGTCATTCACCTTAGTAGAACACTGTTGTAAAAGGGAACTTATAGTAGAATAATTTTAAAAGCAAATTGTTGTAATTTCCGAAAACGGTTGCATATAGGTGCTGCTTAGAGCAAAGTAGTACTCGCGCTAGAACGTGTTGATAAAAATCGCACAATAATACAATTTAAGAAGTTGTGCACCAATTTACGCAAATTCTCACATTAAGAAAGAAATCGCAATTTTGTGAATCGCATTGGTCAAGGCGTACAAAGCAGACAAGACAAACATAAGGTACATTGCAGTAAATACCCCCATAAGTTCTCAATATGGCTTTTGCAGAACTCAAATTTACGACAGACAGAGTTATATTAAAGTGGTCATTAACAGATGAAACTTTTCAGCTTGAGACTTTAATAAATATCGTTGACATGATGACAATATTATGCTGCACTGCGCAGCTTCTGAGTTGTAAAGTGCGCAGCGGGACCTTTGTTTTTGACTTATTTCGCCAAGTTTTTAAATATAGGCTCTTTAGGTGTGAACTGTCATTATAAGTGAATTCTGATTTTAAATGTCGCAAAGATTCAAGTTGTTCGGTAGTCGAAATTTTTATGGCTTTCAAATGTGGTGCACTGGGGAAAGCGTAGTTGGACGCTGAGCAAAAATGCTACGTTAAATGCGAAAGAAACCAAAAAACAAGAGTATAGTCAAGTTATAGCTTTTTGCGCATGCCAATATCTGGAGCAGGAAGCTCCTAATAAAATTCGTGCAGCAGACGCGTAGTCTGATGGCATCTGCACTTGGCTAAAGTGCGCCGCGCATATTCGCTGGTGGCATTTACGAAAGATCCGCGCTATGAGCAGGGAGCCAACATTTCTGAGTGCACAAATGTCTAGCTTCTCATGGCCGCATTAACAGGCTGAGACTCCAGGTCTGGTGTGAGCGAAGGTAAGGTAAACTCAAAAACAACGGGCGCAGGCACGGCCCATTATTAAAGCCTTTAGCTTTCTCCGCGAACTAACTGCGACTTGTTGTCCATCCCTTTCCACGCGTCAATCCCGAGGAAGTGCTGCTTCTAATAGCGATAAAAAAGCGCACGCTGGTGCTGTACAACTGTGTGATTGTACCATGGGTAATGCTACGGGTTGGGCCAATGCCGGTTTTACCACCTTCCGGTGGTACCGTGCTGTACCGCACTGTAGCACGCTGCTACGCTGAGCGTTCTTTCGTCGGGCAGCAAGCGTTGTCAGAAGCTATCGTTGGGACGCAACGTCTCTGATCACACACGGGGCGCGGAACTGCTGCTTGCGGCGATTGAAGGGCCGGCAAGTTCCCGTGTCAGGCACAGTGGTAAGAGGAGCGCCACCCATAACACGTAGCGCCAACATATTGCCACAATCAACCATTTCCCGAAGCATGCTCCATGCAATCTTGGACCGGTGTTGGTACTCCATAAATTATTAAGAAATGGCTCTTACCTGCATCGACGCTGCTTAACTGGGACGATTGTGATAGAGTTGTCATATTCCTCTTCTACAGTGCAAAGCGAAATACCTGCTGGCAAATACCCACTGTGGGGGATGGGCCTAGCATGCTTGACCCGTTTCGTGGCACGGATGAAGCTTTCGAATAAATAATATGTGCTTTAATATAAAGTATTTACTGCATGGATGTGTCAGATAGGAGGGCCGAGGACAGCATGTGCATAAGCATTTTCACTCACGCTTCCTTTCTCTCAAACACAGTAAACATTATGAAGTGTCACAATTACCTAAAATTAGGAAACAAGAAAACAGAAACATCAATAAACACGGAAATAGCATGCAATAGATGCGCTAAAGTACAAGGACTGAGTGACAACGACTCACAAAAGTAGCATGAATTACCGAATAGCTCAAGAAGCCACAGAAGTGACACCCATTTGTAAATATATGGGAATGCGTGAAATATTCACAATGGAAAGCGTACATGAACACGTCTTGCTACAGCTAATTACTAATGTTTTGTTAGTTACCGACGCATTAAAAGGAAACGGACGAGGGAATTTTCTGGTGAGTCTTCAATGATCCTCTTATATTATGGTGCACAAGTTTACTTCCCTAATATAGTTAGTTTGGCGTTTAATGCGAATATAACCAGGAAATATCACCGACACACTAGCGTTACAAACCTGAAGTTCTCGCTATCACTCCCGACACTAGAGCTGCGAAGGAAGGTGCCTTCGCTCTGTCTTTTCCCCAAAATAATTCATAGTCAGCATCCTACTACCCTTCCCCTTACCGAACCACATCGTACACCCCGTCGTCTTTGTAATAGCCACAGCTTTAGGCGCATGTTTGTCCGAACCACGGCTTTTAATTCATCAGCGCTTTCGCGTGCCATAAGCTACTTGAATGATCTTCCTGATCGCATTGTTGTCATTCATGACTCTGCAGCCTTCAAAGACCAAGTACTGCTCTGGTTTTCTTAGCTGTTTTACTCACTGCCTTGTACTTTGTTAGTCACCCTTTTAGCCGCCATTTCAATGTTCCTTCAGAGATAGCACATACAGTGAAATTTATTTTTCCGGCCTTATATTTGTAGCTTTATACTTGTTATTACTTCTCTGCGTCCTGTGAAGCTGTTACCCATTGTATAATGATGCATGAGGTACTTTTTTTTGTGTCCTTGATTTTTTGTACCTGCCCCCCTCACACAGTACTCCTATTTCGAGCCTGTGAATATGTTGAATAAATAAATAAATGAATAAATAAATAATTATTTGCCTTCGTCAGCCATTTTGAAAGGGCGAAAATTGGCATCCACCAGAATCCTTGCACAAAGCTACAAAGGAAGCCCAACGGGTTTCTCAGAAAGAAAGCCTGGCAAATGAAGAAATATTCGTCCTGCTCTGGGATTTGAACCCGGAACTAACGCCTTTCCGGGGTGGTCGCTCTACCATGTGAAAAAACGAGGAGGCCAGCCGATCGCAGAGCGAAGACGAATTAATCGACAACTCGAGACAATCACACACCAAATATGGCAAAATATATATTTCCCAAATATAGCAAATCAGCAAAGTGGAGGAAAGCACCTCAAAGGGAAAACTGGCACCCACCCCGAATTGTAGCACGAAGCTATAAAGGAAACGCCGCACGTCGCATAATTTGAAGATTGCAAAGCGCGCCAACGTAAATGTCGTGTTTTCTGCCCCGTGCAAGCTCTCTAAGGTATGCAGAATGACTAACCCTTTTTCCCGCAAGGCACTGGCCGGTGTCACAAAATACGATAACAAATACGTAGAATGCCAGGCAGGAGTCGTTAATGAGATTCCTTTAGATTGTGGTAGAAAGTACTTGGGCCAAACAGAGTAGCGCCTGAATGACAGGCTGAGGCAACACAATAACAGTCAACAATGGGAAGGATGGCCACCTGGCAATTCATTGTAGTATATTAAAGTGTAAGCCAGACTTCCACGCCTGCGCTGTGGTTGCCAGAAGCCATGACAAATGGGTTCGTTTAATAATTGAGAATAAAAGGAACATTTAAGCAAGTGATAAGTGCGTAACCGTTGGATCGATATCCCTATCACGCAAAGAACTGCTTTACCTGAACGCGAATGCGCACTGAGAAACTGTGATTGCGTTCCTAGTATAAATCAGTGGCGTTTTGTCCTGATTAAACATTGTTGGAAGTGGCGCCCTGTGTGTGTGTGTTCTTTCTTGGTCCACCGTCGTTTTAGCGCCTTCACTTCAGACCATCGTGGTCGTTCCAAATTCGTCATTTTACCTGCGTGATCTTGCCCTCCTCACGGCTTCTACCCCGCACTAATTGGCTAGATTAGTCTAATAGCTTTGTCCACTAGGTATGCGTTTGTGGTCATGATGCCGTCGTTGTTACTGCGTCATTCAAGCTTTGTCATCCAACTCTCGTCATGAATCATCGCCACACCGTCGTTGTTACGTGGTCATTTTACAGAGACAGAGAAGCAAAAAGTTATTTACAGAAAGGGGGAGAGGTCGGCCTGAGCTATAGCTTGCTCTACATTATGACGACATAATAGGTGTACAACGACGATAAAACAACGGCAATCGTTTTATTATCGTT
This sequence comes from Dermacentor andersoni, assembly GCF_023375885.2. Taxonomy (NCBI): domain Eukaryota; kingdom Metazoa; phylum Arthropoda; class Arachnida; order Ixodida; family Ixodidae; genus Dermacentor; species Dermacentor andersoni. Next base: position 15,531,545 of record NC_092823.1, read on the forward strand.
ATATCTTCACCATCCACATATCTTCATGCCGTCGTCATCATACCGCCTCCATCGTTCTCTCGACATCAATGTTTCTCCGTCATTTTATCGTAATCATACTGGCGGCTCAATCGTGATTACGCGACCCTTGTCCTGCTGTCACCTTCAAACAGTTACTATCGTGCATTCGTTGTCAGACCTCGTCGTCATGCCATCCTGGTTGGGCCATCATCATCACATCATCTTCGTCATCCGACTCTCGTCCGGCCGTCGTCGTCATAGAGGCTTCATGATATAGTCCTAAATATGTAAACGCCATTACATTGTCATTATCCGATTGTCCTCATGCCGTTGTCACGCCAATATCGTCATTGTATGGTCGTCCTGCATTCGTTATCATAACGTCGTCGTGATAGGGGTCGCGGTTATTACACCATCACCAGGCTAATTTCGACATGCGACTCGACACCTATCGAAATTAGCCATCGTCATCGCACAGCCGTTGTCATACCGTTGTCGTGATACCGTCGTCATCACGCTGTCGCTTCAGCATCGTCAACCCTTCAGTAACGTTATCCCACTGTCGTCATCCCGTCGTCTTCATGCCACCTTCGTCGATCCTTCGACGTCATTTCTTGTTCGTCACTCTATCGCAATCAAGTTGTCATTCAGTCGACGTTATGCCACCTTCCTCATGCCATCGTCGTCATTGCGTCGTCGTGATAGAAACGCTATTGCGCATCCGTTGTCTCACCGTCGTCGTCATGCGGCCACGCCATTGTTGTAATTTCAGCTTGTTCATCCGGTTGTCGTCATGCCGTCATTGTCACGCCATCTTAGTGCAGTCATTGTCATTTCGTTGTCTTCACGTCGTCCTCGTCACACTGTTACACCATCCTCTGTAAACCATCGTCATGATCTCAATGTCGACATATCAATGTGCCGTTGTCACTATACCACCTTTTTCATCGGATTGATATTATTCCTTCTTCATTATACCACACTCACTGTGTCGGCGTCATTGAGTCGTCATCCTGCCTCCATGCTCATGAGTGATCTTGGCAAGCGAATGCCGCAGCAAAATGGGACGTTATCGGATTACGGGCACATATATGTGTGGCGAGGGACCGGGCCCGCTGCTCCGTAGCCTCCTAATTTTCGCGCGCCGGCGCGCGCATATGGCGGACGCAGTGTCCGTTCTATGAATGGTAAAAACGCTGGAAAAGGGGTTTGTTTGAGTTTTCGAGTAACAGAATTATGTTCTCTAGTATACTCTAATTAAAATCCGACTCTATCGTGTCTGTAAGCTGTGTGTAAGCGGTACTTTCAATTTTTCTACGTATTTCAGCTTGAAAAAATTGGAGGAAGCTTAAACTTCGCCTTCAAGAGCGGAACGCGGTAGCGTTATTGCACCCCGTTCCCACCACCCACTCATTCGCTCGGCATGTTCTTGAGTCACGCAAAGACGAAACGTGCGCCTGAGCAAGCGGAACGAACCAAAGAACTCGGTGTCTCGAACGGAGAAACAATCTACGCGAGCCAAACGTCATAATCGGCACGGACAGCCGGGCCGCGACGCGCCATGAAGGCGGACGCGATCATGCGGCTCACGCCTCGATAGGATCGTCCTCTATCTCGCTTGGGAACACCACGAAGACGCATGATTCCTCGCCAGCAGCCCGGCAAACATCGCAGGGGACGCTTTCCCACCAGACGTGCTACCGCGCAGCGAGCACGTCAGAGGCGTCCCGCATTGCAAGCTGCACCTAGGAATTGCGCTGTGAGCGGAAAGAGGAGCCGCGTCGCGCGGGCGAGTGGCGCACCACCTGTCGGGGCAGCGCTGTACATTGCAAGGAGGGGGTCTTCTAGGTTTGCCGCAAGATGGCTCTGTGTGCGCGCGAACCGCAGAAGAAATGTAGCGGGAACGTACTTCGCTACGCGTTTAACTGCGACTTCTGTAAATTACATGCTTATAATTACCGATATACACCGCAGTATAACTTTTTACGGCACGTTTCTAAGGCAACACCGCATTCACTAGAGGTGCTTTTGTCCCGCTTTGAAGCATCGAACTTATGGCTGCTGTTGGAGTGCGGTTGTTTTTGGGATATTATGCAAAGACCTATTGAAAAATAATTGCCGTTAACAGCCCATGGTATTCGTTACCTAGCCACAGTGCAAGACAGTATAACTTTTGACATGTTCTTTCTTGTCGGCCTTCACAGTATCTGGAGAAACCACATGGCTGTAAGGAATGGTGATATAAATGTGATAAGTGTAAACTCCTATTTTGTTGAAAATATCAGTAAACTACGGGAAGTGTTTCAGAAGTTAGCGTATGATGATTAACTGTTGTTATTGATGGATACCCTTGCCAAAATGAAAGTTTTGTAATCTCAACCGCAAGCTCCAAGCGCAGCGGTGGGAAAGTGAATATTGTCAGATGGTGGCAGCAGCAGTGTGTAATGATGTATTTGTTGATTGTCTGGAAATAAAGAAAAAGAACTAACGGCTGAGTGGTAGCGTCTCCGTCTCACACTCCGGAGACCCTGCTTCGATTCCCACCCAGCCCATCTTGGAAGTTGTTTTTATTTATGAATTGTCTTCCATTTCTCGCTCACAGCCAACGCCGCCGACGCCGATGACACGAGCTCCTTAACGCTGTCGCGTTAAAATTCAATTTGTTCAGTAACTTCCTCGCGCCACATGTAGAGTCCAAGTATACGTGGTTCAAAATTCTTCTGCCCGAACAACCTCCGACGCTGGACGCCACACGCCGAAGCGAGACGCCAAGGCCGGATTTTCTGCGACCTGAGACCCTTAACGCTGTCGCTATAATACACTGACGACCCATCACCACATGTCATGGTGCTCTTTGGCCATATCAGACCCTTGTGGTAATGAAAACTACAAATAAAAACAAGATATAGAAATTTGGATGTGAGCCAAAATAAATTTGGGAATCAGCCAAGCTGAAACTTGAATGTGAGCCAACTGAAATTGGGTGTGGCCCAACTTAAATTAAGGCTTGGGCAACTTGATATTTTAGGGTAGCCCAACTTACATTTGGGAGAGGCCGAACTTGAATTTGGAGGTGGCACAGCTTAAATTTGGGCGTGGGTCAACTTTAAATTTCTGGGTGGGCCAAAATTAAAATTTCTGGGTGGGCCAAACTTAAAATTTCTGGGTGGGCCAACTTTAAATTTAGGGATGGGTAAACTTAAATTTGGGGTTGGCCAACTCGAAATCTAGGAGTGGGCCATTTTAAATTTGGGGATCGGCCACATTGAAATCTGAGAGAGCCAACTTCAATTTGGGTGTAGGAGAAATTGAAATCTAGAAGTGGGCGAACTAAAATTGTGGTTCGGCCAACTCAAACTTGGGGTGGGCGTACTTGAAATTCGCATATCCGCTAAGTTAATTTTATCGGTGGGTGAACTTGAAGTTCGGGAGTGCGGGTGGCCCAACGGACATTTTGGGGGAAATATTGAAAAGCAGCACAAATAAAATAGACCAAGAAAGACGCGAGTGCACAGTACGGGCGCAAAGGGGTGGGTCAACTTCACTTTTGGGGTGGGCCTGCTTGATATCTGGTGTTGGTAAACCTAAAATCTCGGTTTCGGCAATCTTGAGATTTGGGCGCAGGCCAACTTGAGATTCTGGGGTGGCCCGATATGAAATTGAAGGCTGCTGATAGCCTTCAATTGAAGGCTATCAATTGAAAGCAATTGATAGTGCGCAGTGGTGGCGTAGAGGTAGAACACCGGCATCGCGTGCAAGAGGTCCGTGGCTCGAATCCCGGTGCCGCGCAATTTTCCACCGGATTAAAAAAAGATCCGCCTGTTGATAAAATTGCATAAACAGGCCTGGAGTGTGGCCTGATCCCGGTGACCAGAACCGGTAACGCACTCCCTCACCAGATATGGATTGGCCACCCTGGTGAGTACTTGGCCACAACCTCCTGTATGAACACAACAATCAAACCCTTGCCCCTCAGTCCCCAGCAGCTGCGAAGCAACTGACAACGGCGGCGGTCAGACCTGCGACGCAGCAGAGGGTGCTAAGAATCCGTGGCTTCGGACAGGCCGCTATTGAACTATGAATCTGCCAACGTTTAACGCTAGAACGTTATCTAATGAGGCGAGTCTAGCAGTGCTATTGGAGGAATTAGAGGGCAGTAAATGGGATATAATAGGGCTCAGTGAAGTTAGGAGGCCAAAAGAAGCATATACAGTGCTAAAAAGCGGGCACGTCCTGTGCTACCGGGGCTTACCGGAGAGACGAGCACTAGGAGTCGGATTCCTGATTAATAAGAATATCCACGCCCACTGCAGAGCAAAGGCATCTCCCATTCTTCTCCGACTACCCCGGTCATGTACTAATTGTGGCCATGTTGTCCCAGCAAACTTCATAAACTCATCTGCCCAGCTAACTTTCTGCCGTCTCCTGCTACGCTTCCCTTCCCTTGGAATCCAGTCCGTAACCCTCAATGACTATCGGCCTTCTTCCCTCCTCTTTACATGACCTGCCCATGCACCTATGTCTTTCTTGATTTCAACGAAGATGTCATTAACTCACGTTTATTCCCTCACCGAATCTGCTCTTTTCTTATCCCTTAAAGTTATACCAATCATTCTTATTTCCATAGCCCGTTGCGTCGTCCCCAATTTAAGCATAACTCTTTTCGTAAGCGTCCAAGCTTCTGCCCCGTAGGTGAGTACTGATAAGACACAGCTGTTATATACTTTTCTCTTGAGCCATAATAGCAACCTGCTGTTCATGATCTGAGAATGCCTGCCAAACGCACCCCAGCCCATTCTTATTCTTCTGATTATTTCAGTCTCATGATGCGGATTCGCGGTCACTACCTGTCCTAAGTAGATGTATTCCCTTACCACTTCGAGTGCCTCGCTACCTATCGTAAACTGCTGTTCTCTTCCGAGACTGTTAAACATTACTTTAGTTTTCTGCAGATTAATTTTTACACCCTCCCTTCTTCTTTGCCTCTCCAGGTCAGTGAGCATGCATTGAAATTGGTCCGCTGAGTTACTAAGCACGGTAATATCATCAGCGAATCGCAAGTTCCTGAGGTATTCTCCATTAACTTTTATCTCCAATTCTTCCCAATCTAGGTCTTTGAATACCTCTTGTAAACACGCTGTAAATAGCATTGGAGAGATCGTATCTTCCTGCCTGACGCCTTTCTTTATTGTGATTTTGTTGCTTTCTTTATGGAGGACTACGGTGGCTGTGGAGCCACTATAGATATCTTTCAGTATTTTTACATACGGCTCGTCTAGACCCTGGTTCCGTAATGTCTCCATGACTGCTGAGGTTTCGACTGAATCAAACGCGTTCTCGTAATAGGGGACTTTAATGGAAAGCATCACGAAAGGGGCTACACTAAAATTGAAAGGAAAGGTAGACTGCTGTGGGAAGCGATTCAGCAGGCTCACATTAACGGACCCGAACGTGCCAACAAGAACGGGTGACAGCAGCTGCTGTGACACAACACCGGACCCAATACTAGGGCACAGGATGGGCAAAACATCGTGGAAAAACACGGGCGAAAACCTCGGCAGCGATCGCTTTATAATCGAAATCCAAATCGATAGGAATCTAGGGGTGCCCCGTACATAAGCCAAGGCAGGCCACCGCAACTGATTGGGACAAATTCAGGAATATGAGGTCAACAGCAGACTTAGGCGGAATCGGAGACATAATAATATAGTGTACCTCAACCGTCGTCTCACACATGAAACAGGCCACCGACAGGGTAGAGGGAGATAACCTCCCATTCAGATTAGACAAGCTTAGAAATATGTGGTACGGAAAAAGAACCCTCTAGAACAAGCTAAAGCGCCAGAAATCGAACCGGAGCCTAAGGAAGAAAATAGCCGAGCACAATAAAGGAATACAGAGCTACGCATTCAAACGTGAAGAGAAAAGGTGGGATCAAAAATGCGACGAGCTAGAAAACAATATGAGCCGTCCTAACACGTGGCAGATGCTGCGCCACCTCATAGACCCCACCAACACCAAAACCCAAGGCAACGAGAGCAAATGAAGGTAAGCCACACATTTGACGGAACCAATGAACAGCTCATCGACCGACTTAAAGAAATCTATATAGGCCCCGCATGCCTGGAAGCGGATAAAGAATACCAGGGAGCGAAAAATCCGCTACTGGGCGAATCCATGCTAGTAGCAGAGGTCAGAGCAGCGCTCTTTGGCTTCAAACTGAACACAGCCCCTGGCCCAGGCAACATCACCTACGGTACGCTAAGGAACTCAGGCGATGACTCTACAGTTCACCTTACAGCTTATCTGAACAAAGTGCGGAAATCCGGGGAAGTCCCTAAAGAGTGGGAAGACGCCAACATCATGTTAATCCATAAGAAGGGCAAAATACCGGGTATAGAAAATCTCAGGCCAATTTCACTAACCTCGTGTCTAGGCAAATTTATCGAGAAGGTGATTCATACGCGACTAACAGGATTCGCGGAAGAAAACAGCATCTGGCCTCACGATATGGTAGGTTTCAGGCCGCACCTTAGCGCTCAAGATACCATGATTAGGCTCCAACACGACATTAAAGACAAACGAAAGAAAAAAAGATACGGGAGCAATATTGGGCCTATACTTAAGCAAAGCGTTTGATAATGTCCGCCACTCGGCCATCCTCGACGGCCTGTTAGATGTTAACGTAGGAAAGAGCACCTTCGACTACGTAAAATCTTTTCTCAAGGACACAACAGCGACCCTACACATGCAGATCCTCAGCTCGGAAGAGATTAAATAAGGAAACAGGACACTCCGCAAGGAGGCATCCTACCACCCTTCCTATTTAGTTTACTTATGAAAAACTTCCCGCGCAAGTTAGGAAGGATCGAAGGACTGAAGATGAGCGTCTACGCAGACGACGTCAACGTTTGGCTCAATGAGGGCAGCGATGCATCTATCGAAGAAAGGCTCCAGCGGGCGGTCGACATCACAGACCTCCATGCCAAACGTAAAGGGCTGAGCTGGTCCCCGACGAAGTCGGAACTACTAATCATCAGGCCCCGGATCAGGACAGACAACGCATCTCCTCCCAAAATCTCGATAGACTTAGACGGGAAAGGAATTCTGCAAGTAGATGAGATCCGAATTCTGGGCATGCTCATAAGCAACACCGGAAACAACCACACGACTATTGCTAAGCTAGACGCGCACGCAAACCAAGTGATAAGCATCATTAGAAGAATCTCAGCCAGAGGCAGAAGGCTAAAGGAAAGGAACAAGTTAAAGCTGGTCCAGACCTTTATCGTGAGCCGGATCTGTTTCTCAACCCCATTCCTTAACACAACAAAGCAGAAAGAAACAAGTTAGATGTAATAATATGAAAATGCACGAAACCTGCACTGGGACTACCAATCTTGACGTCAACCGAGGCACTAGAGGGAATGGGGGTGCATAACACATGGCAACAGTTGGCGGAAGCGACGAGAACGGCACAACTCGAACGCCTGAGTCTAACCGAGACAGGACAGCAGATTCTAAACTTGGTAGGACTACGAGGGAACAGAGGAACCAATTACCAGACATTCCACATGGAGTCCAAAATTAGGAAAGCCCTCATAGTCACACCGATGCCTAAAAACATGCACCCACAACCCGATCAGGAAAGACGTCAGCACAGAGCCAAACACTTGGCAACAAAGCTAAGCAGAATGCCAACGGAGACGGTTGCGTTCACAGACGCCGCCCTTGGCGGAGACGGAAGCTCCGTCTCAGTGGTAGTCGACGGGTCCGGAGTAGAACAGGGCGCGATATATGCAAGCGGAGTAGACGCCATGGCAGCGGAGCAAGCGGCGATCGCCCTATCATTCGTTAGTACGGAGGCAAGGTTGTTCATTAGCGACAGCAAATCGGCAGTACGAAATTTCTGCAAAGGTGAAATATCAGACTACGCGTCCAGCATAATGTCGAAAGGCAACATAGACAGAGGGATCACCCTAAAATGGTGCCTCGCTCACTCCAACATACCAGTAAACGAAGCCGCCAACGCCTTCGCCCGAGTGCTCATTATCGGGGCGGTGAACGGCCTCAACCTAACGTTAAGGTCGAGACGCTCACGACGTACCACGAGGTCATACATCCCTACAGATTAGGTCGCCGGAAATATCCACTCCCGGATAGGTCCCTCACCTCCACAGAGGCAGTCACATGGCGCCGCCGGCAAGCCAAAAACCACATGGCTCCCAGATGGAGATACATCACGCATACGGGAAATCCGGAGGATATTCCTCAGAGTCTGAAATAAAATAGGAACCCTAAAACATATCCTATGGGTGTGCAGCTACTCCCCGGGATATAATTTATTCAAGGACGAAGAAGCATGGGAGACCGCACTTCATAGCGAGGATCCGGCGGCACAGGCCAACATTGTCCGTCTGGCAACCGAAGCGGCCAACCTCTTCGTCTAATAACCCCTGCCTCCTTAGCGTGACATCGGGCTCCCTGGACGCGTATTTTCATCCGCTAGCAGCTACAACGGGGCGTGGCACTATAGGCCAAAGCAGGTCACGTGACTTCCGCTGCTTTGAAAAAAGTCAGCCTAAAGCTAAGTGTACTGTGGCGTATGTATTGTTAAACAAGATTTCGTAAATCAGAAAAATACTGTACGCGACGCCCATTGCTGAAATTAACGCCTGTTGTCATGGCAATGGTGGAGACGCTGCGACCTTCCCGAGTGCAAATGGCGGCGCTCATGCGAACTGACTGAACAGCCGCGCACCGCCGTTGGCCACATTACCGTGCGTCGGACTACACTGGACGAAATGTAAGTACAATTTTGCATTATACGTGTGCTATCTTAGCAAGCATGTTGGCAACGTGGGACTTATGCTTGGCTCTGCAACGATACACCCAGATCCTCCTGAGCGCGGGGCTCTTCGCACCACGAAATAACAACACGCTTCCCGCGAAGTTTAACACTTTGGGGTGCGCCTGACACTGCGCAGCAGCCCGCCTGGTGCAAGCTGGTGCAAAGGAGCTTGTGCAAAATAATTTTCGCTGGATACTTCTATGGCACAAAGGAGCACCAAAACAGCGCATCTTTACATTCGACCTGCCCCTGTACTAGCGCCAGGAATAATTGTACTTTGCTCTATTCACGACCACGCTAGCTGCATCGCTGCACGAAGTGTTATTGCTGTACGTATTTTTTTTTCGTTCAGAGCTGCCATAAGGCAAATTGTATATATATATATATATATATATATATATATATATATATATATATATATATATATATAATCTTTCTTACAGACATTTAGAATAAAAATTCTGATATTTGGATTCGTGAGATGTTCAAACTTCGTTACGAGATTGACTGGGAAATGCAGTGAATACACCCCAGCAGCAAGTATGTTTCAAACTTAAGTTGCCACATTATCTTTAGAAAGACCCCAACATTGTCTCAAATATTCACATTCTTGTAACTGTTTAACAATATGCACCATTTGCAACTTCCAGCAATTTTGCAGAGACAAGTCTACTTGCTATAGCAGTATTATGCAAAAGGTGTTGGTCAGTCCAGTATTAATGAACCTGCATAACTGACAATTTGTCTAATTTGTTCAAAACCACATGTGTAAAGAGAGATGTGCCACAAAGGTGGCGACTTTCTGCTGCTTGATGCTGAATTGGTGAACAACTTGAAAGCCAGGAAGACAGACCATGCCTGACTGCATTGTTTAGTAGAGTAGAAGAAAGTGCAATGCGCTATCTCCGCGGAGATTCATTCAGTGCAACTGAGTTCGTTATCTTGAGTCTCTAATGAAAAGCCCGATCAGCCAACTTTAGAATGTAAAACATACTACTACTACTGCTAAAGCCAAGAAACACTAAAATTTTTCGAAAAATACTAGTTCTTTCATTAGTGAAGACATACAGAAATTATTCTTAAAGAATTACCTGTAGGGACACTTTTAAAAAATGCACCAAATATCAGCATAAGAAATTGGCATCAAAACATTATTTGCGTCACTGAAAAACAAATGTTCATATTGCTTATTCATGGAATATTCATATAATGATAGCCAAAATTTCACCTGCCACTTTAGTGGTGGCGCTGCCGCTGGTAGGTCAGAATCAACGATACACGTTTTTCAACGATTCAACTGATCAGGAGCTTACAAGGCCATGAAATACCCCGAGTGGCCAAATAGAAATATCTCGCGGTATGGATAAATAAAGGACAGATGTACATGGAAAAGCACGAACAGTCTCTCCTAGCAAAAGGGCGAAGAGATGCCGGGATAATGAAACATAAGGCATTGTGGGGGTACAACAGGTATGAGGTACTGAGAAGTATTTGGAAGGGAGTAATGATGCCGGGGCTCACTTTCGGGAATGCGGTCCTGTGTCTAAGGGCAGAGGTTCAGTCAAGAAAAGAAGTAAATCGGAGAGCTGTGGGAAGATTAGCACTAGGTGCCCACGGGAAAACCACAAACGGCGTATGGCCACAGAGTTAACAGACGACAGAGACAATGCGTGCACTTTCACGTTTCCTAGGTGACACGGGCCTGGACTCACGCCTGTGATACCAGTTGTGTAATGTGTCCCTCACCTCGTTCCTCCCATTATCATCCCCCATTGTGACCCTTTTTCTTCCCCTCTTCCCCTTCCCTTACGTAGAGTAGCAGGCCAGATGCTCCATTATCCGGCCGACCTCTCTACATTTTCCAATCATTAAAATACTTCTTCCTTGCCATCCCCAAAATGTGCATAGCACCAGAGGTATAGTTTGACAGCTGTAAGCAGTGCAATTAGGGGGTGCAGTACCTGTATTGCAGCTTTAAACCAGCTAAGATAACGAAGCTTGGGAGTTATGTTCATATTACTCATCTATAGTGTGGCAAGAACTTGTAATCCGCCCTCAAGTTCTGCTGGTGCACAAGCTACTGTTGCTCTTTTGTACAGCTAGTGTCAGCAGACAAGCTTGCAGTATTGCTAGGTAGAAAAGCACTTAGGCTTCACGACCATCCAAGTCATAAATGAATAAGTGCATGGCTAGAAGTTGTACATTGCAAGAAACAGTTGAAATGCCATTGAGCATAGTTGCGCTATTGCAATGTATCCTTCGGAGCATTGTACGAGCCATGGTGGTTCCCACATTGTGTTGAAGTGCCACACCAGTGACATATGATAATAATGCCAGCGTGATCCAGTGTGGCTGTACTTTGTTCTATAAAAACTTTTCATGTGTTTTCGATTATATTTAGTACAGTATCTAAAGTTACGAATGTATAAAACTTTAATTCGCCCAATCCTAGATTATGCTTCTCCTGTCAGGAACCCTCATAAGCTCACTCCATAGGCTCACTAATAAGCTCCATAAGCTCACTCCATCGAGAGCATACAACGAAAATCTATTCGGTTCATATATCGTCGCTATGATCACCATTTTACACCCTCTCGTGCCTTATCTTCTTTGATCCTAACCCCTTTATCCATACGCCGTCACATTGAGTCATTGAAGTTTCTGCATAGCATCGTCAATTTTTCTTATCGTGTCTCACATCCCATATATATTCCTTTAGACATTCCTCGGTCAATAGGAGTCACCATAACCTTAATATTGAGCCTTACTTTGCTCGATCTAATAAATTTAAATACAGCTTTCTCCCTCGTACTATGGAATTCTGGAACTTAATTCCCGGAACAATTAGGTCACTGCCATTAAACGATTTCCTGTTAAAAGTTAACCACACCTGATTTTATGTTTTTTCTTGTCGTTACAGGGTATTGACTCATTCTCGTTTTTGTACCGACTCTCAGTGTTGCTGTTATTTTGAGTTTAATTTGTGTCATCTGCCTTATTCTTGTGAATTTTTAATATGTTATTGTTTACTTGTTTTTTTGTATGACGTATTTTCGTCTAACCCACTCCTGCAATAGCCCCATAAAGGGGATGCAGTATGTATAAATAAATAAATAAATAAATAAATAAATAAATCTGAAAGGTTATGCGCAGAAGATGATAGTTAATCTTACAGCCATTTTTTCTATACAGTCCTTCACTTTCCATCAACTTCAGCAAATCATTGAAGCCCCAAAATAACACATTTAATATTGGTACTCAGATTGAACAGTTTCAGTTCTATGTGTATGTTTCAGAGAACTGGACCAAACATCAAGAATGAAAACTTAGCTACCTATTGATGCTGTAGCTTTAGGCTCTGCAGGAACCATTTATCTGCAGCACCCAACTTATCCCGTATTTGACGAATCATGACAGATGTGTGAAGAAGCACCAGTGTTATGCAGAACAGTTTTCAAGAGGTAATGAACCTCTACCATATACATATATAACTGGAAGCATTCTCCCAAGGAAATGTTCGTGCTCTGCACTCCCTAAAATAAGGTGATAAAGAGAGCTGGTTTTATGAATCTGTTGTATTTCCACAATTTTAACATGGTAAAAGTGAGGTCCAAGGCATAAATGGGACTGCGTGCTGTTCTGTATGCGTGCTGCGCTTATTGTACAGATCAATAGTAGCCAATCAATACCCATTTTATTGAAGATGCAAACTGGATCACATCCTAGGGCCAACTCACTGTCAATGAAAACTGTTATACTGGCTTCCTGCACTGTTTATTGATCATGGACTTCTTTTTGAGGTGCGATTGAAGTCCCTCAAAATCTTACTTAAACTATGAATTGCAACTGGGAGAACGTGGCCATTCATTAGGACCACACTTTTTTATTTAGCTCTCATCATTGTAAACAGCTTCATAATGAGAGAAACCTCAGACGAAATGCTTATTTTTTCCTGGCATTCTTCTTCTGCCTTCTTTGTAAGCACAAACTATGGCCATGTAAACAAGGTAATCTTGCATTTATCCTGCCTACAAGTGCCTCTTTTGACATTCATGCCTGTATTGCCTTTTCAGTGCCTAAAAATTCCCTTTTTCCTTCTTTTCTCACGACTCCATTTTGTTAAACAAGAAACACTGAACAGTAATGAATCTGAACAGTAATGACGAAAGCATTGTGCCGAAATATGCAAGGTGATCAGGAAATGTAAAATGAGTCATACACCCGACTGTAGCAAACTGTTACAGAGAAAACCCATGCAGGTTTCTCGGAAATTCTTCACAAACCTACCACATGCTTCTGACTGCTCCTATGATTCAGATGTCTGCGATAATACGTAAAAGTAGGTCCTCACGGGCACATCTATTCTCTAGTTCATGAAGTCTTTATTCCAGAGAGCCTCACCATGCCATAACACTAACCGCCATATACAGAAATGCATCTTAACTTGAAGCCCATGCTTGACTCGATTTAAATGACACCTGTCGTGAACACACCAAAAGAAACGCAATGAGCATCTTCGGCGCGTTCACACCATGCGCCATTTATATCAAGTCAAGCATGAGCTTCAACATGTATTGCTGAATACGGCGGTAAGACTTGATAAAGGTTGCTATTAATTATTTGTCCAATGTTTCAGTTGTCTCATCAAGAATATCTAGCTTTTTCTGAATGCTACCAATTTTTGCTTCATTCTCCTTTTCACCACATGTGGTTCATGGCAATCTCTTTCATCTTTCCATCCCTTCTCCTTTCCCATGCTGTTGGCCAACGTGCAGGTGTCGTCTATGCGCTAGACAGTTACGATGTGGTCAGCAGGCTTTGCATTTCTCTGTCAACTAATTTCTCTCTTTGCTTTTGTGATCAAGTCCGCCTGACCCTTAGCTTACTATATACAATGAAAACAAAGCCATCTTTTTTTTCATGAAATGGGCAAGCACTTGCATCTCTTGCAAAGGATCTTCCAGTAAAGTTTTTGTTCCTGCAATCACACTGAACATGCACGTCCATCATAATTTTTATGTATCTAAAACGCACCGCCAGAAAGAGTAAAAAAAGCAACTATATTTTCAGATAACACTTGTGGCTAAGAAAGCAAACCAAGACCAATTATGGGTGGTCTTCATTTTTTTTTCAACATGCAAGGAGCATTGTGCACACACCTCTGAAGCATAAAGGGAGCACGTATGAGCCATAATGCCTCAATGGCTCCCATGTCTGATCACCCAAAAGAAGGCAGGTCAAACATAAAATTTGTTTTTGGAAATTCCATTTATTATAGCCAAAATTTTATCTTGAAAACACGAAAAGTAGTCTTCATTTGAAGACCGTGCAAACTCTGGCTGTATTTTGCAGAGCATGAAAACATGAAAATATACTAAATTGCAATGGCAACAGCAAAAAAACACTGGCTTCAATCTTCTGCAATTCACAAGAGAGAGAGACACTGTACACGGTAGTCCAAAGTATGGACCCAACTTGGTCGTAGCATACACGCTCTGTGCTGATGTAACTTTAATTAGAACTGAAGTGTGGCATCCACTACTCGCCTGTGTCGTCAAAAGCCATTTAATGTTGCCACACATTCTTTATCCGCTACCTGAAAAGATTACATTACACCATGAAGATGACAAAGCTCACATGAACTAGAGGAAAATTGGTTGGCTATCTTGTCTCCCATACAACTCCGCCAAATACCTGCAATTAGTGTAAGTATGCTAGTTCCTTGCACTGTTTCCCATAACATCTTTGTTGAAGGTACTGGGTAACAATATCTCAATCAGTTCACAAACTGTGGAGATTATTGTTAATTTTTAAAGCGAACAGCTTTATTTGCCTCTCGACAGCACATGGCATAATTTGTTTAATGTAAAAGGTTCAAGCAATTCATCGGCATGTGCTTCACAATGTGCCTTGCAAAGATTCCTCATTAACAAATATGCTGTTTCGAGAGTTTTCATTTGTTTGCTGACACAATGACAAGAGACAGGAGGGAAGCTATGAAGTTTCTTGTCTCTCCACACCAAAAGCCAGCACCTATAGACTCTGCTAAAGATGTACTTCTCAAAATCTGGCTACTCCTTGACCAATCTGTGAAAAAATGTTAAATACGTGAGGCAGAAGTTATGTCAATCAGGCTGCCGCCACTCAAAGGGCAAAGCTCCTTGAAAAGCAAAGCTCAAAAAAGAAGGAAAGATAGAGCACGTGTGAATGTTTCATGCTTTATAATGTAGAATAAAGATTTCACCAATGCCAGGAATGCCACGCATCAGTGCCAGCGGGAACATCATCTTGAGAATGGCTCCTTGATTTGGATTACATATTTCAACTAACAATTCTGCTGTATTGATTTACAGGTTGTATTTATGAAATCAGCAGCAATTCTCCTCGTACAGTTTGAGAAATACGCCAAAATTGATGCATGGTTCTTTCACATAAGAATTTGAAGGATAAATTCTAGGAAGCGTTACAAAGGCAGAAACAGTGTTGGAAGGTGTCAGAATGAGGGCCATGAAATGAGGTCCTTGACTAACTAAACAGTGCCGCTGCTGCAGACATTTTAAGCATGAAATGCTTTCAGCTCCTGTTGTCAGTCACCTTCAATGAACGAAAAGCCAGAGCCATTATCCTGGCACTCAAACCAGCTCATCCGGGCAAACAGTCAAGACTGCAATACATACGCTAGTTACTTCCCAAACATGTTACAAAAAATATTACTTCTGAGTTCTAAATAATTGCTCACAATATCACTCAAGCTGTAACTTCTAGTACACTGAAGTTTTATTTGTCACTTCTAATAGCGACGTTCAGAGGCAGATACAAGGCACTGTACACTTGATTGTCATTTTTTGGCACTGAGACACAGTTACTTGTGCTCTTTTCAATGCGAGCAGTCCACGAGGTCCACGGCGCATCTGGTGGACCGAGACGAGACTTGCAATGGGGTTCTGTCTTTGACAGGAAACTTGCTTCCATATGGACCAGTGTACAGTTGCGTGGTGCGGTGGGGTGGGGTGTGCCGTTGCGAATGTGCGCTATACCCATTTTAAGATTGTCGCTACTATCATCTACAATCAATCTGCTTTGTCAGCAGCCATTTCATGTTTACATCTACTCTCGATTACAGGAGAGCCAGTATTCTTTAGTGTCACCAGAACAGCCTGAAAATGCTCATACAAAATTCTACAAAGAGTGCAAGCGCTTCCGAGCTTTTTTAGTCTGTACATTGTAGCTATCTGAAATGAATCCAAGAAAGTAGTGGATGTTAAGGATATCATCATAGAACTATGGCATATTACTTCGAGGTAGATGAAGTGGTACACGAAGGTGTCCTCTGTATTCTATTTCAGTGATAACATCATAGTGAACTGTTGGATAGTGTTCCGGAGAGATGCCGCACTAGTGCAACCAGCATCAAGTGCAATCAAAACGTGGCTTTGCTGTTGTTTAACGCAGATATTGCATTCGCCCTACAGCAGAAAGGAAACGAAGCAACACCTGCAAGAAGGCAGTCCCCAAACAGCGAAAAAAGAAAGGTTGGAGGACACTTAAGCTGCGCCTTTAAGAGTGGAACACGATAGCATTAAAAGATCCCTGGCTGCTTCTCACGCTTCCGGGCAGCTGCAGCTTATGCTTCTGTAATGTTTCCCTGGAAATGCTGGTGGCAAACGCTTTGCACGAAGGCGAGCTTTCTGGGGCGTGCCACTCCTAAGACAGACCTGAAATGGCAGCTGCAAAAGGAGTTTGTGTTTGAGTTTCCGCGCAACAGAATTATGTTTTCTCGGATATTCAAATTACGATCCAACGCTATCATGTCTCGAGGTTGTGAGCAAGTCATACTTTATGAATTTTTGACACATTCTACTTTGAGAATTTTAATTAGTTCAGTAACGCCTATATGCCACGTGGAGGGCCTGCATGAATCGGGATGCATGGTTCATGATTAATTTTCTCACATGGAAAAGGTCGCCAACACCACTGCTGGATTTTCAGCGACACGGGGCCCTGAACCCTGAAGTGGATGCACTTGGGCACTTCCCAAACATTTTTTTACAAGAAAGGCAGAGGAAAAACCTTCGCTGCTAAGGCATCAGATGATTAATGTGTAAAACATGCAATATAAAGCTTAATTGTACACCCGACAAGGACTATATTGTAACGTAGATTGGAGCAGATGATGATGATGATGTGTGTGGTTTAGTGGCGCAAGGGCCAGATATGGCCAAAGAGCGCCATGTCCGTGTTAATTAGTTTGCAGTGATGTCATGAGTACTATGAAGTTGGTGTGACGTGGCTGTAGAGGGGCCTTAAAAATGGTAGCGCTAAAGTGCGTAAAATCTGTATAATAAGATTATGGCGATGACTTATGAAGTGTACTATGAACAATAAGACACATTTAAAAAGATTGATATGATGTCTAAAGATATGTCAGGTTATATAAGATATGCTAGAGCACTACTGCCTCCTTAGAGCCCTTGAAACACAAGGGCCTGGAGGCATGTGCTATTCAAAACAATTATTGCAGCGGCATCCTCTGGAGCGAGGATGCTCTACGAATTTAATGGGCA
Organism: Dermacentor andersoni; assembly: GCF_023375885.2. Taxonomy (NCBI): domain Eukaryota; kingdom Metazoa; phylum Arthropoda; class Arachnida; order Ixodida; family Ixodidae; genus Dermacentor; species Dermacentor andersoni. Next base: position 15,548,957 of record NC_092823.1, read on the forward strand.
TATAACGTGTAGAACTACATCTTTTAAGAAGTCGAGGACTGCCTTGGTGTTAAAAAGCGGTTCATGACCAAGAAACATAGCCGGGTGCAGAGGAATGTAATAGCGGTATGCTAGCGGAAAATGTTTCTTTCTTTCAGGTTCAGCTTTCCGACACTCCAAGAGGACATGGAGGACGGTCAGCCTCTCACCGCATCTGCCACAGGTTGGAGGTTCACTTCCAGTAAGTAAAAAATGATGGGTACCAAATGTGTGTCCTATTCTGAGGCGACAGAATAGGACATCTGTTCGCCGAGATTTTGTTGGGGAGTGCCAAAAACCTAACTGTGGCTTAATAACGTGCAGTTTATTATTTATTTCTGCGTCCCACATGCGTTGCCAGTGGTTTCGCAGTTTCTTTCGTATGTAAGGTTTCAGATCTGTGAGAGGCACCAAAGCAGTATTATTAATAGCAGGGAGTGTAATTGACGTAGCCATCTGGTCTGCCAAAACGTTACCTTCGATTCCCCTATGGCCGGGTACCCAGTGTATGATGATTTGCTGGTTAGATAGATAAGCTTTGCACAGATCGGAATAGACCTCAGTAAGTACGGGAATTTTATGTTTGTAGGGTGACATTAAGGCCTCCACCACACTTAAGGAGTCTGTATATATAACAGCTTTTTGGAGTTTTGATTTCTTTATATGCTTTACAGCCGACCATACAGCGTAGGCCTCTGCCGTAAAAATACTTGTTTCTGGATTTAGTACATCGGATTCCGAAAAAGAAGGACCGACGGCTGCATAGGATACTCCGGCATGTGACTTGGAAGCGTCTGTGTAGAACTCTGTGCATGAGTGTTTGTACTGAAGTTCTAGAAAATGCATTCGAATTTCTACCTCTGGAGCATGCTTTGAGACTTTTAGAAAGGATACGTCACATTCTGTGACCTGCCAGTCCCAAGGAGGTAATAGCTTGGTTGGGCACATTAAGCGGTGCTCCAGGAGTGGGACATGCATTTCATCGCTAAGCTCCTTCACACGCAGCGAGAAAGGCTGTCTTATAGACGGACGGTTGCGGAAAAGTGTAGCATACGTTATATCGGTAATGGTATTAAAACATGGGTGTTCAGGAATGGAATGCACTTAAGGAAATAAGTAAAGCTGACGTATGATCTCTGTAAGTGGAGCGGCCATTCGTTCGATTCGGCGTATAGGCTTTCGATCGGGCTTGTTCTGAAAGCACCAGTGGCTAGTCGGATACCTAGATGATGGACAGGATCCGGCATCCTTAGCGCGCTCGGGGCGGCAGAGTTATACACTACGGCCCCATAATCCAATCGTGACCGTATTAGGATCTTGTAGAGATTCATTAGACACTTTCTGTCACTACCCCACGTAGTCTTGGATAGAAGTTTCATTAAGTTCATTCTTTTTAGACATTTTTCTTTCAGATATTTGATGTGCGGAATGAAAGTGAGTCTATCGTCAAGTATAATACCTAGGAATTTGTGCTCTTTGTTGATAGGAATTTGTTGTCCACACAGTTCTAAGCAAGGATCGGGGGCCAGGCCTCTCTTCCTTGTAAACAGCACACAAGAACTCTTTTGAGGATTGATTTTAAAACCATTTTTCTCTGCCCACCCTGACACCTTGTTCAAACCATGCTGTACCTGTCTCTCGCATACTGCGAGGTTACAGGATTTGAAGCCTACTTGAATGTCGTCCACATAGACGGAATACAAAATGGCCGGTGGTAAAGAAGCACGAAGCGTTGTCATTTTAACAATAAAAAGTGTGCAACTGAGCACGCCTCCCTGGGGTACACCAGTTTCTTGTGTAAAAGGACGTGACAGCACATTGCCGACTTTTACACGGAATGTGCGATTGGACAAATTGCTTTCTATGAGGTTTAGCATGTTACCTTGAATGCCCATTTCTGCCAAGTCTCTTAAGATCCCGTATCGCCACGTTGTGTCGTATGCCTTCTCCATATCGAGGAATATGGATAGGAAAAACTGTTTGTGTACAAATGCGTCAGGGATGTTTGCTTCAATACGTACAAGGTGATCAGTTGTGGAGCGCCCTTCCCTGAAGCCACACTGATAAGGATCAAGTATTTTGTTCTGTTCAAGGAAATGGGTGAGGCGCCGATTTATCATTTTTTCAAATACCTTACACATGCAACTTGTGAGGGCTATCGGGCGGTAGCTTGCCACTGAGGAAGGATCTTTGCTTTGTTTTAAAACAGGGACCACAATGGCTTCTTTCCATGCAGTCGGAAGGTACCCTGCTTCCCAGATAATGTTGAAAAGTGTAAGTAGTGTAACTTGCGTGTCATTGTGTAAGTGTTTCAGCATTTCATACATGATTCTGTCAGATCCCGGTGCAGAGCTCTTGCATGCGCTCAAGGCAGCTCTGAACTCTGCAATACTAAAAGGACGGTTGTATGGTTGATTTTGACGACATTTTCTGTTGAAAGGCTTACGTTCTTCTATTTGTTTGTATTTGAGGAAGGATTGTGAATAATTTGTTGAACTTGACACGTTCTCAAAATACTCCCCAAGTGAGTCTGCCTGGTCTTGCAGTGTATCGCCCTGTGTGTTTACCAGAGGGAGTGAATATGTTTGGCGCCCTCTAATCCTATTCACCTTGTTCCAGGCTTTGGCCTCATCTCTGAACGAGTTAATACTCGATAAAAACTTGTGCCAACTTTCTCTTTTGGCCTGTCGGCGGGTTCGCCTGCCTTGGGACTTTACTTTATTAAAGTTCATCAGGTTCTCTGCTGTGGGAGAAGCGCGTAGCAACCCCCACGCCTTGTTCTGATTCTTACGGGCGATCCTACATTCGCAGTTCCACCACGGTACATGTCGTTTGCATGCCAGACCACTTACTTCGGATATGCATTTTGCTGCGGCATCTATTATGAATGATGTAAGATAATCCACAGCAGCATCAATTTCTAAAGAAGGAATGTCGGCCCATGAGATGCTGGTGAGAGTTCGAAATTTTTCCCAGTCGGCTGTGTCTATCTTCCACCTAGGAGCGTGTGGTGGATATTCGTTTTCTATAGGTGATCTTAGCAGTATAGGGAAGTGGTCGCTGCCGTAAGGGTTGTCGGCAACTTCCCATTCAAGTTCAGGCAGTACAGACGGGGAGACTATGCTAAGATCTATTGAGGAATAGGTTCTGTTTGCAAGAGAGTAATATGTGTGTTCCTTCTTATTCAACAGGCACGCACCAGAAGAAAAAAGGAACTGTTCAACAAGGCGACCTCGCCAATCTATACGAGAGTCGCCCCACAGGGAGCTGTGCGCATTGAAATCGCCAAGAACAACATAAGGTTTTGGGAATTGATCGATCAAGGACTGGAATTCATGTTTGTTCAGTTGGTAATGCGGGGGTATGTAAAGGGAGCAAATGGTAATGAGTTTGTTTAGTAGGACAACTCGAACCGCCACTGCTTCAAGGGGCGTGTGTAGCTGTAAAGGTTGATACGCAATACTTCTATGAATGACAATGGCAACACCGCCCGATGATGCGACGGCATCATCGCGATCTTTGCGAAAAGTAACATACTGTCGAAGAAAGTTTGTGTATTTTGGTTTTAAGTGTGTTTCCTGTAAACACAGCACTTTTGGATTGTGCTTGTGGATAAGTTCTTGCAAATCATCAAGGTTTCTAAGGAGACCTCTGATGTTCCATTGAATAATTTGTGTATCCATATTTATTTTAAATAAGTACTGTGTCTACGGAAAGGGAGGTGATGCCTTAGGTTACAGAGCTCTTTCGAGGCCCTGTAACCGGGGTTTTGTTTTTTCTGGAGCGCTCGAGGGAACCTCGCCGCTCCTTAGGCGCTTGCTGTGCCGTAGGTATAGGTGTTGTGTCCATTGCCTCTTGTGAGGCGCCGGACACGCGCTCTTGCGAGCGAGAAGTTTTTCGTGAGAGTCTCACCTCGGAAGGCAAGACCCCTGCGCCCACCAGCCCTGAGGTCGATGGGGCTCCCTGTGGGATTTGGCTGCGCCGGCTGTTGCCAGCGCTGGGAGGGGCCGGGGAGGTCGAGGCAGCCTCAGCTGCGCCTACCTTCGTGGCCGCTATCGGTCCTGCGGGATCGCTGCGTGCAGCGCAGGTTGCCGCAGATAACTCTTGTGGGACCGGCAACCCAAGGGTAGCCTGGCCTGGTTGCTGGTTGGATGAAGTAGGCTTACCTACTTCCACCCTGGGGGCAGGAGCCAAAGGTGCCTGCTCGCTGCACGCGGGCAGGGCACTCGGCGATTGCCGCTGCGACGCTGCCCCCCGACGCGCCGCATCAGCAAAGGTGTGTTGTGGAATGGAGAGCACCTTTTACGAGCTTCCTTAAATGAAATGTTTTCTTTGACTTTGAGGGTAATTATTTCTTTTTCTTTCTTCCAGTTCGGACAGGAGCGTGAGTAGGCTGGATGGTCACCACTGCAGTTCACACAGCGAGGTGTGCCACTGCAGTTGTCGGAGGGGTGGCCCTGGACTCCACACTTTGCACAAGTTGTTTGACCACGGCAGCTCTGCGAGCCATGGCCGAACCTCTGACATTGGAAACACCGTCTAGGGTTGGGGATAAATGGTCGAACATTTAACCTGATGTATCCTGTTTCGATGGTTTCTGGCAGTACGCTGGATGAAAATGTTAGGATAAGATGTTTAGTGGGGATTTCCTTGTTGTCTCGTCTAATTTTAATACGTTTTACGTCAGTAACATTTTGTTCTTTCCACCCTTCCAGGAGTTCAGTTTCTGTCAAGTCTAGGAGGTCTGCCTCTGACACGACTCCCCGTGAGCTGTTCATTGTTCGGTGTTGTGAAATAGAAATTGGTATGTTACCAAATGTCACAAGACTGCCAAGCTTCTCGTACTGATGTTTCTGAGGGATCTCAAGGAGAAGGTCACCGCTAGCCATTTTGGTTACCTTATAACCTGACCCTAAGGCTTCGGTCAAAAATTTGGCTACTCTGAATGGAGAAATAAATCTATCTTGTTTTTCAGGATTCTCACTGTGTACTACGTGGTATTTTGGGTAGGTCTCTTTCGTGCGGTTGAAACAAGTGCTTAAGTCTTCGGTGCGTCCCCTCATCTGAGGGTGACGATCAAGTAGGCGGGGAAATGCGGGTGTTCCCATAGTAGTTTGGTATGTTTTCAGCAGCAATGGCGGCCACCCACCATGGAGCCCAACTTGGGGACGCTGCAGGACTTAAACGGGTAAGGCTGCAGGCGCCAACCGTACACTGCCACTATAACCTAATATATTATACCCAAGGGAGGGCACATACACAAGGTTAACCCTTGCCGCCATGGAGAAAGGAAGTAAATGGAAGAGAGACGAAGACAGGAAAGATCAAAAAGGGAGAGATAAAGAGAAGGTTTGAGGAGAGAGAGACAGGAAAAGGCGACTACCGATTTCCCCCGGGTGGGTCAGTCCGGGGGTGCCGTCTACGTGAAGCAGAGGCCAAAGAAGTGTGTTGCCTCCGCCGAGGGGCCTTAAAGGTCCAAACACCCGGCATCGGCTCAACCCACAGGATCCCCCTTTCCCCGGACACGGCTAAGCCGCGCACGGCTACACGCGGGAGAGTCCAACCCTCGTGTGCTCGGGTCCGTGGTGTCGTAACACACCAAACGCCTGCTGACGAAGACGCCCCTGCGGGGCAGATTGGAGCAGAGTCTTGCAAAATATACGCTTCTCTTTAATGGCGGGCCAGAACAAGAGCATGCAGCTTACGCACTTCATCGTCTTTAGTGGCACCGACCATAGCGCGCGCCGTCCTGTGGTGCGGGAGCCCCACATCTTTGTATCAATTGCCTCCCATGAGAAAAGCGACCGTCTCGGTTGCGTCAAAAAGTTCTTTCAGCGACATCAGAAATGGAGCTCCTCAGGTGCATCTTGGCATTCACGTACGCGCATAGTATGGTTTTATGCGCACTACATGAACAACTTCAGCGGGAGGACGACGGCGGAGTGAACTGGGGTCAGAACTGCAGGGGACCACTTCGTAGGTCACGTCATTGAGGCGGCGTGTAACCTTGTAGGGACCAAAATACCGGCGGATCAACTTTTCCGAGTCCACGGCGGCGGACGGGCGTTCAGACCCACACGCAGCCGCCGGCATTGTAATGGATGTCGCGTCGACCTTGGTTGTATCGAAGGGTGGCGGTATGCTGTTGGCTCCGGATACGATGCCGAGCAAGCTGGCGTGCCTCTTCGGCTCTTTGTACGAACTCTTCTACGTGTTCGCTGGTCAGGCTATTATCAGCCAGAGGTAGCATGGCGTCAAGTGTTGGCCTGACGTGGCGCCCGTATACAAGTTCGAACGGCGTAAACTGTGTAGTCTCCTGTACAGCAGCGTTATACCCGAAAGTCACATAGGGTAAGATCGCGTCCCACGTCTTGTGCTCTACGTCGACATACATGGAGAGCATATCAGCCAGTGTTCTGTTCAGACGTTCCGTTAATCCATAAGTTTGAGGGTGATACGCAGTGTTCTTGAAGTGAGAGCTACGCGTCAGCTGGAGCACATCCTGCATAAGTTCCGCTGTAAATGCTGTACCGCGGTCAGTGATGAGAACAGACGGTGCACCATGTCGTAGGACAATGTGGCGTACAAAGAACTTGGCCACTTTCTATGAATTTACTTGCGAAATAGCTTCTGTTTCGGCGTACCAGGTTAAGTAGTCGGTAGCGACGACTATCCATCTGTTGCGCGAAGAGGTCACTGGGAATGGCCCAAGTAGATCCATTCCTATTTGTTCGAACGGTGCTTGAGGAAGGTCCACAGGACGGAGACAGCCAGTCGGTTTAACTGGTGCTTTCTTGCGGCGCTGACAATCGTGGCAGGTCTTCATGTACCGTTGCACAGAAGAATAAAGCCGGGGCCAGTAATACTTCTGTCGTATTCTTGCCTAAAGTCTTGGCGAATCCCAGGTGTCCCGCGCATGGCTCATCATGGCAGGCTCGCAAAATGTCGTGGCGTAGCGCCGATGGCATGACAAGGAGGTACGTATTGGGGCCGCTGCCACAGTTTTTCCTGTAAAGGACGTTGTTGTGCAAGTAGTATGATGATAAGCTGCACATGAGCGAGCGGGATAAAACACCTTCAACTCCTTGGAGGTGTTCGATCCGCGGCAGCAGCTCAGCGTCAGCGTGCTGGTGCTCAGCCATCTTTATGGCGTCGATAACGGCGACAAATGGCAAGTCATGGTCAGAGTCCAATGAGGTTGTAGGGAGTGGTGCACGTGACAAACAGTCAGCGTCACTGTGCTTCCTGCCAGATCGGTAGACAACTGTAATATCATACTCTTGTAAGTGAAGGCTCCAATGGGCTAGTCTGCCTGAATGATCCTTGAGGGTGGCAAGCCAGCACAGGGTGTGGTTGATCGCTGACAGCGTTAAAGGGTCTACCGTACAAGTAGGGTCGGAATTTACCAATTGCCCACACAACCGCTAAGCATTCTTTTTCAGTGGTTGAGTAGTTTTGCTCAGCCTTGGTGAGACTGCGGCTTGCATAAGCAACGAGGCTTTCCGCACCAGCTTGCCATTGCACAAGCGCCGAGACTCGCATTGCTGGCATCAATATGGATTTCAGTGTCAGAGTCTTCGTCGCTATGAGCAAGTATCGGGGCCTCTTGCAAACGCTTGCGCAATTCATTGAACGACTGCTGCTGCTCGTCCGCCCAAATGAAAGGCGCATCATCGCATGTAAGCCCTATCAGAGGCTCAGCAATTCTCATGAAGTCCTTGACGAAGCGCCCATAATATGCGCACAAACTAAGGAAGCGTTGGACAGCCTTCTTGTCTGTGGGTGGTGAAAACTCGGCGACAGCAGCTCACTTGTCGGGGTCTGGTCGGACGCCTTGAGGACCAACGACATGGGCAAAACATTTCAGCTCTCGGAACCCGAAGTAGCATTTTTCAGGCTTGATGGTGAGGCCGGCAGTATGGATCGCAGTAAGGACACTCTCGAGTCATGCGAGATGTTCGTCAAACATGCTCGAGAACACAACGACATCGTCCGAGTATACGAGGCAGGTTTGCAATTTGAGTTCAGCAAGCACGGTATCCATCGTCCGCTGAAAGGTGCGGAACAGAGACCGAAGGGGAGAACTTTGAACTGATAAAGCCCGTCAGGTGTCACAAATGCTGTTTTTTCACGATCCTGTTCATCAACTTCGATTTGCCAATATCCTGATTTAAGATCCAACGAAGAAAAAAACTTGGCATGTTGTAGACTATCCAATGTGTCGTCAATGCGTGGCAATGAATAAACATCACGCTTGGTGACACGGTTCAACTTTATGTGATCTACACAGAAGCATAGTGTGTCGTCTTTCTTTCTGACTAACACTACAGGGGAGGCCCACGTGCTGGTGGATGGCTGGATCACGTCGTCTCTGAGCATCTCTTTCACCTGATGCTTGATCGCTTCCCTTTCCACTGGAGACCCTCTGTGGCGATGCTGACGGACAGGACGTGCAGACTCGTCTGTAATAATGCGGTGCTTTGTGATGGACTTGCGCCGCACTTTGGATGACGTTGAAAAACAGTCCGCAAATTCATTCGCGAGACTTAGTAGACGGTCTTTCTGATGGTCTGGCAGAGCGGCGTTAACGTGAATCCGTTCTTTCAGGCTGGGGAACCCAGATTGCTGAGACGATGCGGTTTCCAATGAGGCAATGTCAGTAACGTCAGTGATTTCGTGAAGAAATGAGCTCAGTTCAGCCATGTCGTTCCTCGTGGTACATGCCAATACTCGTTGCTAAAGTTTGTTAGCACAACGACTGAACATTTGTTTTGCACCTGAAGAAGCCCTCTGGCTATAAAAATGTGGCGCTCAAGAAACAGGGGCATGTTTGCCTCAGCAATTCCTTTGGCGGCGTCCTCCATGTCGCATTGGACAAGGGTAAGCACGCTGCTCTTGGGTGGCAACGTGATGTGATCGTCAGTTACGCGAAGCACGATGTCACGGTCATTGTCATTACTGTTCGCTATGGCTTGCGTAGTAGTGACGCTAACTTTAGACTCTTGCAGGTCGATGATGGAACCGTTCGCCTGAAGGAAATACATGCCGAGTATAAGGTCCTTTGAACATTCGGGAAGAATGACGAAGTCACCGATGTACGTGAAGCCCCGAATGTTGACTCGTGCCGTGCACCGGCCCATTGGAGTTATGAGATGCCCTCCTGCAGTATGAATCTGAGTTCCGGTCCATTGCGTCGAAACTTGGTTCAGTATACGCACGAGATTCTGGCTCATAACAGATGTGTCCGCACCCGCCATGACTTCGTAGTCATCTATGGTAACTGGTACGTCACAGGATACTGACACGGAACTACGCTGCTTTCTATGCGTCTCAATTTAGTCATATCGCGGTCGTCGTAGTGGAGGATCTTCAGTGTTCGCAACGTCAGGGACCTCACCTCTGCAGGTCGCTGGACTCAGTTTTCCCGGGAGGCTGGGCTGAGTGAGCGACGCCTCGTTGCTCTCGGCGTGAATAGGGGGCTGGAAGACCTGTTTCGGGCAGGTGACGGTGACCAGGGTTCACGCAATCGTGGGGCAAACGAGGTCCTGGCGTCCGCGAGGTATGCTTCAATCTCCAGGGCACGTTCACCATTGCGCGGGCACGGTGCATTCAGTGAAAATTCACGGAGCCCAGCTCCACGGTAGGGACACGCCCGGTAGAGGTGACCGGCTTCACCGCAATGAAAACACAAGGGCCTCCGGTCTGCGGTTCACCATACGTCGGTCTTGCGGGGTGGTTGTGTATCAGCCATGAATGGCGTGTGGTGAGGCCTGAAGTCGCCAGTGGCTTGTTCAATGGCGCGCACACCATGAAAATCCAGGACGTCGCTCACATCGCGAAAAATCGGGGACAGGGAACTTCGCGCAGCTTCCGGATACAACATGCGAGGTTGTGGTTGCCGTACCTCGTGCTGTGGTGTCTCGCTTCACTCTGGGACTTGGACTGCCTGCCTGATTTCCTCCCAGATTTCCTCAGCCAGAGCGAGCCACTGTACCGATGCTGGAGCCACCTGAAGATTTTGAAGCTACTCTTGAACGATAAGCCTAATGAGCTCCCGCAAGGCGTCGGTATTGTTCAAGGGTATAGCGAGAGAGTCACGCGATAGGGTCGACACATCGCGGTTCTGCCTTGTTCGCTGCTGCAGTGCCTTTTCCATTGATGCGGCTTCCGCGAGAAACTCTGCAACAATCTTTGGTGGGTTGCATATGAGGGCACCTAATAACGCTTCCTTGACACTGCGCATCAAGTTCCTAAGCTTCTTTTCTTCCGGCATGGATGGATCCACGCGTCAGTGAGTCGGCACATATCTTCGACAAACAATGCGACGCTTTCGTCCGGCCGCTGTACTCTCGCCTGAATTGCAGATTCAGCTCGCTCCTTGAGATTAAGGCTGGCGTATGTGCTGATTAGCTCGCGTCGGAATTCATCCCATGTCGATAAGGCGGCCTCAGGGTTCTCAAACCATGTCCGCGCATAGTTCTCGAGGGAAAAGTAGGCGCTGCATAGCTTGCGCTCTGGAGTCCAGCCGTTGAATTCTGCAACACGCTCAAAGTGATCGAGCCGGTCCTCTACATCCTCAAAGGTGTCCCCATGGAAGGACGTGGGCATTCGTGGCTGGATGAGGACTACGTCGGTCGGCGCGGTCGAGGAAGATGGAACCGATGTATTTAACCTTCTGACTTGATTGCGTAGAGGCTCGTGCTCAGGCAGCAGTCCTTGAAGTCGGCAGCTCGTCCGTACCTGCACAGTAGTCAGCTTGACCGGGCTTCGTACTGGGCTTGTAGACGGTGTTCGATCTGGGAGTGGTAGCATGTACCCCGCACTTCCACCAGAAAAATGTAACGTAGATTGGAGACGGAGTCTTGCAAAATATACGCTTCTCTTTAATAGGGGCCAGAACAAGAGCGTGCAGCTTACGCACTTCGTCGTCTTTCGTGGCGCCAACCTTTGCGCGCCGTTCTGCGGTGCGGGAGCCCCACATCTTTGTGTCAATATGCACCAATTGCACGCAGAATTGACGTCAACTCAGGGTGAAGGTCGCTTTCCAAGTTCTACCTGGTGTTGTCTACAGGCAACAAACGCACTGCTGAAGAAGCTTACACAAACATTTTTCATTTTCCTTCACTGTTTTTAGTCTCTGTGTATTTTCTACATTTCCACCAAACCCAAATGTTTTTTTGTAAATTATGGGGTTTTACGTGCCAAAACCACTTTCTGATTATGAGGCACGCCGTAGTGGAGGACTCCGGAAATTTCGACCACCTGGGGTTCTTAAACGTGCACCTAAATATAAGCACACGGGTGTTTTTCGCATTTCGCCCCCATCGAAATGCGGCCGCCGTGGCCGGGATTCGATCCCGCGACCTCGTCATCAGCAGCCCAACACCATAGCCACTGAGCAACCACGGCGGGTCAAACCTAAATGTTTTCCTTAGGGTTTTTCATGTTTGATTCCCAACAGTTAATGCTCATTACAGTGTTGAAGATGTTTGCATGCTTTTTTCTTCTATGCACCATCCTGTCAGCCACCTAGGTCTACTCCTTTTGCTCAACTACATTTTGGAGCCCAATGACGAGAAAGACTTCTCTAGCATAACTGAAGGTCATGAAGAAGTAGAACAGGATTACCGGCTGCGTGAGATACTTGAAGACATAATAATTTTTTTTCCAGACAAGATTCGAAACACGAGTTCCAAATTTATTAGCTTTCGTTTACCATTTTTATAAGGCTATTGAGTAAAACCATCTTTATCTTCAATTACTGACTGAATTCATTTTTGATAGTAGCAACATTCTTGTATCATATAGCGTGTGTTGATGTTGGGCAGTGCTTCCACAATAACAGCCTTTAGGGAGTTTTTATCTATGTGTAGCTGTTCGTTCGTCTCCTTCCCAGTAACCCCCGCCATACATAGTGGCATGCAGATTGAAGTATTTGGAACTAGGGATGCTACATCGAGGTTGATCTGACTTCAAAAATTTACCACTGGACACTCGTGAGCCATGCAGGTGTTGTGGAAGCAAATAAATTATATAGGGTGGTGTCTAATGACATTGTGCCCAAACAGCTTTACTATGTCACCTGGGGCTGCTTGGCTAAGGCCATAATCGGCTTTTGAGGGTTCTCACTCGTATCACCCCCTACCTCCCGGAGGAACTCAACCACTGGAATGGCACCTTGCCACGGGCATCAGTTATTTCTTTTTTGTCACAGGTGAATATTAGACACGATTTCTTGTCTCACCCTGAAAACAATGCGGTTCATGACATTTCAAGAAGGTGGTGATCTCCAAGTTATTGTGGTCAGTGTGTAAGGCGACTAGCACAACATCAAGTTCCATCTCGTGAATCAGGCGGAATGCTGCTATTTCCAAATAAATTTGCTAACTAGGTCACAGAGGTGATTGTGAAGTTGAAGTCGAGCGCTTACAGATTGAGAATGTTAATGGTTGAGGAGATTCAAAGCCGCATCCTCAAATACTTTGCGCAACTTGCATGACAATGTTGAAACTGAAGCCTGTGTCCTTTGGACTAATATTTCACTGTTTTGTGTGGCTACTTTTATAGAAGACGAAAGCCAAACTTCTCCAGGTTTAAGATTGGTTTTACGACAGCTATGACAGAGCCAACTCCTTGGTGCACGCTTAAGGTAGTGGTAACGAAGCCATTAGGAGCACTACACACTTTTATGGATAACACAAAAACTGAACAAGCCAGTTCTATGAGCATCATATCCAATTCCTGCAGTAGAGCATACCCTTCAGATACTACGAGTCACAGCTTGGTGTATGAAAAACTTATGCCCAAATTCAGGGTTTTGGCGAATCCCTGAGAAATGACGGAAAGTTTTTGACCACCTTTACTGCACCATTCCGTTGGTTTCGCTTTAACTGCTCATGCGATTTGGTACCTGGCGTGCTCCAGATCAAATACAATGGTATATGAATGATATTCATCCAGAACTTACATGTGTTGCTTGTCATATGGTCGAGGTTATCAGTTGGTGCTCAACTAAACAACACAACGAACTCTGCAGTACATTTGATGGCACGCAATGTGCAAGAGCTGCCATCAACAAAGAGAAATGTAAGTTTGGCATCACAATAATATCCTACTTGGGGCATATCATCAACGAAAACAAGCTCAAAGCTGTCACAGACATGCCAAGACTATCCTCCAGTACTACAGCTGCTAATGGGCATGACCACTTATCTAAGTTTATTCGCTTCTAACATGACAAACACTACACCCATTGTCCAGCATGCTGTTTATCAGCATGGTTTATCTGGAACCATGGAATCAGCAAGCATGGTTTATCTGGAACCCACACAGGTTCAAGAATTCTCAAAATGGAAAGAAATACTTTCTTCAGATCCAGTGCTTGGCTGGTGCTCCTCAAAATGAGAAACCAGCTGCTAATCACAGCTGATGCTTTGTGCTGTGGTCTAGTTGCAGTGCTCAGCCAAAAGCAAGACGATGGGCAACATGTTACTAGATACGACTCAAGACATTTTGCAGAGACAGAATGCCTGGCTATACCTAGATATAAAAAGAAGTGCTTTTTTTCTTGCAAGCTTGAGATAAATTCTATAAATAGGGCAACAATCTGTTTCCCAAATCATAAAATGCATGCATGATCGATACATTATGAGGCATAATGTACATCTTAGGCAAAGACTTTCCCGCAGCTGATACACTGTCAAGTTCTCATGTGAAGGAGAATAACAGGCACCAGAAGGGCCTACCAAGATTGAAGGCTATGCATGCTGCCTCTCCCCACCTTCTTTACAAGAACTGAAGAAAGAACAAGCGCTAGATTAATGCTGCTGCCAACTTCGCATCTTCCATCGAAAGAGCTGGACAAGGTGTTGCAAAGTCTGAAAGAATTCTGGCTTCACAAGGACCAAGACATGTTGATATTTGTAGTCCAAGACATGTTGATATTTTGGCAACAAAACCATCACGCCCAAGAAGCTACAGGAGCTTACCCACCAAGCGCTTCTCACTTGAAGGCCACTTTGGAATCAATAAATGCCTAGCAAGACAGCAAAGTACTGCATCATAAATACATACAAACACCAAACGTCTTCAAGTACCAAGTTCACCATGGACATATTTTCTATTGGAGGGGTGCGGTAGCTCCTCATCACAAAATAGTAGTAAGGGTATCCTGAGCTAGTACTGGCTAGTTTGACAGGATCTGTGGTTGCGACACAATGCCTCATTGTTTTCACAAGGCGTGCAATAGTATAGTGGTCGTGAACCGCAACAAACTGTAGCTTGCAAAAGGGCGCAGCTCGCTGTTCGGAGAATTCATAAGAATTTCAACAAATGGCATGCAGTCCACACTACCAACAGCGCAATGATCTCACAGAAGCCACTGTAAACTTATCCAAGAACTCCCTTGAGACGTCAGGTGATGCCTACAAGACACACGATTATAGACTGAGCCTTCTGAAAAATAGTTCCTCGCTAGTGCAAATGCTTACGATCCGAAGGCTTAAGACTACACTTCCAGCTACTGCAGACAATTTCTTTCCACAACTCCCGGACCGGAGGAAAATGAAAGTGCATGAGTAAAAGTGCTGGCAGAAACAGAAAACTTCCTCTGATGTTGGGCATGGCATGCAAGATCTACCCAATTCGTATGCAGACATTAATGTCCGAGAAGTTGACCTGGAAAATGCAGGCACATTTCAGCAGCCAGGCGTTAAGCCCAGGTCATAGTGGATAGACACGGACAAAAGGACCATTCATCTCAAACAGGACACAACCAGTGCCACTGCCTCTGGCTCAAGGGTTCGATGGAAGTTTGTCTGGTCAGGCATGGAATCGAAAAAAAAAACGTGATCTAAGAAATAATAGTCACACGACTATTATTTCCCGAGCATGCGCAGGAACATAGACACAAGATTGACTGGGACAATGCCACTGTTGTTACTAAAGAAAAGAACATGTCATCCCGGCGGCTGCTAGAATCGCTAATCATTCAATCGACGCCAGCTACGATGGAGCGGACACCAGGGACTATGCCTGCCATTTACGCATGTTCGTTACGTCACGTGCTGGCTACATAAGTGACGACGATTTCCTGTCTAACTCAGTGAACAAGGAACCCGTATGCAGATCCGAAACGTCGGGTTATGAATCAGACTTGGTCAGTGACCGTGAACCCCCCTTCATGCCTCTGGCTAAGGGAGAACACAAGCAGCCACAAGACTGTACCAAAGAGGTTCCGTTTTGCAGAGATCCTGGGCATCAACACCATAGAAGTGGACAATGCAAAACACAAACTAAGCAGTAAGCAACATGACCCTTTTATACAAGGAAGGATGTGCTACAAGGATGCTCGTACTACTGTAAGGCTAATGTGCATGCTTGTAGAAAATGATCACAAAAACTCACCACTTGCCTTGTGCTCAATGTTGAGGCTACCATTCTGAATCACAATTACTTTATCCCACCTAGCTAACAGTTTGCCCAATCTCAAAGAGGTTTTAATAAGCATCTTGTCTCGACTACCCGAAATGCCAGTCTGTGTGGTAGTGTTACACAGTGTTGGATTCAAATCTGCCACAATCATGAATCCGAATGAACTTGCCCACATTTCAGTTATTCTGCAAAAGTACCTGGCATCACTTCGTTGCTTCTATATGCACTGAGGCAATCACAGCTGTGAAGCACATTTAGGTCTTGCTGAAGATGTGTTCGGATTCCAGATTAATAAGAATATAGCTGGTAACGTAGAGGACTTCTATAGCATTAATGAGAGGGTGGCAGGTCTCGTTGTGACACTTAATAAGAGGTGCAAATTTAAGGTCGTACAGGTCTACGCCCCTACATCCAGTCATGATGACCAGGAAGTGGAAAGCTTCTACGAAGACGTGGAATCGGCGATGGGTAAAATCAAAACAAAATACACTATACTGATGGGCGACTTCAATGCCAAGGTAGGCAAGAAGCAGGATGAAGACAAGTCAGTGGGGGAATATGGCATAGGCACTAGGAAGAAGCAGGGGAGAGTTATTAGCAGAGATAACGGAACAGAATAATATGCGGATAATGAATACCTTCTTCCGAAAGCGGGACAGCCGAAAGTGGACGTGGAGGAGCCCGAACGGCGAGACTAGAAATGAAATTGACTTTATACTCTGCACAAACCCTGGCATCATACAAGATGTGGACGTGCTCGGCAAGGTGCGCTGTAGTGACCATAGGATGGTAAGAACTCGAATTAGCCTAGACTTGAAGAGGGAACGGAAGAAGCTGGTCCATAAGAAGCCGACCAACGAGTTAGCGATAAGAGGGAAAATCGAGTAATTCCGGATCAAGCTACAGAACAGGAATTTGGCTTTAACTCGAGAAGAGGAGCTTAGTGTTGAAACAATGAACGACAACCTTACGGGCATCATTAAGGAATGTGCAATAGAAGTCCGTGGTAACTCCGTTAGACAGGATACCAGTCAGCTATTGCAGGAGACTAAAGATCTCATCAAGAAACGTCAATGTATGAAAGCCTCTAACCCTACAGCTAGAATAGAACTGGCAGAACTTTAGAAGTTAATCAACAAGCGTAAGACAGCTGACATAAGGAAGTATAATATGGATAGAATTGAACATGCTCTCAAGAACGGAGGAAGCTTAAACGCAGTGGAGAAACTAGGAATTGGCAAGAATCAGATGTATGCTTTAAGAGACAAAGCCGGCAATATCATTACTAATATGGATGAGATAGTTCAAGTGGCAGAGGAGTTCTATGGAGATTTATACAGTACTAGTGGCACCCATGACGATAATGGAAGAGAGAATAGTCTAGAGGAATTTGAAATCCCACAAGTAACGCCGGAAGAAGTAAAGAAAGCCTTGGGAGCTATGCAAAGGGGGAAGGCAGCTGGTGTGGATCACGTAACAACAGATTTGTTGAAGGATGGTGGGCAGATTGTTCTAGAAAAACTGGCCAACCTGTATACGCAATGCCCCATGACCTCGAGCGAGACTTGAAAGACCTGAAAAGTTATAGACCGACAAGCTTACTGTCCATTGCCTACAAAGTATTTACTAAGGTAATCGCAAATAGAATCAGGAACACCTTAGACTTCTGTCAACCAAAGGACCAGGCAGGATTCCGTAAAGGCTACTCAACAATAGACCATATTCGCACTATCAATCAGGAAATAGAGAAATGTGCGGAATATAACCAACCGTTATATATAGCTTTCATTGATTACGAGAAAGCGTTTGATTCAGTCGAAACCTCAGCAGTCATGGAGGCATTACGGAATCAGGGTGTAGACGAGCCGTATGTAAAAATACTGAAAGATATCTATACTGGCTTCACATCCACCGTGGTCCTCCGTAAAGGAAGCAACAAAATCCCAATAAAGAAAGGATTCAGGCAGGGAGATACGATCGCTCCAATGCTATTTACAGCGTGTTTACAGGAGGTATTCAAAGACCTGGATTGGGAAGAATCAGGGATAAGAGTTAATGGACAATACTTTAGTAACTTGCGATTCGCTAATTATATTGCCTTGCTTAGTAACTCGGGGGACCAATTGCAATGCATGCTCACTGATCTGGAGAGGCAAAGCAGAAGGGTGGGTCTAAAAATTAATCTGCACAAAACTATAGTTTAACAGTCTCGATAGAGAACAGCAGTTTACGATAAGTTGCGAGGTACTGGAAGTGGTAAGGGAATACATCTACTTAGGGCAGGTAGTGATCGCGGATCCGAATCATGAGACTGAAATAATCAGAAGGATAAGAATGGGCTGGGGTGCGTTTGGCAGATATTCTCAAGATCATGAACAGCAGGTTGCCATTATCCCTCAAGAGAAAAGTGTATAACAGCTGTGTCTTACCAGTACTCACGTACAGGGCAGAAACCTGGAGGCTTACGAAAAGGGTTCTACCTAAATTGAGGACGACGCAACGAGCTATGGAAGGAAGAATGATGGGTGTAACGTTAAGGGATAAGAAAGAGCAGATTGGGTGAGGGAACAAATGCGAGTTAATGACATCTTAGTTGAAATCAAGAAAAAGAAATGGGCATGGGCAGGACATGTAATGAGTAGGGAAGATAACCGATGGTCATCAAGGGTTGCGGACTGGATTCCAAGGGAAGGGAAGCGTAGCAGGGGGCGGCAGAAAGTTAGGTGGGCGGATGACATTAAGAAGTTTGCAGGGACGGCATGGTCACAATTAGTACATGACCGGGGTAGTTGGAGAAGTATGGGAAAGGCCTTTGCCCTGCAGAGGGCGTAACCAGGTTGATGATGATGATGAAGAAGTCAAAGGCCATGTAACATATGTGCTGAAAGGAGCAATGACAACTTACAACATTGACAGATGCCATTCAGATGAGCGTTGCTGTGCCAGTCGAAATTGCTGCTTTGACAATGGCTAAACTTGAGACAAAATAGCATGAGGGAAAGTGAAAAGAGAACAAACGTGCATTTTTCAGCTACATCGCCTCATTGCTACAATGCCCATGCATTTGATAATTCATTCATACAATGCGACGGCCTACGGCAAGCCACGTTTGGATGAACCAATGTCTGCTTTCAAACAACACAAAATTCCACTTTTTCACGCACTAACCAAGAACTGGCAGGTTTGAGGATTTACGAGTGTCAAGAAATATTGAATCTGTCATTCACATGTGTACACTTTGTCTCATTATCTTCGTATTATGAAGTGTATGCTTGAAAGCGCAGACACTAGTGCTGGCTGGCTAGCTAAACGCACTTTCAAGTGGCAGCTGGTGATAGAAATCTTCGAGCATTTGTCTATAAAAACGTTCGCGTAGATTTCGCTGTATGCTCATGCGCTTTCAGTGCAACGCACTGCGTGACACCTGCCTGTCAGGCCGAGTAGGAGAGCGCCAAGGGACGAAACACCAAATTGTTAATTTGGCACTTTAAATACGTATGTCTCTATTATAGTGTGCCTGTATATACACTTCGGCGACGGCAATGATGCCAGCACTTGCAACAGTCGGCCAATTTAAAGAGCGTGCGGCAGCGTTCGCTCTCCATGTGTACAATCTAACACGGCGAGTCTCTTTTTTCATGCGGAAGCAGCCTTCTGGATCTAAAAACATTGATATCGCGAGCGCAACAGAACAAAGGGGCGGTAGTGCGCATGAGGTTAAAATCGTAGTCCGCAAAATATGGGCTATAAATAACGGCTCAAACACGTTACAGATGGGTGTGAATTTAATGCATGCAGTGCATTTAAAGCGTACTTTCAGGGAGGACTTCAGGCGGCGTGAAAAATGATGTCTGATCTTGCATAAATAAGACAAAAAATTATGTACGCCCCAGACGAGTTGAAAGTGGTCGCGAACAGCTACCTTAGCTGTCTATATGAATGACAGGTGCAGCCTCTGAGCTTCTATACGATCTCTATTCGGTATTCCATTGGGCACAAGAAAGAGTTATTACGCGGAAGGATAAGGAACAGCTTGGGATAACCAAGAAAGCTAAGATGTACCATTGAAGCTCCCATGCTACGTTCACATCCAATTGACAGGAAGCTGGTCGCGTCGCAATCCCGTGTTTCTCTAGTTTTAACGCCCGTTCAATACGTATGTAGAATCCAACAATCGGTTTGCTTTGGCGCAGTTAGAAGATGACCGTCGTCGTGCTCTTTGCACATCACAAACGCACCACACACACACAACTAGATTGCACAAAACGCGCTCTTCCACCTTGCATCACTTCGTTCGTGGTCGTGCTGTTACACCAAGCGCGTCACACACACACAACTTCGATTGCCGCAAAACGCGCTCTTCCACTTTGTATCGCTTCGTTCGTGGTCGTGCTGCTTGCGTGCACGCGCAATGAACCGCCCACCCTGTTGCTCGGGCGAGTTGGCACAAACCCTGCGCTATGGTACATTTCTATGGGCCCCGCGCGCGCGCGCATGGGACTAGGGCGGTTCAGGAGCTAGGCGCGTTTTTTACACAACTAAAGACGTAGGCTCCCCTAGGGCGAAAAGTTACCTAGATATATAGTTCCCGTTGGCGCCGCGGGGGCGGCGCTGCAGTCGACCGGCTGCACAGGTGAGCGAATGTAAATGCGCCACCCGGCACACCAGCTCGACCGCATCGTAGCCGATGCGAGCACGCACGCTGCGGCGAACGATGCTCGGAAGAGCAGGGCCAACACGCATGCGCCAACAAACAGCGCCACGGCGCATGCGCGAGAAGAAGCACCTGCCGCGCAGCCTTTTTTCCCCGGCGCGAAGCAGCCGGAAGAAAAAAAACAGCAGGCGCAAGCGCAGCAATGTGCGCTCGGTGGCGATCACCACCATCGCTACCACTGGCGGACCCTCAAGCGCCCCTGCTGCGGAAGGACGAGAAACCGTCCTCTACAGGCCCTTGGCAAGGAAGGCCAGCTTTCTCGCAACATCGCGTGACGCGATTGCAGCCTTCCTTGCCGGAGTCCCATGGACTCATCGAGTGCGGCCGAACCTTCGGCGAAACGTCGTGGCCGTCGACGCCCTGCCCGGCACGGACCTCTCAGCGCTCCTCGCCGTCCGGGTGATTTGCGACGTGCCCGTCAAGGCGAAGGCACTCATCGCCGACTCCTGCACGGGCACGCTCCTCAATGTCGACCCGACGATCGATGGGCCTACCATCATTGCGGGGCTCGAGTCCCGGGTGCCCGTACTCGCCGTCACCAGGAGCGGCGACGTGGCAACCACTCGCTTCGCTGGCAGCGATTGTGCCGGAAGAAGTCTGCCTCTTCAGGCAGCGCTGCATCGTCCGGCCGCAGCTACCCCAGCCGTTGCAGTGCGGTCGATGTGGTCTCTTCGGCCACGCCACAGCGACCTGCTCCCGCGATCCACGCTGTCTCCAGTGCGCGGGGTCACACCCGAGGAGCTCCTGCACGTCAAAGCGGACCCGCTGCATTAACTGCCAGGGCCCGCACGTATCAACGGAGCCACGCTACCCCAACTAGCAGCTCGAGCGGCGGGTGGCGAGCATACTCGCGAGAACCGTTCCGCGCATCACGCGCCGACAAGCCCTGGTTCTCGCGAGGAGCAGTGCCCCTATAGCACGGAGCCAGCTGCCAGTCACCACCACCAGAGGACGGCGCGCCCCCGAGCCACGACCATCGCAGTCGGTTCAGCCGGGACGATCATTCCGCGATGTGCTGACCGGCAACACAGCGCCCCAGCCATTCGCCGAGAGCAGCCCCGCCCAACCCCGCAGCGCGACAACACCCGATGCACGTGACCTCGTCATAACGACGCTCGCGTCGGCATTGCGTGCACTCTTGGAATCGGTACCTGCCGACTCACCAGCGCGTCACATGTGTGTTGCAGCTATGGAAATGCATGACGCCCTGATCCAGCATGGCTAGCACACCAGTGGAGCAACGGCCGCGCATCGTTCAACGGAACGTTCGTTCCATGCGCCGCCGTCATGGTGGATGGTGGATGGGGCTCTTTCGGACGGTTGCGACGTGCTTGCTTTGCAAGAAACCCACGTCCGCCCGGGACAGCTCAATCTGCCAGGCTTCGTCTGCTACCACAGTGCTACGAGCTGCGAGCAGGCATCATGTACGGCCATTCCGTGTACCGATTCCGCTCACCCGGCTGGGCGATCTCGCGCGTCACTTTACGTACGCGCTGGGCTTCCTCAGGCCGTGGTGTGTGTGGACGATTTGCCGTTCACGGGTGTCGAGTGCGTGGCGGCGACCGTGCGAGTCGGAACAACCGACACGTGCGTCGCGAGTGTTTACGCGTGCTGCGGCGGCCGTTGGGACAAGGAGCTGATCGCCCAGCTGTCGCAACGTGTGCGCGGCGACCTTGTGCTGTGCGGGGATTTTAATTCCCACAACACCGCGTGGGGATCGAGCCATACTGACAGCAGTGGCCGGGACCTGCTTGATGCCATCCAACGGGCGGGTCTCCTCATAGCCAACACGGGCTGTATTACCTTCGCTCGTGGTGGCTGCGAGGGAAGTGTGTTGGACCTCTCGCTAGTGTCGGAGCGCTGCCATTACGTCTGGCGCCGCAGCCCCGACATGCGGGGGTCCGACCACTACCCTATCCACCTCGAGCCCCGCCGTGCCGCCCACCTGCCGACGCGCGCGTACAGTGTAGTGAATTGGCCGCGATTCCGGAAACTGTGTGCTACAGTGCCAGTCTCGGAGTGCGGCCTGTCTTTCGAGCACATAGCACAGCGCGCGTGCTGCGTCAACTCGCTGTGTTGTGCCGGCCAGGACGCCCGTGCCCGACATGAAGCAGCTAACCGTCCGCGCTGCGCGTCGCAGAGCCGAGAGGATAGCGCTGCGCTCGGGCAAGCGCGAGCATTGGACTGTTTACAACCGGCTGGACGCGGTATGCCGTCGCCACGCGAAGCAGCGCCGCAACGCCAGCTGGTCCAGCCTCTGCTCGTCGCTGGAGAGAGCGTGCGCTCGATCGACTCTGTGGCTCATCCTTGGGGCGATCCTGCGGCCCCGCGTGCCGCGCTGCCCCGCCCTCTCCATCGCCGTGGCGCGCGGCATCACCAACGGACAGCTCGCCGAGCTGCTCGCAGAGACCTTCTGCCCGCCGCCCACTATCCGTGCACCGGCGCCGTACGTGCTGCAGCCGCAACCGCATCTGAGGCGCGAGCTGCTTCCCCGGAGCGGTATTTTCCAACAGCCGGGATCATCGAGGACATCAGGGCGCTGTGCGAGGCTGACTTCACTATCTGTGAGCTTCGCACAGTGCTCGCGTCGAGGAAGCGCCGTTCAGCACCAGGTTCCGATTGCGCGACATATCAGATGCTCAGGAACCTGGATGGTGACCAGCTCCTGCTGCTGCTCGACGCCTACAACCACGTCTGGCGGGCCGGCAGCATCCCGGACGAGTGAAACGAGGCGGTGGTCGTCCCGCTGCTCAAGGCTGGCAAGGCAGCCAGTAACCCTGCTTCTTACCGGCCCTTTTCGCTCACCTCCGCTGCAGGCAAGGTGCTCCAGGCCATGGCGCTTCGGCGGCTCGAGTGGATTACTGCGGCACTCGACACCTTTGCGGCGGAGCAGAGCGGCTTCTGGCGACTCCGGGCCACAGCGGACTGCCTGGCCGACGTGATCGCTACGCTGGAGACAGCGAAGCGCCGGGGCGAGGCAGGCTACCTCATCCTCCTCGACGTCGAGAGCGCCTTCGACCGTCTGCCACACACCACCATCCTAGACGCACTCGATGCGCTTGGAGTGTGAGGACGAATGCGGACCTACGTCGCGGCGTTCCTCAGCGGCCGGACGATGCGGGTGCGCGTGGGGGGAGCGCACAGTCGGCCGCGTGCGGTTGTGACAGGAGTGCCGCAGGGCAGTGTGCTTAGCCCATTCCTGTTTAACCTCGCGCTGGCACGCATCCCCGTCTACATTCCCCAGTTCCCGACGCACGGGGTTCGCGTCGCGGTGTACGCAGACGACATCACGTTGTTCGCGAGTGGCCCCACCAGTGTCGGCTATGTGGTGCGTGCGTCTGCGCAGCGCGCGCTGGATGGGGTCGACGCCTACATCAGCGGCATCGCCCTCACCCTCTCGGCAGCCAAGACCAAGGCGCTCATCGTACACCCAAAGTACGAGGGGCACTACAACACGCCGCGCTTCACCCTCAAGGGAGTACTGCTTCCGTGGGAGAAGCGTGTTCGCTACCTTGGTCTTGTGATTGACCGTCGGCTCAACTGGTGTGCTGCAGTCATAGAATTATTATACTGACTCTAGAGGACAAGCTACCCATAGGGCCCATGCATTGAAATCGGGAACCGCAAGAGCGCCGCCATGTTGCTACGCGCCGAGGTTGCCAGCTCCTAAGACGCTTGCTAGACTTGGTGACAGTAGTCAGTTTTAATCCGGCAACCGTAGCAGCATGGCGTCTCGCTTGTAGTGTCGTGATGTGTGCGTGCAGCCGTGTGTTTGGGCTTTATAAGTTGGTTCTTTATTCTATGTTGCGGGACGGTGTGGGTGCGGTCCATGTTGGCCGTACAGGTGGCAGTTATGCAACGGAGGAATGATCCTGTTGAAGTTTCCGGTGGTATGCGGTTTTCAGCGGTCACGCCTGTTGCAGGAGTGTCACTCGACCAGGTTACGAGCTCGAAGCTGTGGTCAGATTCCTCGTTGGCGTTCCGTAATTCTCTTCGCACGGCTGCGGTATGTTGCAAAAGCCGCTTTCGCGATCTATCGTCGCGACGATAGATCGGGTTTTTTTTATTGCTATAAGTACTGATCCAGCTGTAGGGCACATGTAACCGACAAACGGAAGTCTCAGGAGAGCACCTGAGATTGTAATAAAGCAGGCGGCGGAGGAACTCCAGGGCACCCAAGGGACAGTGGGGGGATCAAAGCTCGAAGCAGAACGGTACGTAGGTTGGGGCCGCCGAGGCAGGTGTGTGCCGGGGAGTGTTCGCACAGACAGCTCCTCTGGCACGCGCACCAGTGCCTCGCAAGGTCGAGATACTTTAAAGGCACCTGCGCCCATAATCTTTCTTTTGCCTCGGTGCAGTGAGCACGATTAACGAGAATAATGTGGAGGGCATCTGGTGCAGTCGCCAATGCGTCATGGCAAATGTAGCTCGCGTCGCCTGGCGTGTGTAGTAATATCAGAGTTGGTTGTATGAACTTTATGCATAATACGCTTTGTTACGGTACCTTAGCGGAATCGGTCTAGAGGACGGTGTTGGTATATTTTTCGTACCGCTCTAATCCTATACCCCCCCACTACAAACACACACACATACCCCCCCCCCTTTTTTTATGTATACATAGAATTCCTTGCCATGACGTATCATAGCCTCCATTATTTTTGAAAAATAGAGGCTATGGAGGGATTGACCAGTTCAAGTTGTCAGCTTGGCAGTAACTGTCATAGGAATCACTGTATTAAACACGTTTCCACGATCGGATTGTTTACTTTCATTTTTTGTTGTATAACACTGAGGACTACATAGAACTTTATTTTGTATATGTGGGAGAAGTATGTGGATATCACGAGCTTAAGCCAATGTGCGATGCACAGAAAAAGCAGCTGCTACAACATGAACTACATTGAGGGCCACACAACACATACGTAATTAAATGTGCAAAATATAGGGGGAAGCTTCAAAATACGCTCTGCAGCACTGCAAAGTATAACATATATTGTATGTGTACAATAAATGTTCAAAAAAACAATGCATCAATGTCCCATTTGCCTTCAAGTTTATTATCAAGTTCAAGTTTACTGAAGTTTATTATGAGCATATGTACAACAGGAATCTACTGACACACCCGCAGTCAAGGTGGCTGTTCGAGGTGTGTTGGCTGCCTCAGTGTAAGAAAAAGAAATTGGGTGAATGTCGACACCCACTGCTGCTTGCCTCTGACTTGCACGTGCCGCCGCGGCATCTTTGTGCACAAGTGTGCTGGCGTGGTGAGGCGTGGGAGCCATCCGAGAGAAAGAGGATTGTTTGCATGGAGCAGTGGCTGTTCACATTGCCTGTCGCTTTCCCTCAAATGTTTCCTTGGCGGCTAGGGTGACATACCCGCAGTCAAGGTGGCTGTTCGAGGTGTGCTGGCTGCCTAAACGAAAGAAAAAGAAAGAAATTAGATGAATGTCCATACCAGTGCTATTGCTTCTTGCCTCTTACCTGCATTTGCCTCCACGGCCTCTTGGCTTGCGGAGTCTGTATGAGGGAGCTGCTGTGGCTAGGCGTAGGCATTGTCTAAGCAAAAAGAAAAGGCCATTCAAATGGGGAATTGTGGAAGTAAATGCAGTTATGTCTGCTTCTTGCTTAAAAGTTTTCAAACATAGTGTCCAGTACACACCAGCACTTTGACTGCGTCTGCTTTTTACCTGCAGGTGTTGCTGCGAGATCCTTAGTATAGCTGCGTGCAGCATTGTTACACTTGGTGGAGGCATTTGAAGTGGTAGCCAAAAATATAAAGAATCATCCTTGTCTGCATGAATGCTTTCAATTTCTAAATGCAGTGGTAACTATCACTATTAGTGCAAGGCCCCCCACATCTATGCGGCAAGTGCCATGGCTCGAAACGGAATTTTTCCTTTAGTGTTTCACAAGGCGTCTGATATGTCCACATTACATGTGATGTGTTTGTTTTTATTTATCCCAGTGTGGAGAGAGCATCATTAAATTGTTTTTTTTTTTATTTTTGCATGTCTTGTTTTTTGGTTTATTTCTGAATTTATCAAGCAGCAGTCTCATGATGCTAAAGTGACTTATGTAATGGCAATCGGCTTTTGTTTTGCAGAAAAACAACGCATTTCCTGACCCATTGTTTGACATCCCCTCACTCGCATAATTTTGCAGAGTATTCTACCTATATTGACTTGCTTGACCTCCACTAAAGAGTCTTGCATGTTTAAATACAACTCTTTCCTTAAAACCATTCGACGCTTCTCATAATTTCTGTACCTTGGGCTTCTGATACTCTGCATTCACCATTTTTGCTTGTTTCTGACTAGAAAGTCTTCTTTAATTTAGAGCCTAAATTTTACCTTTGGAACACACGGATGGGCTTGCCATTGCAATCTGCATCAAAGGGAAACTTGTTTCATTAAACATTTGCAAAATCCAATCGAAGATTGATGAATGCAGCTTGCAGTGTGATATGACTGAATGAGCGATAAAAGTAACTCATCTCACTTGGTAAATTAAAGCACATATTAGTGTGATGTACAAGATACGTTACACTAACGTGGTGGATTCTGTTGCTTATACAGCAAAATAATCTGTGCGCGAGAAAAAAATTATTTTTGCATACACACTGATTTAAGGAAAATGAGCTGGAGCAGTCCACATTATCTACTTATTTCACCTGCGAGTATGGTCAACAAAAATGTGTCCCAGCTGCTTAGTGGTATTTGAGATTATGTCAGTGTTGCATATGTGCCTGCTGTCTAAAATAATTGAATTTTGAAAATCCTCGCAGGGATCTGATGTGCATATCTGCAGTTTATGAATACAAGTAAAAGACTCAGCATCAAGTGCAAGTGAACGGTCCCACAGGCCCGGAGTCGATCATGCAAATTGATTCGCTGCACAAATTTGTGACCAGAAAAGATATTCCACATGAAATAGCATGCAAGGAAGTGTTGAAAATATTGCACATTTAATAAAACGCCTACGCTATTAATATGTGTGTTGATGCACTCGTTATGCAAAACGGAGGTGAGGCGTGCAGCCAGGACACAAGAGTATTTACAAGCAAACAACACGAGCGCCGCCCACTTCTCTATACTCTTGTGTCCTGTCTGCACGCCTCACCTCTGTTTTGCATAATGCATCCTTACCAACTAGCTCGGCTTTCTGTCGTTCTGTCTCGATGCACTCGATTTCGTCCGCATTAGGCACTGGCCTCTTGATTACTTCGTGGCACAGAAATACTCGGCATCACGCTGTTTTTCTGCTGTGGCCTTTGTAGAAGCATGATTGTTCAAAGTGCAACAATTAAACAGATTCTTTGAGTTGCTTGTGGCTTTGCCAGTACAATCCCGGTGCGCTGGTCCGCCTGTCCAGCAATTTCCTACTGAAGGGAAACCTGCAAATAAAAACACCGCTCCGCATGTAGAAAAATGCTCTACTATGACGCTTCTCAAACGATTGTGATGCACCACAAGAGCTGCCTACTCGCGTGATATTCTCAACAAGGAGATGCATTCGTTTACTTACATGCGAAGGTATATGACAGAGTACTTCGGGGCTTCGGTGGCACATAAGGTACGAGTGTACCATAGCGTCCGATGTCGACGCGCGATCGCATGTCAAACCTAAACTGTACGAAACTACTATGCATTAAAAAAAAAACAGATTCGAAACCGAAATTCGCGTCATCCTTTATTGCATGAATGTGTACATCGTAATTCACATAAGTCACGGACTTAGCGTTAGCTTTCTGTAAACTTGATATTAACGTACCACCTTCATAAAGCCATCAGGTATGCGTTTTTAGATGACAAAACATAAGGTGACTTGTAGTTGTTTTCAGCTCTTTCAATAGTAATTGCGCTGGCCACATTGACCAGTAGCAACAGGGCGGCACCCTAGAGGTTCCCACTTTTCCGGCCCAGCTTTTCCTCTAGAGTTGTTCTACTAACTCTATGGCTGCAGTAGCTGCTATGCGGAAAGGTGCCGCGCAGGTGGCGGGCGCCGCGCGCTCCCTGCTTGCTCGTGGCCAAGGATGCTCGCCGACCCTCGCGCTGCGCCTGTACAACTCCGTGGCCTCGGCGCGGATCCTCTACGCGCTGCCCCTGGCGGACCTGCAGCCGACGCGTGCGTCTATTTGTCGTACAAAAATCCCTCACGTGACCTGATCCTAGGTGCCTACACTGTAAGCAAAAATTAGCCGAGATGGGAGTTTTATCGGCTTATCAGCCCCAATACCTCCCATGCCCCAAGCATTTACTCCGTCATAGCGGAGTGAAGACGGCATATGTCTTCATTATACTCCGATAGGTTAGGAACGGAGTATAAAAACGACATGACACGATTATACTCCGCACGGAGTTTCAGGTCACGTGGTTGGAAACTCCCCACGGAATTAGTAGCGACGTGCGTGCGTGTGTCAGCGCGCGTCCGTGTGAAGCTTGTGAAGTTCCAGTGCCTTCGCTGGTTATTTCATGTGATCATTTGCCGAGAGAACGTATCATCAGTGCACCGAGTAGCTGCAACGACCGATTAGTGTTTTGTGTGAACGTGTCAAGGTTTAAAAAAACATAAAGATTTAAAAAAGATTTAAAAAAACATAAGTATACTATGTTCACCTGCTAATTGTAACGTATCGCAACATAATCTTTTGCACAACTTGCTGCATCTTAATGAAGTATTTAGAAATCTGTTCTAAAATAAGCTGCCTTTGCTAGTGGCAAGCAACAAGATGTTAAGACTTGCTCACACTGAGTCCAGTTTTTTTTATTAGCATAGTAAAAAGAGCTTGTCTTTTATATTTGTGTGCTTTCTGATATTTTCATGTTTTATTTGTCTTCTTCATACTTTCAGTGAATACAGCAAATGCTAGTAATGATATTTGCAAACATTTCAAGAGAGGCAATGACAGCAGATTTGAACAGCTACCGCCATTTCTACATTAGCTACTTTATTTTTTTTTTCATTTAGAAAGGCCCAGTTGGTTACATCCACATAAAAATAATAAAACCAAAGTTAGTGCTACACACACAGTCCTTACACGATGGTAAAGAGTGCATTTGAACTGCAAACCTGTAGCCCCTAAGTACTTGGGAAAAATATGTACACAAGGAATACAAAAACACTAATAGGTTGTATATAGCAGAAAATTTACTGGCATATATGTCTGTGCCAAGACAAATAAAAGTGTGGAAATGCAGAGAAGTTGATACGGCTAAAATGCTAGTAAAGTAAGAAAAATAGTTCTGCAGGTTTCTGCGCTGTGGCAATTAATGTTATGCAATAGATTTTGCAGGTAACTGGCTATCCAACATCATTTGGGATTCTTCAGATAGTTACTATGGAGCAACATGTTTGTGTAGGTGAGAATTTGTGCGCGTGTGTGCCGACAGCAACACAATGACTATTACATCAACAAGAATTATATGATGGCAATTGCGTGGTTTGTGCTACGGCACTTTGTCTTCACGTTTAGAACATGACGATTGTTGGGTTCCTCATGGGTACTGAACAGGAGTAAGCGACAGAAATACAAGTTGTGACATCTATGACTAAGTTCTGTACAATCATACAAACCTATGTCTACGTAATGGAAATGACAGACATACTAGACTGTGGTGAAACTATGGTGATAGACAGACTGGCGAAACGACCAATGGCATATATTCCAACAAAGAAACCTTCAAACATGATCGAACTGAATCAATGGTGCGGTACAGTGTTGCAGAGCTTTTACGTAGCATTAGCCAATATGAGGAAAGAACTGGGTAGTGTGGGCCGATCCCGAAGGTGATGCAGTCTAACACTGCATCTCAAAGCACTAGCTGTAATGAGGGACGAATGCAAGGGCAGCAGGGAAATACAAGCTTTCCTAGCATGTCATGTATTAATGAACACAGGTATACATTACATATTGACACGTGTACTTATCTTTATCGGGCGACCACGTTTCGCCACCTAACAAATGTAATCGCACAGCGCGGGACGCGCCTGCATGTATCCGAAGTTTCTGGAAAGTTATCGATACTTCTACCAGGCTATCTGTTGTCGCCGAACGTTGTGTTATCTGATTTCATCGTGTGACGCGAATGGTGTAGAACTTTGTGGAAGGTACGCGGGTCCGAACGATTAGTCTGGAACATTCGACGACTGCTGTATAAAAGCCGACGCGCTTGACTCGCTGATCAGATTTCCGACGATCGCCGACCGTGTTCACCGCTATCGTTGTGCTATAAGTGTAGCCTGTTTTTGTGGGCACAGGTTCGCCCAATAAAAGCTAGTTTTGTATTCCACCGTATTGCTGCTTTTCTTCACCGTCACTACCACGTGACAATATGTATACTAATTTACAAATGTATAGTTTTTCAGTATTTTCCATTAAATGTCCACTTTTTTTCGCCTGATTTTGTGCTAAGACATCTTCAATTCAGTGCTGCTGAGAATGTTCAAATCAATGTGATGCAAAGTTTTGTTCATTGGTGTTGCGTATTTGATTTTATATAAAGACTACTTTGGTTTGAAGAGTTTTATGTAGGAATGGTAGAACATGCCCATTCTGGAGGCTTGGACAAAAATGGGGAGACCCACTGGCATGTACTGGGCAGTTAAAGAAATTCAGGAATTTTATCAATCCATTAACAGATCGATGTGCTTTAGAGACACTTCCGATCCGACATTACATGCGCAGTTTTGATGTAGAAAGTTACGTTTTATTATGCAGAACAGGGGTGCACACACTTACTCAGTATGAAAGTGCAACAACAGGCCGTTCACTGGTAATTTCATTTGTCACCTAGTAGCACCTAGTGTCCCAACTTAGCTGTAAACAGCGAAAACTACAGAGTTGGGGAAACAGCCTAAGAAAGTGCAACATACTGAGATTATGCTAAAAAGAGTGATTCCACAAATCAACAAAAGGGGAAGTGTTAATGACAGTATCAATACATAGGTTGCACATGGTGTCAGATCACGCACCCACAATTACCAAGCACACACGTCATCAGGGGATCACAGCACCAGTGATCCATTTCAGCTGGAATTAAACATTTAAAACATCAATGACTTTTAATTGTCAAAGTAGACACATTGCAGCGCCGCCAAGTGGAGATGCAGTGTTTACAGAAAGCATGTCTTCTAGTTCTGTGTGGAGTTTATAGTTATCACTGCTCTTTTCCATAAATAACTTGCAATTGGCTGAAATAGGGGCTCGACAGCTGCTTACAAACATTGCAAAGAACAGAATTGTTGCTAGCTTTATGCCAGCCAACAACACTGCAACCTACAAGATTCACCTGACGAGGGACCTGTAGGAGAAAGCACTATTTGCTGCACCCAATTTGCTGCGCCTAACATTCCCTGCATCCATCGTTGCACTTGCTTGGCGCCCAGTTGGAGTTTGTTTAGTTAAAGAGCTCGGTAGGTTTCCATGAAAAGCAAGGCATGTTTGCTCCGATCACCTTGGAGCTTCATCTTTGGATATAAATTCACCTCTGCATGACACTGTGCACTTATGAAATCCATCGTGGTATGCTAAGTGCAGAGATCGGTCACTGCAAACATAACATGTTCAGTGGTTTCAATTCCTTTTTGTTGATCCGCACGAGCCTCTCTACTTCTCGGACTCCACCTTCGGGTTTATCACCTTAGGCAAACAATACATTCCAGGGCTTGGTTCCTTTCCATTTGACATGAATTTACACTCCCTCCAGTAGCCAAATATTCCATAAATAGCGACCGTGATGGTGTCGACGGGGAATGCGTCGCTCGCAGAGCACTATCCTGCGCGAATGTGAACAGTGTTGTCTGCTGTAATGGAGGGTTCCACACAGCGCATTGAGCATGAAGGATGTGCACGTAATTCAGATAAATTTGTGGTGTTTAGTGGTGCAAGGGCCGGGTATGACCAAAGAGCACCATGCCAGTGTTAATGAATTCTATGAAGTTGAGGCGATGTGTGCATGTGAGTTTGATGTGAGCATGCCTCGGCTGGTGTTTACGAAATCAGGTGGGTGGCGCTTCCTCTGGAGTCATCGGTGTTGGTTCGGCAGACGGCTGGAGGCATTGTGGTGCGGTGTGTAGTGGCCTCTGTCACGGCTAGGCCTGTTGTGCCGATCTCTGGTGGCACTTGTGCTTATAGCTGCTGCTAATGAATGGCAATACAATCATCATGTGCACCAAGGGCGTGAATATTGTGAAGAATGGGCAGGTGTTGGCGTTGCATCATATTTTTTCGGTGGTGGCGCATGGGATGAATGAAGAGAGACAAAGCTCCGAAGGGTGCAGCAACAAAAGGTGACTAGAGAATATTGGGTCATGTGCACCGGATGTGGGGCCTGGCACACCCTGGACATCACGCAGTTTGCATCCATGAAAGGAGGCAGAGGTGGCACCAGCTTTCTACTGCCGGCAATGAGAGAAGATCAGCATTATACAGACGAGTTTACACTGCTGCTCAAGCAGGAAGCAGAGGACCACAAGCTTGCAGCAGCGAAAGTGGCAAAGATGCTGGAGAAAGAGACCAGGACAAGAAAGAGCGAGAGCACCTGGAGGGTTTGCTGAGAGAGAATTAGTGCAAATGGGAGAAGCTGGAGGAGAAGCTGGAAGCAGTGTCGCAGAGTCACGGAGGCTGCCAGGGGAAACTTTGGTGACACTATTGACGACGCCCTGCAAGAGAGGACAGGTGCAGGACAGTGACGGAAGCTGCTTTGGGGAGGGGCTTGCAGTGAAGAACACACAGATGGTGGTGGGCAACGGAGAGGCACGCAATGACACGGCATGACTGGTACATTGGAACAAGCGACAGTTGGACACAGATATCGGCACACAGCAAGGCACCACGGTGAGGAGCAAACATAAGAAAGCCACAGTGGGGAGGAAAGGAAAATGGAGAAAGATGGCCAGACCCAAGAGCGTAGCGGACGACAGCTAAAGGGAGATTTGGTAGGTGAAGACAGGAGACAGGTATTTGTGTTTGGAGACTGTAACGCTGTCAAAATTACGCCACTGTTGCTGAAGATGAACAGCTGGAACTGGAACGTGGAATTCAGAGCGGAGACGGAGGCCACTATGAAGAATGTGGTTGTGGTGGTAGAAGCACCGGTTGTATGGGGAACATTGCAGATCATGGTAGTGCTGCATGCAGGCCGAAAGGACTTGATGGACAAGAATACATCACTGGAGAGAACATCAGCAGAGCTATGCACCCACCTGCACATGTGGAGACAGAGGGCTCCAAACCATCAGTTTGTGCATATGCGGCATATGCGGTGCTAACATCCTGGACGGGCATGGACCAGCTTTGCTGTATGTGCAGGCAGCGGAATGCAAGCCCGAGATCTCTCTGTAATGACCTGCGCCCATGGGTTGAGTTTGTAGACACGAACTGGTTTCGGGGATATGTACTGAACGACATGATGTGAAAGGAGAATATGGCAGAGGAGCCGGGGAAATGCCTTGGATGAAGACTGCTTTGTTAGAGGTGTGCCCACTGGGAAGGCACTGGAGAGGAAATTGGAGGGGTATTCATTAAGCCAGCTCTACGATGGAGCCCCTCAACCAAGCCTTAGTCCATACGGCTGAGGGGAAGTGCAAGCAGAAAAGGGGAGGAAGGTCCACAAATCCCAACACTCGAGAGAAAAACAGGGATGGACGTAAAGGAAGGGAGTGCAAACAACAGAAATCCAGCAGTCCAGTGGAAACTGAGGGGAGGCTGTATCCCAGGGACACGGGAAAAACAGGGCACCTCGGAGGGGGGCCAACCAGGGCGAACTGTTTATTTATTGAAAATACTCTCAATGCCTGATGGCGTTACAGAGGTGAGTGGTGAATCATTATACAATGTTAGATATAGCAGTCTGAAAGGATGAATCAACCGGATTGCTGGTGACCGAGGTGGGAAGGTGGTTCCATTCGGATGCTGTCTTGGGCTAGTTTATAGGTTTCCTCAACATGCAAGTGGCCGGACGAAGCAAAAATGGAGAAAGCTCATGAAAAAGATGTGGGAGGAGACCTTTGCACTGTTTGCAGTTGTGGGGAGTCACCTGTGCGACAGGAGGCTCTGCCATATGAATCCACTTTTGCCTTTGAGGGGTGCAACAGGCAGGGCAGTGAACGCCGAGGAGGTGGAATAGGGTGCATATGGGAAACCACACAGCAGTAACTGAGGTTCCGGGCATGATGTTCTGAGCATATGTGGCTGTCCAGAAACATAGCAGGTAGACGGGTCGCAGTGGCCATTGTGTAAATGTGGACTGTGGCGCAGAAATAGAAAAATATGGATATGCAACTGACTCACCACGAATATATAGGATTTATGCCAAGGGCCAGAAATCATTGTGGGGTCATCAATGCATGTGTTGACCTCGACAGCTGTACAGATGCCAATGGTAGGTAGTTCCTGGAGCTAGCTGAATTGGTTAAACTAGTAGTAGCCAATTTGACAAATAAGTGCTGAGGGACAATAACTTGGTCCACGCAGTATTGCCAGTCTAGCATATATTATTGTCTCATCACCGAACCACTGTGCAAAGGCCTCAACAGGATGGTGGTAGATGAAGATGCGAGCTGGCATCCTCCCATGCCACCACAAACAGTTACGCCTGGTTTTCTAAACCGGCTTTCAGCGCAATAGACAGCAACTTTCAGTCGATGCTACTTGCCCTGATGAAAAGGCCCTGCTCGAGATGGCAGCCAAGCTGGAAACGAAGGCTGATACGCTGAAGTCCCACGACCACCTGGTGTCAGAAATGAAAGAAGCCACGAGGCAGTGGGCTCTGCGGCCATGAGGTCAGCGCGGACTCGGGCCATGGCGGAGCAGAGAAGTGACAGAAGGTATACACCGCAGGCAAGAAGCAAGCTGTACCTACAGGCATGTGAGCAAATAAAGGGATCCGGATGCTGTTCCGATTCCCTGGGAGACCTAAAGGAAGCTGAAACAGGATGCAGCTGTGCTGTTGCGGGGACATGTACAAGGCATGAAAAGGAAATTTAAGGAATATGTGAAGGCAGCAGGAAGGCAGGCACCACAGCACTTCTGGAGATACAGAAGTCAAGCCGGCAAATATCCCAAGTGACACTGCGGTGGACGCCGGAGAGGGAGGAAGTGATAGCAGAGGAATGTATCTCATTACTGGAGGAGTGGCTGCGATCGCTGCAACAGCAGAGTGCCCCAGACACCCTGTCACAAGACATGGCTGGCCCATACGTGCTGCTTACACCTGAGTAACAGGTGGACGTCGACCTACGGTTGGCACCAATGGAGAGAGAATTCCAGAGATCAGTGAGCAGGGTGGATACAGGGACAGTAGAGGGGAATGTCTCAAGGTCCCAGGTTCTGGCTTCACTTTCAGGTACAGTGAAGGTGGGCAGCTGGTGTTGAGACAGATCCCAGCGCTGGTGTGTGCCAACGATCTTGCATTCCTTGCAGGCTCTCCAGAGGAGCAGCGGAAATTGTTGTACGGCAGATTCAGCTCTTCAAAGTGCATGGTGTTGGTTTTGGGGGGCACACGACTCGATACAGCATGGAGCCTACATGGCAACCCAATCTTCAGGAGTACCTGCACAATATCTTTAGCCATCAGGCTGACGAGCCCAGACTACCTGTCAGCGTAAGAGAGATGAGAGGAAAAGCAGCCAGACATAGGGGAGTTCTGCGCCAGAGGTCCTTGTGGGCATACAGTATATATGAGGAGATGCAAGTGGTGTGGAAGATGGTAGCAGTGCTGGGTCTTATCTACGCTAACGCCGTACTATGCCTCTCCTCAGTGCGGGAGTTCCTGGAGAGGCGCCGGACAGATGGTCCTCCTTCACCACGAAAGAGGCAGTAACAAAAGCGACATACGAAAATCTGCTCCTGAGGCTACCAGAAGATAATGTTGCACGACAGATGCTGGTGCACAACAAGTCGACAAGATGGACGAGAAGGACACTGTGCCAGTGTTTTGGGTTTGCCGAAGGTCTGTCTGGAGGAGGCAGTGCAGAAGCCGTGGGACCGAATGGGCAAGGGAGTATGGCTCCAGGTGCGGCAGATAAGAGACGGCTGGATGGCGGAAAGCCACAGAAGAAAAGTTGACCCTCGAGCTGTATCGCAGTGAGAAACTTGAGATCTGCACCGCTTGCTGCTACAACTCAAAGGGAAATGCACTGCTGGCGGAAGCGAGCTCATGTGCTGCGCACGTGCGTTTGGAGAGCGCGCTTCGAGTGAATTGTGACAATGTGCACTCTGTGGGAGGTCAGAAGAAACGTTGAGTCTTGTGGCACTAGAGTGCAGTGGCATCTTTCCACCAACCTAAACATCAGCGCTGCCTGCCACACCTGGGTTCAGTAATGAGGATACGGAGGACGGCAAGGTGGTCAGTGCCAGCCAGGTGACCAAATAATGCCTCGAGTTCTGGTGGCAGCATGGAGCGTTGCACTGATGATTATGCAAACCGCTTTTTTGAAGTTCACGAAAAGATGTTTTAGGGTTTATTCTTTCTTTTTTGTGGTTACCCCCAGTTTGGACATGATCAACTATGGCAACCAGATATAAAGGGAAGGACCACCATCACCATCATGCGATAATGTGCAGTGCCATATCCCAGAGTTCCATGGCTTCACGCACATGCAATCTATGTATATTAGTGTACATTACGGGCATCACCAAACACAGAATGGCAATCAATAATGGAAACAAAAGGTGCAGTACATTACTGTCTGCAAGTGCCGAGGATCTTCAGGAACACAAACTTAAGCCACAGTGGTTATGCAAAACGTTGCACAAGGTCAACAGAACAACAGGCAAACAAGACTGCAGGTAAGAGGATGACCATACATGAAAATTAAAAGAAAAAAATTTAGTTACAAGTAAATGCTGGAGAGCTGAAGTAACTACTCTCCTACTTTAGACATTCATGAGACTGTAAAACACGTGACGAACTAGTAAAGAAAAAAAAGCATATACACAGATTTCTCAGTGTGTGCAAGTGCTGAGGGTCCTCAGAAACACATAAACTTAAGCCACGGTGGCTTTACGAAGAAACATCCCATGCAGTCAACAGAACAGCAGCAAAATAAGGCTGTGTATAAGAGAATGACTATACAGAATTCAGACAAACATTTTGTTATGTGCAAGTAAATGCTTCAGAATTCAAGCAACAACTCTCTTCCTTAACTTAAGCCATTAACGAAATGAAAATGTGTGATGAACTAGTGCAGCAAAAAAAAAAATGGAAGGAAAAATATGCATACACAGATGGACATTTCTCAGTGAGCCTGCAGCAAAAATGCAACTTTTCAGCAAGAGGAAACACGGTAAACAGGTTGCTGTAAACACAGTTCTATTCTTTTCGTGTTGCTTCTAGGCAGCTATGAGAAGTATAAGTTGATGTACACAGACCAGTAAACATGAATGGTAATTATGGACACGTTTTGGCTTAAAGAGATGCTGTTTAGTGTACACATTGCACAGTCGAAAATAAAAAGGACAGAGCTAAGCACGCAAATGAATGTTGCAAGGCACCGAGGTAGCCTCTGAATAAACAAACTGCCCTCCTGGATTGCAGCCAATACGTCAAGTTGCTAAATGATGCAACACCTACTCTTGTGTCAAATTAACACTGGAGAAGCACTAACTTCAATCGCAAAGCATGCAGGGCAGTTATAATTGTCATGGCTAAGCAAGATGAAATGCTGTTCGATTATACAAACTTTCCTTGTATTTCAATGAGCACTGAACTCTAACGTATGGCTGCTTTAGGAAGTGTGCACAGTGAATGTTGCCTACACAATGTTCATACAAATATTTCAAGTTTACCTAGGTAATTCATTAAAATCATTAGTCAAACAATTCCTGCGTAGCTAACCATAATGCTTGAAGTTATTGGTCTGCATCAGTGAATAAAGCAGAGCGAGGGCTGACAAAGTGTTAATTTCTCTTTTTGTACATGTACAGTTGCTCAAAAAACTCCCCACAGTGCTTAATATCTTCAATGATAACACTGTGAGCTGTGGTCTCTACAACAAAAGCATGATAGCAATCATCAAAGTACTTTGTGTCAAGTAATGAGGCAACCACAAACAGCTTCACGCCGCACACAGCTATTAATGTTACCTTAGCAAAATGCGGCAAGTCATCACTTGCTACATGAATAGGTATCACACAACCTACACTGAGTGTCCTTTCAGGAACAGTAATGGAGTTTACACAGTGCACATCTGTCAAATGTAGACTGAGCTCCTGGAGCCTGTCACGCAAAAGGTTAGGCAATTCGCTTGGATCCAGTCTCTTGCTTCCTACAGTAGTGTGCGATTCCTGGGGTTGAGACAAGGCGTACATAAGCTGCATTTGGTGTCGGCGACACAAAGTTGAAGAAACATTCTTAAAATTGCGAGTTTTCTTGGAAATCGATTTAAAAAATTGATGCTTAGCCTCAAAGCGCATGCAAGAAAGTTTTGACAGAGGGCCATACAAAAGCATTAGTCTAGGGTAGTGGATCAAGTAGTGCATCTTTGGTATTATGTTCACACTTGCAAAAGTGTCCTTAAAGGCGCAGTAGAAGTCCTCAACAAGCACTTCCAGAAGTGCTGCTGCACCATGGCACATTTGAGGAGCAAGAACGATGTCTACCACAGCACGCAATGCGAGGTACACTTCATATGCTGCGTTTCCTTTTGGGACAATGTCACCCACAAGTAAAGAAAAAAAACGAAAAAAACAAAGCTTTTCAGCAGCTGACCTCTTGATGCTTGATGTTCCCAATATTGCCTGACGTGTCAGTGGAGGCAACCTGGATTTCTTGTCCGCTCCTTGGAAAGGAAATGAGGCAAGCCTCTCATTCAGCGTTTCAAAGGTCAGATCACGACTTGCTATAATGTGCCGGATGACATGCTTCATCACAAATGGCATTACTCCTTCAAACAAATCATGCATAACATCAGGCGGCAATCCTTGAGTCACATCAAATGACTGCAAGGAACTCAAGCAGCTTTTACCCGTTATACCATAGACACTAGAAAGGCTTGGGTCCTGCTGCATCAGCTGAACATGACGAGCATGCATCTGCTTTGTTCTAATGGTGAAGTCTTCATGCCACTTCTCATTAATTTCTGCTTTTGTTGCCATACAGTAACGGCAGATCGGCCCAGCGGAAAAACATTCACGGAAACCACCAATCTGATGGCTTGACAGATTATCGCCACACACAAACAAAAGTGAGCCCTTAACTACTTCACCGTTCAGCTCAATGCCATTTTCTTCTAATTTCTGGAGGTCTTCAATAAGTGGCCGTAGAATTTCGAGCAAAGAGTATTTGGTCACAAGGGAACTTTTTGCCAGAACGACCAGGTATTTGTCGGTTGTCTTGGAGCGAAAGTTTGGAGAAATGTTTAGAATTGTTAAATACCCTGCTAGGAGTTTGTGCCTTCCACGCTTACTTCCCAGAGAGTTGCAAATTTGAAAATCATCGAAATATAGTTGAAGCATTATTAGCTTCTTGCTGTTGGCATTTCGGAATATGCTGTGCTCCTGATAATATGTGCCATCACACACATCCCGTAGAAGAGTTGAGCAGCCTTCTCCAGTTTCTCCAAACAGCTTACGAGCTCTTGAAACAGCTTGAATGGTTTCCAATATTGGAATATATTCAAAGCATTTACTTTTAGATTGCTCAGAAAGATTTATAGTTTTAGGGGGTACAAAACTAAACAGGCTTTTCCATTAATTCTCCCTGCCTGATTTACTCCCAAGCTTCTCAAGTTTTGTCATTGCAACTGAATTCAGAGTGGCTTGAAACTGTGCAGCAAAATTGATTACATCATTAGCAATTTCATTTACTGTGCTTTTTGGCAGTTTCCTGCCCTCCTGCCATTTCAAAAGCAGGGAGGACAAATGCATGACACAATGATCACTTGCATTAAGAACATCATCATCACTTGGCTCATCACTGGGTCCCTGAGTGGGTTCATCGCCAGTTTCATCACTGGGTTCTTCACTGGGTTCATCCACTGCATCATGAGTGTTGTCAGGAGGCAGCAAGTCCACAGATTTGTCACTGGAGCTCGACGGAAACAGATGTTTCTGATGGCGGCTGACGTGTTTGCGGAATGAGCTGTAGAGTCTGTAGGTTCTCACACAGCCTTCAAAGCTACAATTCCAGCCACTCTCTGTGCCATGTGAGGCACAAAGGTGCCGAAAAAGGGCAGCCAGACAATGTGTTCTCTGATGGCACCGGCTGCAAGTGTATGTATTCTTAGCATCCAGCTGAAATGAAAAGATGTTGAAAATAAATAATTTACATTAATATGAATATTAAAAATGGGCAAATCAGGAAGAAACGCCAGGGGCTCTTAAGATTGTGAGCTAATGAAATGCAAACCCACATGAAAAGCACCGAAGCCAGTGTAGGAACAAATATGTACATGGCACTCGCACTATGGATGCAGTGCATTCTTGCAGTGCTGTCATGCACCTAGGATTTAACCCTTCCAGACGCTATCAGCACAATTTTGTACATTGCAAACTCGTGCCTTTTCCTCCAAGCAAGCCACAGATGGTGCCAATTTCACAGTTTCAGCTGGGTTCTCCACTTTTAATCATGCTACTGTGAAGTTTAATGCGTCATATAGTGAACTCGCATAAAACTAATGAATGTTGAGCATGCCAGCGCCTGGTTTGGCCCTACCAGATGAGCTACTTTTATCATTTCTTTTTCTGCATTTTCAGCATTGTCTACTGCTTTTAAAAACAATACCCACTGATTTAACTATCATGAGAGTAGTTTGAGACCAAATTACAACAAACACAAGCAGCGGATGTCCTATCAGTTCCAGAATTTGTGTACATTCATAAACGTGTCAAAGCATCATGGTGGAAGTACTTGAAACACTACACAAAGCAGCATGCAACACAGACCAGGCTGTACTCAGCTACCTCGTACATCTCTACGGAGTCGGTTGCACTGATATCTTCCTTGTTGTATGAGAAGAATATGAGCGATGTGCAGAAGCAAGGTATAGACAAGCTGCTGGAGATACAAGATCTCTAAATGTATCGGATGTCAGGTCAAGTGACAAGGAGGATGGTGATGTTGACAGAGTAGATTTTGTCAGTTCTGCTTACATGAATATGCTGAAGAGAGTGTCCACGATGTGTAAATAAACAGGTAGCTTTAGTACTGTGAAAAGCTGAGTGACACTGCTGAAACTTGCAATGAAAGCAGCTGCTATCTCTGTTACCTATTATCTCCACCACTAACACCACACTCAGCAGACAGCCCAAAAGGGTCTTAAGTGTGCGCATCATACCAACACCACACACTTCTTGAGAAACATGCTTGCGCTAATCTTCAAAGTTATTTTTGAAGTAAGAAGTGCCTACGGCATTCAAACAAAACATACAAATGTGAGCACAATGCGTTGGTCGGCTAGTTGGTGCAAATCCATAATTACTTGCTTTAGCACAAAGCAACGGACACAAGAAAGACGACAGGACAAAGCACTACTCTCAACCGACATTTTATTGTGTCCCTCCTTTATAAAGAGCAGAATCCAGAAGAACATGCGCAATGAGCACCATGTGCAGGAACCACTACAACATCCGATCACCAGAGCTAACGCATGTGACAGAATCCAAAAAAAACATATTCAAGGTTGTACAAGGTTAAAGAAGGCACACTAAGGTATTGCGAACCCAATGACTCTATGAAAAAAGCTTCAGATAATTATCCAGCGGTGGTATCACGGCTCTTCTTCAAAATCATAGTATCATGAATTCCAGCTTTGCACTCGGACATCTTACAATGTATAGCTAAATTGGAACCTGCGCCTGTCGGTATGGATCGCTCATGTTCTTTAAGGCGCTCGTTAAGACAGTGGCCTGACTGCCCTACATACACTTTGCCACATGACAACGGAATCTTATATACCATACCGACGCTACAACTTGCAACTGTCACGTGGTTTGTTTTCACACAATCTGTTTTTTTACTTGTTTTTTAAATACAGCTGCACAACAATGACAATTTCTGAGGAGCAGAAAAACTACTGGGATTTGGTATCTAGCGGCGACATTCTTTAGATTGTGAGCCACTCTATGGCAACACGACACAACTTCAGGCATCTTCTTTTGCGACACTTCCCTTTCAGTTTCTGAAGCAATACCTCAGAGACTGCCGTCACCACCACACTTGGGTAACCCGCTGCCTGCAGCCTACCTAACTGTGCAATGAAACTCTGGTTTGCAGTGTGACGACAGGATTTCATTAACGAAAGATTCTAGACGCATCACAGTCTGTGCACTAAAAGATTGTGAAACACACCGTTGCTTTGACGTGTCTAGAATCTTCATTAATGAAATCCTGTCATCACACTGTAAACCAGAGTTTCATTGCACACTTAAATAGGCTGCAGGTTACCAAAGTATGGTGGTGACGGCAGCGTCCGAGGTATTCCT
This sequence comes from Dermacentor andersoni, assembly GCF_023375885.2. Classification (NCBI taxonomy): domain Eukaryota; kingdom Metazoa; phylum Arthropoda; class Arachnida; order Ixodida; family Ixodidae; genus Dermacentor; species Dermacentor andersoni. The sequence continues at coordinate 15,591,544 of NC_092823.1, forward strand.
TCAGAAACCGGAAGGGAAGCGCCACAAAGCAACTATGTTGTACAAAAGAAGAGGCCTGAAGTTGTGCCTTATTGCCATAGAGTGGCTCACAATCTAAAGAATGTCGCCGCTAGATACCAAATCCCAGTAGTTTTTCTGCTCCTCAGGAACTGTCATTGTTGTGCAGCTGTATTTAAAAAACAAGTAAAAAACCATATTGTGTGAAAAGAAACCACGTGACAGTTGCAGGTTGTAGCGTCGGTGTCGTATATAAGATTCCATTGTCATGTGGCAAAGTGTATGTAGGGCAGTCTGGCCACTGTGTTAACGAGCGCCTTAAAGAACAGGGGCGATCCATACCGACAGGGACAGGTTCCCATTTAGCTATACATTGTAAAATATCCAAGCGCAAAGCTGTGTTTCATGATACTACGATTTTAAAAAAGAGCCGTGATACCACTGCCGGAGAATTATCAGAAGCTTTTTTTCATACAGTCACTGGGCTAGCAGTGCATTAGTATGCCTTCTTTAACCTTGTACAGCAATAGATATGGTTTCTTGGATTCTGTGACATGAGTGTGCTCTGGTGATTGGATGTTGCAATGGTTTCTGCACATGGTGCTCACTGCACATGTTCTTCTGGATTCTACTCTCTATAAAGGAGTAGCGACGCAAGAAAATGTCAATTGAGAGTAGCGCCTTGTCCTGGTCGTCTTCCTTGCGTCCATGGTTTTGCGCTAAACAAAGTAATTATGGATACGCAAATGTGAATGTGACTTCCAAAGAAGGAATAAAGGAGACCATTACAAGAAGCTCATGGTTAATACCAGGAAACCGAGCCAGCTCAAAGCCACCTAACCATATGTTGGAGGAATAAAGAGGCCCATTGGGGATGCGCTAGTCTTCTCTGACAAAAAGCAAGTGCTTCTACAGTTTCCACGCCCGATACACATCACCGAATTTTGTGACCACCACGATGTTTTGTGCACAAATGTGTACATAAATATAAAAATAAGAAACGGTAGTATGTTCATTTGCAACTGACCTAATAGTTTCACTGAGACCTACTTGGGTGGCTTACTATGAAAATATACTTCTTCTACAAATGACAAGTGGAATCTGAAAGAGTTAAGATAGTTCTTTTTGACAAACAAGTGTTTCCGCTCCAGCCATGTCAAGCAACATATGTTTATGCTATTGAATATTACGATGAAGCTGATTGCCTTGATGAAGAAGTAAGGAAGCCAATATTTCGTTTTAAGTTGTCTTCTTGATAACGTTCAACATTTCCCTGCATTTCATGCGCTCCTAATAGCTTACTACTTGTGAATGGGCAATTAGAATTTGAATCTACCTAATTTACTACCTTAAAAACTACCTTGCCTGTCTCAAGAAGAACGAACATGCAAAGCTGGCAGAGGAATGCGGTGGGAAAACTTTGCATTTAAATGAATGCTAAACAATTGACAGAAATGTGAGCTCCTTACTTTTCTTGCAATTTATTATTTATACAATTTGTCACACTAAACATTACAATGACGAACTCCAAGGACATTAGGGTAGTATTAGCGAAGGTGGGAAAGGCCAAACTCGAACCTATGGTACGTCATTGTATTGCAATTCAATAATTATTTTCCTGGGCGATAATACGCGCGGATTTCTCAATTCCCGTCATTAAGCAATAACATGTGAAATCATTGAGCAAATCAAGAAGGTTGAAATAAAACAGAAAACGTAGGCCCGCCTTGCGTTGTGGCAACAAGAGAGCACCCACCCGTGAGCGTTCAGAAGCATCAATCAAGATATTTCATCTCATTTTAACTTCCCAGTGTCTTATTTAAATTATGACCCTTCCTCGCCAGACGGGTTTTCGTTGCACATTGGATAAAACCAAGGTATTCGATCTCTGAAGACACCGAATACGTGCGCGATTCGTGCAGCTGTTCATCGACAGATCGTACGAGTCGCAACAAAACCTCGTTTCGTGTTTACGCAAGCTGAAAGTGTTGAATACGAGATGTGACGCCTTTCGCGTTTCTTCCTTGTCTTTTCTTGATTGGGAGGGGGGAATACTGTTGCGTTCTATTGTAAGCCCTGTGGTTAGCGAACCTTCACTGGTGCGCGCAAAATCTAAATCTTCCTAGTAACGCGAGGAAATTCGGGCGGCAGAAAATCTGCCGCGGCGCGACGCCCTATGTTCGTCGGGCTGCGCTACATGGAGCGAAGACAGGCCGGCCGCCGCCGGCGAGTCGCTGCGTTGTTATCAGTGTGGCTAGACGAGGCAAATGCGCTGTCGTGAAACACATGACAAAAAAAAAACTTTAACGACAATTATTATGGCTTTTGAATTACGGAACAGTGTAAAAACGCGTAACATTTTGTTTAGAAATGATTTCTAGTCTTTTTTATGTGTTTGAGACATTCATGTGCCAATGTAGTTTAAAGAAAGCGGCGATGCTATGCGTTGTGGCAACACTGGGCGGGTAAACAACTTTCGGCTCCTCCGATTCCGCGGCTCTGTTCTGTGGCTCAACGCGCGCGCGGCCGAAGCAAGCAGACCCGAAAGTAGCGCACGTGAGCTTGTCTAACCATGGCTGTTATTAACTCGTTAAATTCCAGCCGCGCCGCTTTGGATGCAATGAATACGAAAAGCGGGAGAACGGCGTGAACTATAGAGCGGGATCGGGATACACGGACAAGCGGGGAAGCCTAGTCGGAAGTCGGGGCGGATAGTGAGACCTGATTGGCTCGCTTTGGGGCGCCGCTCGTTTGCCGCTTCCGGTATCGTCGCCGCCCGACGAACTTTTCTGCGCCAGCTGGATCGGTGGCGAACGACGTTTTCTCCGCCGCCGCGCGTCGCGCGTACGCCGCCGGGCGTCGAACGCCGACTATTCGTCGCATATTCGCTCCATGTATTCTGGCCTTAAGGCGACGGCAGCGTCGCCGCAATTTCAGCGTTTTTTGCATCAGCTTTGGTGTTGCCAAGGCATCCGCTGGAGTCACATTTTCATACAATAATTGTACGAAACTCTATGGCTGCCGTCACTCCTTCATTCTAAAAGCGGTCGACAAGAAATGTCGCTATATTTAATTGTAGCCAGCATTTCGACAGCGTGGACATATGTCGCCGCAGAGCTAAAAATTTTTTTTTTGGTATGAGAAATTAATGACAGCCAGTCATTTTTGATAAGTAGCTGTGAACGCGCGTGTGTGTGTGTGTTTACAGTTAGACCTTTATTCATAATACGCTACCATATGTGCTTCCTTGGAAATTTAAAAGTGGCGCCAGGAACCGGGACAAGAAATAAATCACGCAGATACTCTTTTGGTAGTTGCCTAAGTATGCGTAATAATTGTGCCACCTGCTTGTCACGTAGCGCGTTGTAATATCAATATTGTGGAACTTGATCCGACCAGCATAAGCCCTTATCAACCCCTCGATCGCTTATCATGTTCGACAGCGAACATTATAAGACAGGTTTAAGATAGAGTTCATTATGACACTCGAACCTATGGTTGACCATTAGTGTTAATTAATTGGTGCAGTTAATTGGCCATAGTCAATTAAGGCACTCGAGCCTTCCACCTCTGGTAGGAGTCGAACGCACGACCTTTTGTACTGAGGTAAATCAGGGTTAATTTAGCGAAGCTGTTGCAAAACTACCACTACATTTGCTGAGTGTACGTGTGTGCGTGGGGGGGGGAGGAGTATGCAATGCTTTGTTGACGGTTCAGGTGCTTGTTTTCAGGTTGTTCTTTAATGAAACGCATGCTGTTCTGTGTGTTGTATGGGTGATTTCAATTAATGTATTTGCACTGCTCGCTTCACTTTGCTGAGCGCTTGTATAGCCTCTGCCTTACATTGATATGAGCCACTGCATGCTTTGCTTGTTACGGTGGTATGAGCCATTGCTTAAAGGGTGTTAGCTATTCATTGTCTTACGTGACGGATAAATTTCTCGTTGGGTACTCATAGAAGTTTTTACGCATTTAACAAGTTAGACGCAACGTCAGCGCCAAAATGACAGCCCATGCAGGCACGCTTACATCCTATCTTGGGAAACCGCTATTGTCCTTGTGCATACCACTTTTAATGGATAGCACTCTTTGGCGATTGCCCAGCAATTTGGGAAGCAAAATCGTGTCCGTAACGCGAAATGGGTTGCCCCTTTCCCATGGGGCATAGGGCTCCATAGCAAATACTTGGGCTTAGGGCGGGCGAAGCTAAATTGGGGGGTTGTATGTGGTGGTGAGCCAAGCTGGTGAAATCAATCGAAAAGAGCAAAATATAACACAGGAAACGCATACACTCACCCTTCAATGAATACTTTGGTGTATACGAATTACGCAGCCTGGACCAATGACTTTTTATGTATTGCATACAATACGTAATGATGTATTATATTGTATTGCATTATCAGAATGTTGTTCATGGCCCATGTATCGAGCCTCACAGAGTATAAGAATTCATGCTGTGGGGCATAGCATTGTGCGTCATTTAAATAAGCAAAATAGAGACAGACGATGGTGTGGACCTCCTCGGCAGGGGGCGTGAGGCGTAGAAACCCTTTCAGTAAAAAGAATCAACAACTTTAATATGTTGCCGAAGCAGTCAAACATTTGATTCGAAGGATGCTTCTGTCCCAAGCTTGTTCGGTGGCTATTATACTGCAGAAAACGCGCGGTTTAGTGCAGCAAGCACATGCGTGATAGCGAGGAACTGCGTAAATGTAGTAAAGGATGCGGTTTTACTACTTCTGTCGAAATACGAGGTTACTACCAATGAACAATATATATGTACATATATATGGACTCATCATAAAGCATTCGTACGAATTAAAGTGGTCCCCCCCCTCTCCCCATCTGGAAGAAACCGAAGGTCAGATATGTTCCGAAATATCACTGAAAATTACTGCAAGTTTCTAAAAACTGACAGATCAGTAGTTGTGGTATATCATGGAGGAAGGAAAAAAAAACGCTTGAAATTCCATCGCGTTCTGCGTCACCACGCGACGTTTCTTTCGATTATTTTAATGATTAATGCTCACAATTATTCATGTTGTGGCCACTCTTTCAGAGAACACGTAACAAACCTCTTTTCGAGTAAATGTTATGTTGAGGCTATACAAGTTCGTATAACTTTTTTTTGCGTATGAATGATTATTATTTGTGGTGGAATTGAACGAATCATAATCATAATTTTGTTGTTTCGCCGAGATATCCTGAAAATAAATTACGCAACGCTGTTAATGACAAATTATTTCTATCAACAATTGACATGCCAATTTCAGCAGACACTAGCGCGACACCATGACACATGGTGTGGGCACTGCGCCGCGCGCTTTTCGGTAGGTGATCAGCCGCGCTAGCTGGGAGACCTGCACCTGAACACCTTAGCGAGCACTTGGAGATTTTCATATCCCTTGTTAGACCACCGAGAGCTATGGCAGCCAGCGTTGTTTGTCTTGCCATACTCGAAAATGGCCAAAGGAAGAAGTTAACCCCGCAGTCAGGCCTTCAAGATGAGTTGTTCACGGAGCTGTCATCAATTACAAGCATCACTGACAGCACGTTGGTAAGTACCTTGGTGTTTGTACTTGCTGCACTTGCAATACTGCTGTGTCGCACAGACACTTTCGATTGCGATCGACCCCATTCGGGTTCGAGAAATTTGCACTCGACTCGATCGCGGTCGAAAGAACCTCTTGTTACCCAACGAGGGTTACACGCTCTTTGTTATAGTTTTAAATTGGATCGCAGAGTGAAGGGTACACGGTACGATAATTCTTACAACTCTTCCCGGCCTTGCGAGAGCCTGTTTAAAATTATAAAGACACTTGCCGACGACGAAATTATTTTTCAATGCTGACGCTGCGCACTTCTGGCCCTTGCCTGAGGCACGGGCGAGAAACACAGCTCGAGAAAGCGAATCCTCTGCGAAACACAGATAACGAATATCTAACAAATATTAAGCTTTGAGTTTATGAGTGAATCATCAATGCATTCCACCGTAGACTTTGAGGCTCCTGCCTCGAAACTGCTGTTATACATAATTCCTTGCTGCATGGATAAAACTTCGTTATTGCTTAGCCTCGAGGCGGAACATGCGCCCCTCATGAATAATTGCTAGGTTAATTAGTGAAACTTTGTTCATTAACTAACGCCGCACAGCGATTTTGCGTATAGATAGTATCCTTATTTCCAAGTAATTGAGCGGATGTCATTTTTAATGCAAAATTAATCTCTCTCGTAAGAAGTAGGAAAGATGTGTGTGCACTACTGTGCTGCAACTTGGATGTGAAGTATTCATTAGCCACTTTTATTGCATACACATCCAATATTGCATAGTGAGGAATTGACCAAGGCCACGTGCTTGCCACCACCCCAGTACATTAGTTTTTATATGTCCGTTCTATATGTACGTATTCAGAGGTGAAAAATTCTTTTTCGCTGAATAATGTTTATTCAGTCAGTCACTGTGTACTGCGGGAACTTATTCGTTATTTTTCCACTTACAAAAGAAATGCGTTGTTTAGCTTCAGATATATGATGGCGAGCTTGAAGATTTTGTGGACCTTGAGCCGGGCATGCCTGTCCATAACAAGGCAAAAATCAAGGTTGCAAGGAAGCTGGTTCCACAAGCAGATGTGAGTGTTTTCTTTCAAACATTAGCAGTGCTTTAGACATCACATTGCCATTTTTATTACATACGGTTGAGTGCAAAAGATTAAGGACCATAGTTGCCGCTAACTAAATTTCTTTCTTTCTTCTGAGCCTAGGCCTAAAGGCTGAAGTCAAGTATACTGCCCACATGTACCTGCTTGACCAGTGCCATGCTTTTATGCAATTTCATGTTTCACGGCTGAGCTAATTTTTTTTTTTTTTTTTTTGCATGAGCCATGGTCTCTGCTTTTGCACTCGACTGCAAATTTGCAGAAATGAGTGCTGTGAGCATGGGAATGGTGTATGTATACATGGAGACAAACAATTTTCCAGAAATATTGTGATGCAAATACCATATTTACTCTATCCTATTGTACACTTTATTTTCAGAAAGATTTATCGAACTGTGATATGTACGTTAGAATTGATCACGAAGCCGAAATTGTAATAGTTGGTGTTTAAATCCCTTTGTAGAATCCCACATTGCAAAATCAAAGGGTGAGCTTTGCCACACAGCTAGTGCCGAAGTCTCCTGAGAGCAGCTGAAGCTTGTTGTCCTTGGACACAACCTAGCTACAACTTAACAATTGTAAATAACTATTTCTCTCTCTTGCTATGAAAATTGAAATGAAGTTACCAGCAGATGTTTCATCATCATCATTTATTTTTCCTTAAGCACCCCAGTTGGCGTATTACACAAGGGGGAGGGGGTGAAAGGTTACAGAAGATAATAGAAACAAAGATAAGGGAAAATTTTTTTACAAAACTCAGCCTGTGGATTCGTATGAGAAGAAAAAAGGCCCCTAGGCACACTGAAGATAATGCAAAAGCAAATCAGCAGAACAGTCACAGTGTGAGACGGCAATCGCAAAAGAATGAAGGCACAGTACGGTCATTATAAGGTTAGGGTTTGAGGTGATCAGTAAGCAGGTGCTTGAAGATAATGGGGTTACGGTCATTGACAACTCTATGTGGTAAATGGTTCCATTCTGCAATGGCGCTAATCAAAAACGATTTATTAAAGGAAAATGTGGAACTATGCAAGCGCTGGATGCTGCAAAAGTTAAAAAGGCGACGAGATGTACAGGTTGGTGGGATTAGAAGCCTTCCATGCAGTTCCGGCAAGTTATAATAAAGTCGCTGGAAAAGGCACAGTTTTGTAATTTTCTGACGCAACACCAATGGTTCGAGTCCTAGAGGTGATTTAATCGCACTGACACTTTCTTCACGGCTGCGCCTGGAAGTGATGAATCTAGTGGCACGATTTTGTATTGATTCTAATATGTTAATTAAGTAAGCTTGGTGCAGGCTCTCAAGTTTACTTCGAACGAAACGTTTGATAAGCTAGTTATCTTGTGGATGAGGGGCGCAGCGTAATGGTATGCCTGCCCTAACCAAGTGATTTATTGGTGTCGGTAGCTAATTTTGTTATATGGTCGGACCAGGTCAGCTTCCTATTAAAGTGATACCGAGATAACGATATGATTCAACGGTGGATAGGGCTGTCGAGTTTAAAAAGTACGGGTGATCCTTGTTAGAGTGTTCACGGGATACCTGCATAATTTTACATTTGGAGATGTTAAGTTTCATTAAAGAGTTGGAGCACCAGGTTTCTAATAAATGTAAGTCTTTTTGGAACAATGCATGGTCGGTTAGGTCTGTAATGCGACGGTAGATTATGCAGTCATCTGAAAAAAGTTGGATATTGGATGATATGCCACTAGCAAGGTCGTTTATGAAGATGACAAATACAAGGGGACCGAGGACGGACCCCAGTGGTAATCCGGAGATGACGCTAGCAGTGGTTGGGCTATGATTTCTGACAGCTGCATACTGGAATCGATTAGTAAGAAAGCAACGGATCCATGACAGCGTGAGAGGGTCGATGCCGAGGCGTGAAAGTTTGGCCAAAAGCCGCTGGTGGGGAACACAGTCAAATGCTTTGGCAAAGTCTAGGTATATGACATCAGTTTGAAGTGATGAGTCTAAGTTCAGGTGAAGTTCAGTAATAAATTCAAAAAGCTGTGTATCGCATGACAAACCAGGCCGGAAAGCGTGCTGATTGTGAAAAAAGAAGGAATGATCACCGAGATGACATGCTTTTTGCGAATATATTGTATGTTCTAGGAGTTTACAGGGAATACTTGTTAGGGAAATGGGGCGATAGTTGGAAGGATCAGAGTGGCTGCCTGACTTATATACTGGTACCACTTTACTAATCTTCCAGTCATTTGGAAGTGAACTATCAGTAATGGACTGGGTAAAAATTATTTGTAATATTTGACTGGAAATTGCTTTCATACCTTTTAGTATCTTAGCAGTGATGTTATCTGGCCCGGGGGCACTAGAAATCTTTAGGTTATCAATAAGTTTCATAATGCCTTGAGAATTAATTGTATTGGCAAACATGAGGGGAAAACTGTGGCTGGGCAAATCAAAGTCCTTCAGTGGAGGCTCACGATTGAAAACAGAAGAAAAATATGAGTTCATTACGTCTGACCGCTGATTAAACGGCACGTTTGAACCGTCAGGATAAGTAAAGGAAATGTTATTGGAGCTATTGTTTGGTTTCAGAATATTCCAAAATTTTTTGGGGTTGACACATACGGTGTTAGGCAAATCGTGGTGGAAGAACTTCATTTTGGATTTTCTCAAAGTGCTAGTGTATTTGCGCAGACATTTAAAGTACTTGCCTCACTTTGAACAAGATTTAGAGCGCTTTGCATCACGAAGCAGACGTTTTTTCCTTCCCAACAGCCCCCTAAGTGTGTTAGAAAACCAGGGTTTTCCTAAATCACCGTGAATTCGAACAAGAGGTACATGTCTCTCAACAAGCCATAATAATTTATTCTTATTAGCAACCAGTTTTACATCAACTGTACGAGAAGGACCAGTCTCACGAAAGAAATTTGAGAAAGTCTTTAGTTCTGTGTTAATTTTGCTCAAGTCTGCTTTGTTGTAGTCCCTAATGCGTTTGGTCCAGGGCTGTCCGAAAGGAACTGCGATGCAGAGATTAAATAGCAGTAATTTGTGGTCGCTTAGACCGGGAACGAATGATAGAGATTTTACTATTTCGGGGTTAGAAACAAGGACAAGGTCTAGAATGTTTTCGCCATGGGTTGCCACATTAACCATCTGAGTAAAGTTGAATGTAAGGATTGTGTAAAGAAAATCTTTGGATTGCTGGTTATGTGCCTCTAGATTTGCCCAGTTAATGTCCGGAAAATTAAAATCGCCACAGAGCATAAAATTCGCAGACGGGTAGCGGGAGTAAAGATTCCTTAGTACAGAATTTATTTCATGTGTAAGGAAGAAGAAGTGTGCCGTGCAGAGCGCCGCAGCCGGATCGCCAATGCTACTGAAGTGGGGCTCGGGCTAGACGCTGATCCTGGTGTGACTGGCTAAGCCTACGCTGTTGCGTCTCTTTGTCCGCGCCCATCGTGCCGTCCACAGCCGTGTCGTAGTTCTTTACCATAATTGGTGGAGGTTTGCTGGATTTCCTGTCATCCTGGAATTGCACAGCCGGACTCTCCCTGCCATCATGACCACTGCAAGCGCCACGAGCTTACCACCACCTGCTCCCCAGTCCTCCGTATGCCCCGGCACACTCCGTCAGCGGGACCCTCCCATCTTCAGCGGCACTGACGACCACGACGTTGATGACTGGCTCTCACCATACGAACGCGTCAGTCTGAACAACAAATGGGATGACATCACGAAACTGACCACCGTCCCTTTTTACCTCACCGGAATTGCCCACTTGTGGTTTCGGAACCACGAAAGCAAAGTCCCAAGCTGGACGGTGTTCAAAACAAAGTTCAGCAAAGTCTTCGGCCGCCCTGCTGTTCAAAAGCTTCGTGCCGAACAGCGCCTGCAGTCGCGCTCTCAGCAGCCTGGTGAGACCTTTACCAGCTACATCGAAGATGTCATCGATCTCTGTAAACGCGTCGATGCATCCATGACTCAGGGAAATAAGATCAAGCATATAATGAAGGGTATCGACGAGGACGCATTTCAGATGCTCATTTCAAAAAGCCCCTCTACTGTTGCACAAGTTATTGAACTGTGCCAAAGCAATGACGAGCTCCGCCGTCAACGCATTCTCACTCGCCGTCCTGTTCCCCATCACGAATCGTTGTCCGGCTTGACCTCCCCTGTTCAAGATTCCACCCTCCTCTCGCAGATCAAGGCTTTCGTCCGGGAAGAAGTAGCTCGCCAGCTCTCCCTCATCTCCAACCCGCCGGACTCAAGTTCGTCCCTTAGTCCGACCCTACGACATGTTATAGAAGAGCAAGTGTCCGAGGTCCTTCCTCTGGAACGGGCGCCTCAACTCACCGCCCCGTTGACTTACGCCGACGCCGTCGCACGACCACGACCGCCGACCTCCCGGGCTCCGCCTCCGATGCCTAGCCCTGTTTTTACCCCGACGCCGCCACGACCTCCAGCCCATCGAGTAATTAATCCCTGGCGCACACCGGACAATCGGCCCATCTGCTATTCGTACGGTATTCCCGGACACGTTGCACGCCTGTGCCGCCGCCGTCCACTTCATCCACGTGACGACCCATGCAGAGCCGCGTACGACCATCCTTTGTCTTACGCTCCAGACCGCGATTTACCCCTTCCCCGCCCAAGCCTTCGCCCAGTTTCCGACCGCCGTTCTCCTTCTCCTCGTCGTCGCTCGCTCTCCCCGATGCGTCGACGTCCCTCTACCGCTGACACGGAAAACTAAGTGGCGCAGTTCCCGACGCAAGAACTGCGTCATCGTCACAACGCTCAAGCCCTCTTCTTTCGCCGCCCAACGTTATTGATGTCGCTGTTGAAGGTGTGTCTGAGCTTGCCCTCATTGACACTGGTGCCGCCATATCTGTAATTGCCGAGAAGCTATGCCGCTCAATACGAAAAGTCACGACGCCTTTCTTCGGTCCTTTACTCCGCACAGCCTCAGCACAGCACGTCCAGCCGGTGGCTGCGTCCACCGCCAGACTTGAAATTCGAGGAGTGGTCTACACAATCGAGTTCGCCGTTCTTCCCCACTGTTCCCACGCTATTATTTTAGGTTGGGACTTTCTCTCCCGTCACCAAGCTGTTATTGACTGCTCCCGTGCAGAAGTCGCCTTCTCTTCGCTTGGCAATGCCATATCTGATGACGTTTCGCTTTCCTGCACCAAGTTGTCCCTCACTGACGACATCCATATACCTCCGCACGCATCCGTTCTGGCACCTGTATCCTGTTCCGTTGCCTTCAACTGCTTTCGTTCACCGCCACCTCTCACCACTCCCAACTGCGCTGCTTAGCCTTCAAGCTGGTGCTACTCACCTTCCTATACACAACCGCTTCCCATTCTCGATTGCATTGCTTTGCGGTGAATCTCTCGGCACTGTGGAGCCTTACGACACCATTACCACGTCGGAACTTCCTGTTCGATCGTCAGAGGTCAACACCCTCTACTGTAGTCCCGCACCTGCCGCATCGCCTGAAGACGTTTTCAGCCACGTCATCGACAACGGCTTAAGTCCCACGCAACGCCATGACCTTCTCCGCCTCCTCGAGAAATTTCGCCCTGCTTTTGACAGTCATAGCACTTCTTTGGGCCGAACGACGACTGTATGTCACCGTATTGACACCGGTTCTCACTCACCGCTACGGCAGCGACCCTACCGCGTCTCGTCGACAGAACGACGCGTCATTGATGAGCAAGTAGGTGACATGCTAAAGCGTGGTGTCATTGAACCGTCCGACAGCCCATGGGCATCGCCAGTTGTTTTAGTTAAAAAGAAGGATGGCTCGATCCGCTTTTGCGTGGATTACCGCCGCCTAAACAAAATAACCCGAAAGGATGTTTATCCATTGCCGCGGATCGACGACGCCCTCGACAGCTTAAAGGTGCAGAGTTCTTTTCCTCCCTCGATCTACGCTCTGGTTATTGGCAGGTGCCTATGGCTGCAGAAGATAAGCCTAAAACTGCTTTCATCACACCAGATGGCTTATACGTATTTTGTGTAATGCCATTCGGACTTTGCAACGCGCCCGCGACTTTTGAGCGGATGATAGACACTATTCTTCGAGGCCTCAAATGGAACACGTGCTTGTGTTACTTGGATGATGTAGTAGTGTTCGCACCAGATTTTCCTACTCACCTTCATCGCCTGGAGCAGGTTTTACGCTGTCTCAGTGACGCTGGCCTCCAACTAAATCTGAAAAAATGTCACTTTGGGGCACGCAAGCTGACAATTCTCGGACATGTCGTGTCAAAGGACGGCGTTCTCCCTGATGCCGCTAAGCTCCGTACTGTTAAAGTATTCCCGAGGCCAACGTCTCTAAAAGACTTGCGCAGTTTCATTGGTCTCTGCTCGTACTTCCGCCGCTTTATTCGAAATTTCTCTTCGATTATGGCACCTCTAACAGAGCTTCTTCGGGGAGACCCCAATCTTTCCGCGTGGTCCCCGACTTGCGATGATGCCTTCGCAACGCTACGTCGCCTGCTCACAACACCACCGATACTGCGCCATTTCGATCCAACTGCTCCCACGGAAATTATACGGATGCTAGCGGTGTTGGTCTTGGCGCTGTGCTCGCCCAGCGAAAGCCCGGCTGCCAAGAATATGTTGTTGCTTTCGCGAGCCGCACTCTCACGAAAGCTGAAGCGAACTATTCCGTCACGGAAAAAGAATGTCTCGCAATCATCTGGGCCATCACAAAATTTCGCCCATACCTGTACGGCCGGTCCTTCGATGTCGTTACCGATCACCACGCACTTTGCTGGTTGTCGTCTCTCAAGGATCCCTGCGGCCGCCTAGCCCGGTGGGCACTGAGGCTCCAAGAGTACGATATCCGGGTTGTCTACCGCTCAGGCAAGAAGCACGCCGATGCCGATGTTCTTTCGCGCTCGCCTGTCCACGCCGACATTGTCAGTGTGTCCGTCCTAGACGACCCACTTCCATTCACTTCTGTCGACATCGCTTTAGAGCAGCGCAAGGACTCCTGGATTTCATCTTTGATAGATTACATCTCCAATTCACCTACACGCCCACCATCCCGAGCGTTACGCCGACAAGTTTCGCACTTCGCCATCCGCGACGGACTTGTCTATCGCCGTAACTACAGTTCCGACGGCCGCAAGTGGCTGCTTGTAATACCCCGGCAGCTCCGCACTGATGTATGCGCCGCTTTCCACGCCGACCCTCAGTGCGCACACGCTGGTCTCTTCAAGACCTACACCAGACTACGTCATAGGTTTTATTGGCGTGGTATGTACACATTTGTGCAAAAGTACATTCGCTCTTGCACAGAATGTCAACGCCGGAAGCCTGATCCTTGCCGCCCTTCTGGACCAATGCAACCTTTGCCGTGCCCTTCGCGACCCTTTGACCGGGTTGGGATAGACCTCTACGGGCCTCTGCCATACACAGCTGCTGTCAATCGCTGGGTCATTGTAGCTGTAGACCATCTCACGAGGTATGCAGAAACGGCCGCTCTGCCAGCCGCGACGGCTCGTGACGTTGCCTCCTTCCTCCTTTAACGCTTAGTTCTACGTCACGGCGCTCCCCGCGAACTCCTGAGCGACCGTGGCCGCGTCTTTCTCGCCGATGTCATCCAAGAACTTCTCGCTGAATGCCGCATTATTCATCGCTGTACCACTGCATATCACCCGCAAACAAACGGATTGACAGAACGCTTTAACCGAACTCTCGGCGACATGCTTTCGATGTATGTCGCCTCCAACCACACCAACTGGGACCTCATCCTTCCCTATGTCACGTACGCCTACAATACGGCACCCCAGTCAACGACAGGCTTTTCTCCCTTCTTTCTTCTATATCGCCGCGAACCATCATTTCCCATTGACACTATTCTTCCTTTACGTCCCGACTTATCAGAGGGTACACCTGTTTCCGAAGCCGCCCGGTATGCAGAAGACTGTCGGCAACTAGCTCGCTCCCTTACAACGCAAAAACAAGCCCTACAGAAATTTCGTCATGACGACGGGCGCCCCCACCACCAGTTTTCGCCTGACGCTCTCGTTTGGTTGTGGGTGCCTCCTACTTCGACACCAGGTGTCTCCTCCAAGTTTCTATCCCGATACCATGGGCCCTACCGGGTTCTACAGCAAACTTCTCCGGTGAACTACGTCATCGAACCTCTGACGCCCCCTACGGACCTGCGTCGCCGAGGCCGCGAAACTGTGCACGTAGATCGGCTCAAGCCGTATCACGAGCCCTTCGTCCTCACGACGCCTTAGGCCTCCTGTGCGGCGCTGTCTTCAGCGAGGGGGGAAGTTGTAAGGAAGAAGAACTGTGCCGTGCAGAGCGCCGCAGCCGGATCGCCAATGCTACTGAAGTGGGGCTCGGGCTAGACGCTGATCCTGGTGTGACTGGCTAAGCCTACGCTGTTGCGTCTCCTTGTCCGCGCCCATCGTGCCGTCCACAGCCGTGTCGTAGTTCTTTGCCATACATGGTTGAAAGAAACAGCACAATTAGGAGTGCGATAACAAGCAATAATCACAGTCATACTTGACCGAAGTGATATATTTAAACACAAGAATTCGTGTTGACAATTCAATTTGTTCACATATGAAGTCACACTTTCACAAAAAACAAAATTTCGCTTTCCCTGCGCCCCAACCTGTCAAGCCTGTGAACAGCATACGTTAGGCTATCATTTAGTAAGCTCGTGGTCAGCAATATTTGGATGCAGCCAAGATTCTGTAAATATAGCGAGGTCAGTATTGTTGTCTTTCAAAATAGTTTCTAGAGCATCTTTCTTAGGCAGATAACTACGCACGTTTTATATTTAGTAAACAGGGACAGTAATCGAGGCGTGGCAGGTCTGAGGGGTGAGAAGAGGGATGCGCATGCCTGGAGAGACGCAGTCACCGCTATGCCCTCAGTTCAACTATACAATCAGATTCAGCATTGTACGCGAATTGCTTGCCATCAAGCAGCAAGCTGTCAAAGCGAAGTTTAAATGATCTGCCACTCTGTTGTCCATGAAGATAGTTTTCTTTGCGCCTGTCGAACTCCGGCTGAGTAGTCCTCGCGAATCGAAAACTTCATGCCTTTGAGCTTAAAAGCCACTGCAAGAATTCTTGATTTATCTTGTTTATGGCATATGCTTCAAAATTACAATTATTAACCCTTATTTTCCCCATTTATTTGTCTTCATGGTTCATGTCCGCGTACCTGTAAAAGCAAGCATGACTTATCCTGATAGTTCAAATCATATCTGTCACATCATAGTGCTATGAGCAAAACAAGAACAAGGTGAAAGCGGGAGCCAACATTTCAACAAGTAGACTTGTCTTTTTCAAACAAGACAAGTTCACTTCTCGAAATGTTGGCTCCCGCTTTCACCTTGTTGTTTTCTCATCGTCTTGAATTTCCATCTCCCATCTTCCCCATGTTCTCCCTGCATGCATATCATAATGCTGCATTATTGCACTTCAACATTGTGTGCTTTTAAAATTAACATTAATAAAGGTAAAATGAGACATTCACCCAAACGTAGCTAATTGCTACAACGGAAACACAAAGAAAACCTTCACAGTTGAAGAAAAATTTGTCCTGGTATGGGACTCAAACCCGAGAGGACCGTGTTTCTGGGGCAGTCGCTCTACCATCTGAGCTAACCTGGCGGCTAGTAGATGGCAGGCAAAGTTGAATTTATCAACAACTCAGAAGCAAAGGCAAGAGTTTGACGTAATGGTTCTGCAGAAAACCACAAGGTGGAGAGAAGTAATTATTAAAGGGAAATTGAGACACCATCCAAACGTAGCTCAGTGTTACAAAGTGCTGCCCTTTGTAAAATACTTCTCTCCACCTTGCATGTTTCCGCAGAACTATTATGTCAAACTCTTGCCTTTGCTTCCGTCTTGTTAAATTTCACTTCACCTGCCATCTGCTGGCCGCCTGGTTAGCCCAGATGGTAGAGTGGCTGCCCCGAAAAGGCGGTGGTCCTTGTTTTCAGTCCTGGACCAGGACGCATTTCTCTTCAAGTGCGAAGCTTTTCTTTCGAGGAACCTGTATGGGTTTCATTTGTGCCATTTAGCTACGTTTGGGTGGAATGTCTCCCTTTCGCTTTATTAATTACTTCTGTCCACCTTGTGGGCTTCTGTAGAAGTAATACGTTAAAATTAATATTGTGAAAGTTCCAGTTTAGCCCGTTTTTCAATTGCATTAGGCAACTCTAGTATGTCAATGCCTGACATTCATTTTCATGTTGCTGCCTAGTGTAGGGTGCACTTGACGGATTTGAAAAATGATGTGAACAAATGCAGTCATGTTAGTAGAAAAATAAGGGCCAGCCTTTGCTCAACGTAGATATGGTTTGTGCGTTCTCTTAGGCGTATTTTATTACCGTAAGCATGTCTGATTAATTTAACTTTAAAACTAATTAAGAGAGTGCCGGAACAGACAGTGCACCTTTTGTTTGCATCTTTTCAGTGAGATATATTTGCATTCTTACACTGGCTACGCAGTTATTGTGACAAGGATGTATTTAAAAAAAATATGACAGAAGGGGATGTGCTGTGCCACAAGTAACATAATTTAGTGCCTGCTCGAAACACTGATGATTGCATGAGATGTTCCTTTACAAGATATAGTCTGTAATACACTTCATGGCTGTGAAACATGATTGAACTAGATATATCTACTCATTGAAAGTAACCAACTGTCAACAGACCTTGATAATTTCAAGCTCCCACAGTTTTAGTCAGCAACCAATAAGTGAAATTATGATAAAAATGTGTTGATTGTGCTCAACTACATTCCACCTCGGTCAGGGCGCTAGACCTTTCTCTGGCATGCAAGCGCCACCAGTGGTCGCAAAAGGGCTTATGGGAAGTGTGTGTACACCACCGAGACAGGCATCACGTTAGCGACACGCCTGAGAGTGAAAATGTGAATTTGTTTAATGTGCTTTGCGAAGTTATGCAAGTGCACTGACGAAGTGAACTGCTTAGCCATGAGTGACAAACGAGAAGAAAGGGGGTTAACCGAGGGGCCCGATTTTTATTAGTCGTATCATAAGAAGCCGACAAACGCTGACCGGTTGCGTTCACCCAAAAAGATCACATTCTTGTGACGCTTGCAGCAGAGAGGATGTTCCACATCCTCTGCCAAAGTTTGTGAGTGGTGGCATTGGCTAACACTCCCAGGGTTAGTTCTAGTAGCAAAACATAAATGCCCCCCCCCCCAAAAAAAAATGGATGGGGAAACGGCACCGCAGTAGCTCAATTGGTTGAGCATCGCACGTGTAATACGAAGGTTGTGGGATAGCTCCCCACCTGCGGCAAGTTCTTTCTTCATCCACTTTCATCTACATTAATATATCGTTGCTTTATTTCATTTATTAAGCACAAGTAATTTCCCTATGTTGTCCTTGACATCAGTGTTTGGTGGCTTCTTGTGATATTAGCCGTGAGTGGTGATTTAATGCATGAACCGTGCTGCTGTTTAGCATGTGCCCCAAAACTTAAGAAAAAGGCCCTACTAACTTTTGATGTACAGCGGACTAGAGCCACTTTCAAAGAAATGTTCGCCACTGAGCAGCAACGGGCTTCACTTATGATTAATGCGCTCAATGAAAATAATATATTGCGAGCTACTTCATAGCTTTGGTGGATTGTTACACATTTATGCAATATTGGAAGTACCAAGGCTATAAATTCAATCTTAGTACATCTTAGCTTTCTCATGAAAGAGACAGTAGTATAGGCAAAAATCTTTTTTTGTTGTGTAGTGCTCAACATGTGACTGACAAACCGGTGAACAGTGTGACTGTTTTTCAAAGTACACGCCATATATGCCTGCATGTTCGCCACACACGTTTTACTCAAAGCACACAGCGCACCCACAAAGTATTGTGGGATTGCATGAGAAAGTTCTATTTCATGAGTAGTGTGGTGACGTTATAAATTGCCAAGTGCCACAGACACCGGTCTAAATTAGCTGATGTGATGCTTTGCAAACGAATCAAGATGTCGTGTTTTAGCGCTATGACCATGACGGCTGGGGTTTTATGCAGCCCAGGCATTAAAATATGGTGTTTGTTTAAACAAAAATAATCATTTATGGTGGAAAGAAAATGTTAGCAGCACAAGACCATACTGTGCATACAAGCATGTGAGTGAAATTGCCACTTATTGCCGCTAACCGTAATCTACGGTGTTCGCCTGTGAAAATTCTGTCTCCATTGGGAATGCTTTGGCTCAGTTGCAGTGCTGCTCATCCATGCGTTCTCATTGGTGTCTGTTATCGTGCCCCTAACAGTGACAGCTCCTTTATTCAACTACTTCACGATGCCTTAAGCACATTAAAAGTGAGATACCCTAACAGTCCGATTCTTCTTTTTGGAACTTCAATTACCCTTCGGTTGACTGGTCCGATCCTGCTTCCATGTTATCAAAAAATAGCGCCGGTAGCGAATTTGTAAATGTACGCCTCACAATTGGTTTGTCACAACTGGTGACCCAGGCAACCCGCATCACAGATCATTCTTCTTACATTTTTGATCTCGTTCTAACTATCCATGCTGAAAACTTCTCCCCTGTCACCTGCCTGCATGGCCTTAGTGATCACATGGCTGTGCACTCCACATTTTCTTGCGACATACCTAAAAGCAGAAAAACCACAAAGATCCTCACGCTGTATGACAAAAGTGATTACGCCAGTATTAACGAGGGTCTAACCATATCTTTTTTATAGCTTTTC
This sequence comes from Dermacentor andersoni, assembly GCF_023375885.2. Lineage (NCBI taxonomy): Eukaryota > Metazoa > Arthropoda > Arachnida > Ixodida > Ixodidae > Dermacentor > Dermacentor andersoni. Next base: position 15,610,900 of record NC_092823.1, read on the forward strand.
CTGTGGCTTCCCACAACGCTCCCTTGTAACTAATTGGTTGCTTTTTAAGACCGAGTTACAATGATTAATAAAACTGTACATTCCTAGCATCACAGTGACAGAGTGAGCAGCTTCCCCATGGTTTAATGCATCACTAAAACGTTTCAACAATAAGAAGAAACGTTTGTTCCGAGCCGTGTAGTTGCATATGGGTGAAGTAACACAGCGCAGCCAAAGAGTTTGACACTTTATTGCAACAGACGAAACGTAATTTCTTTTCCGAAACTCTACCTTGCATGCTTCGAAGTGACCCCAAGCGCTTCTGGAAAACTATAAATCCAAATCAATCTAACTTGATATCTCTTTACAATAACTCTGGCTTTCCGGTTCCCGACTCCAAAGTTCCTAATATCATGAACGACACCTTCAGTAAAATTTTGATGAACGAACCCCTAAATAATCATGATGCGCCGGCCTTTGTGCACCCACCAATGAATAACATCATTTTCGAACAACATGGAATAGTAAAGGTAATTGATTCGCTAGAAAATTCATCATCTACATGAATTGACGGCATTAACGCCAAAATATTGAAAAACACTAAACATATTTGCAGCCTCTTCTTGTCACTAATTTTTCAGGAATCTTTAAACACCGGCTGTGTAGCACGCAATTGGCGGGCAGGTAAGGTCATTCCAGTCCATAAAAGTGGAAGCCAGCCATGCCCGAATAATTATCGCCCAATTTCTATCACTAGCGTTTGCTGTAAGGTAATGGAGCACATTTTATACTCGCACATTGCTACATTTCTAACATCTCTGAATTTCTTTCACCCAACCCAGCACGGCTTTCAGAAAAGTCATTCGTGCGATATGCAACTCGCTCTTTTCTTTATGATATCCACTCTAGTCTAGATAGCAACATCCCTACTGATGCAATTTTTATTGATTTTGAGAAAGCCTTTGATAAAGTTCCCCATGTTCGCCTACTACTAAAATTATCATCACTTAACCTTCACCCCTGTGTTCTTAACTGGATTCAAGGTTTTCTAACAGGCTGACAGCAGTTTGTCTATGCCAATTCACACCATCATCTTTAGCACCTGTACTCTCAGGCGGTGTACCGCAAGGTACGGTCCTGGGACCCCTTCTTGATGTATATTAATTATTTGCCTTTTTAATATTTCCTCTGGCATTCGTCTCTTCGCTGACGATTGTGTAATTTATCGTTCAATCACCAACAGCGCTGAAACCACTGCTCTTCAAGACAGTCTTAATCGCATCCAACAATGGTGCAACACTTGGCTCGTTTCGCTTGGACGTCCCTAAAACAAAGCTAATATCTTTTCAGCGTTACCGTAATTACGTCTTATCCAATTATTCCACTAACAACCAGTTGATCGACACTACTGATTCGTTAAAATACCTTAGTGTTTATATTTGGTCTCATTTAACTTGGTCCACTCACCTTAATAGCATTGCAAATTCCACTAACCGTGTGCTTGGATATCTCCGCCGTAATCTTGCCCTGACGTCTCCTTCAGTTAAATTACTTCCCTACATAACCTTTATCCGACGTAAGCTTGAATACTCTAGTGCTGTTTTTGATCCTCACGAAATTAACGTGATGAATGTTCTGGAATACGTTAAAATTCGCGCAACAAGATTCATACTTTCCGAGTAGTTTCGTGGTTCAAGCATCTCCGCCCTGAGAACCCAGCTTAACCTTTCCACTCGTTTCCCACCACAGAATCGCTAGACTTTGCCTGTATCGCAAGTTTTTCCATTCTTTGCCCATTGAAAATAAGTACATCAGAAGAGCCCACCGCATTTCTCGCACCACCCATCCCAATGCAGTGTATCCTGAATATGCCCACATCACTACTTCCCAGCAATCTTATTTTTTTGCGCGCTGCTCGAGACTGGAATGACCAGCCAGCTGGAAATGCTATTATCATCGATTCTCAGTGTTTTAAGCGAACCATTGAAGCACGCCCATGATGTTTCTCGATAACGCCATGTGCCGTATGTATGCCCACCCCTCATGTAATGCCCCTCGGGGCCCTTGAGGAACCAATAAATAAATAAAAAAGAGGAAATTCTGTGATTGTGCTCATACAGTTGCAGATGAGAGATAAAAGCACCTTTGATAATGTTACCAGAGTTCCAACCCAGTGCCGCCATTAGCAGCACGGAAGGCAAACAGCTGGTGAAACTCCCAACAGACATACTTGTTCTGCAATAATCCAAACAGTTTACAGTTACCATGCGTATTATGCATCCTGCACAAAGAGCAGAAATGAACATTTCACCTGCTAATGTTTCAAGCAATTTCCCACATATTCTTGCTTCTTTCAGTGCTCTATATGGCTTTCATGCTTGCTTGCTGGTTTTAGTAGTTTTATGAGCCGAAATGCATTATGCAATTTGCAGTACTATTTCTTTACTCGAACAGATTTCTACTGAGGTAAAAACTAGAAGCTGTTGCACAAAGGCCTTTTTGTTTTGCAGTGCACAAGCCCTCCACAGGTCGCACACACGGATGTGCACGATGCCAACTCGGCAGCCACTCCAAGCACCAGTGGTCTCAAAGTCATGTAAGATTGAATACATCATAATAGCTTTATGCCTATGCCATCTATTGCAACTTCAAAGAACATTTAATACCACGGTTGCAATGTATGTGTGCTTTCTTTCAGAGCTGGTACCTCTGGCTTCACAGTTGTAGAGGCAGCACCCGTGCCCATTGAAGATCGGCACGACTATTTAAATTTCGTGTTGCCGACATTTGGGCCGTACGAGGAGGTGCTCTCAAGGGGCACACCCATCAGTGGGCCAGTGCGCCGTGCTGTTGTGGACCGCCTGTTCCAGGCGTGCTTCAGGCTGCCTTGGTACGTTGTGCTTTCATATACAAGCCAGTCATTGTGTTCCCATTGTTGTTACAATGATGTTGACCTGATTTACATAAAATTATAGTGGGAGGTAAAATTATTTTTGAACTTCTGAGTTGTTCTCCTAAGTACTATTGCCACACTGCACTGGCACAACATAATGGTAACCACAATTTGCTTATAGGTATCCATCACGCGAGCTGTACAGAACAGCGGCGGAAGCCCTTGCGTTGAAGTATCCGCACCTACTGGATAACGTCAATGGCAAGACAAGCGGCTTGGTAAGCATCACGATTCTTTTGTTCATGACTGTAACTGTGCCTGTTAGCTTGTCATATTTGTCACTGAATACCTACCTTGTATAATGAACTGAGTGGTACTGTGCTAAGCATTAGTTTCGGAGCTAGACTGCCGCAAATTTAGACAAAAAATATTTTGTTCCAATATGGGATAAATTGTGCCATGCAGTGTGTCGTTGCTGGCCGTAACATTTCACATAATTGGTGTTAGATATAGTCATATTTTTAATTGTTCCAGAATGGCTTTTGGCCACTGAGTCTACAAGTGAAGTGTCTGAGCATGGGAACTTATCCTTACTACGTGTATACAGGCAGCTGTGGAGGTAGCAGGTTGACTATGTGATCCTTGGTTTTCCTACATGCAACTATGACTTTTGTTACCATGGCAATTCTGATAAGCACAAGGTTGCAGGTTCTGAAGGCCTCCTCTAAAGCGGTCTCTAATCGTCCTGGCTTAAGATATTAAACACCATTGATGAATGGTTGTACAAAAATAGTTCTTCAGACTGAAAACAAGAATTTCCATATGTAAGCCATGTATATACACCTCTTAGAATGAACAGGTGCATTTTACATATTACTTCAATTTGTGCTAAGTAGTTTGTGCTGGGTACTTGGCTTAATCGACAGTTAGGAAGAAAGGTTATTAGAGGTTACGGACTAGATTCCAAGACAGGGACAACATGGCCACAATTAGAACAAGACCGGTGTAGTTGGAGAAGTATGGGAGAGGCCTTTGCCCTGCAGTGGGCACAGCAAGGCTGGTGATGATGATGAGGAGGGGGAGGAAAGGCATGACCAGCTGCCATCACCGTGACAAGGCCAACCAGAACTCTTTCTGTGAGTGATGTGACTTGGTGGGCCATGTTCATTACATAATCACTGTGATGTATAATTCCACAAATGCATCGCACGCTAAATTATTTGGCCTAAACTTCCTGTAGCATGTTCAGCCTGCAAACTGCTTAAATCAAATGTGGGGAGGTGCTTGTCTTGGTGAAATATTTGCATAATTGTGCTGCCCCTGCCATCCCAGCATGGTAGACTGATGCTCTCTAGTTAGGTCATTGCCTCTTGTGGCACTTTCTATCCCTAAGTGATACTTTCGTGGAAGTTTCTCGACAAAAACAGAGGGATTGAAGGACCCTGGTAGAACCATTGTCCGTAAAGTTTGGAGGTTGAGTCTATAAAAAAGGCATTCAACATTTTAACATTGTAGCTTGCATTCTTATTCAGCTTGCAACGCTTCTTGACGTCTCAGAAGTAGAATAATTCTTTACTGGCAGGGCTGTCAGCTTCGTTGCTTTCCTTCAAGCTCCTTTACATCCTTAACGGCATCAGCGCATTCTATCCAGCATTTCTTAGGGCTCTCTTTAAATGGAGAAATAAAAAAATGGTACAGGGAAAAATCTAAAGTATAGCAGACACGGGAGTACAGCTATGCTTAGTGTCGGAATGAATTTTCAGGACCAGGACAGTGTGCAGCCTCGCATTATGCTGAACGCTTATTGTCCAGAAGATCATACGTGAGGGCGACAGCGTCCCATGTGTCATGCATGCATATGGGCACACCGATATAAAACTCAACTTATTGTCAGCCCTTGTCAGAGACTCATGGTGTGCGACACTTTTGGCATCGAAAAAGACTATGAAGCTCGTCTTTGCTTTGGACTGCTGCTTCTGCAGCTGTATTGATGTCCGTTAGCTCATAAACCATCATTTAATGCTCTGCTTGTTCGTTTGAGGGTTGTAATGAAAGCACCATGTTTTGTTGTCGGTCATCATGGTGTTGATGAATGCAGCATCCCTGTGTCCGCCTACGAGCAAGTCAGCACAAACTGACATTTCTGTTGTAATCCTGAGTGAGGGAGTGCGGTACTAGTCTGGCATTAAAATTTCATTTTACCAACTTGCACAAAATTTGGTGACATGTTGTTTTACTCATGTCAAGGGTATCGATAGCATGTGTGCTGTAACAGTGAGCTCTTGCTCTACGATGTCCCTGATCCAAACCATGTCATCATTCTGTGAGGTTAAAAGTTGTCCTAGCCCTGTGTAATCTCCTGCTGACACTTCTCCCAAGGCAAACTGGTTTAGCCACTTGCACATGTTTGTCCACAATAATATTGTTGCCATAAGTGACACAAAGAAGCTCTTACAGGTCCCTCTCCTCTGTCTTGCCAAGCTTCACTGAGAACTTTGTTTACATGTTCTACAGGGATGTCCTTCTTTTCACAGTCACTCACAGTGGTATGTGCCAACTAATTACAAAGGATTTTCCACCACATAATGCTATCGTGGCTGCCACAGCAACTAAACCGAAAAACACAGTTTCAGTCCAAAAGATGGTGTTTTACATACTTGCAAACAAATGCTTCAGGGAATCACTTATACAGAAGAAAATAAATGTCTCGGAACTTTACATCAAAAGTTGCGTATATACAAGGTAGTATGAAAGGATGTCGAGACTGGCTCTATCTTGAACAGAGTGATTTATGTGCATTCAAACACTGTCACCTTTGAAAAACACCGTCACCCTTGCCCAACAATCAAGTGCTCCTGCCACTTTGCGAACGTATCCTTTCCAAATGAGCCAAGCACCCTCTCCTGCAATTTACACTTGATTAAAGCACTCTTATAAAATTGGCAACATTTGAGCCATATTTCTGATTTTGAGAAAAGTGAAATAAGGGTGAGCCAAATCTGAATTAGTAGGGTGAATATGCAAGAGAAACAATGCTTCCGGCAATAACCTCGCTTGTGCATAGTTCTCTGTGACAGTGTGCATTGTTGTTCTGCAGCATCCAGCTCCTTGTGCGCCCCAGACCTGGCCATTTTCATTGAACGACCCCCTCAGATGTTCTGAAACTTAGCAGTGAAATGCACTGTTTATATCTGGCCATTCAGGAGGAATTCAGGAGGAAACCTAATGGGCACGCAGTCTGTCAAGTTGCAGACATTTTCAGCCTTTTTTCGATTGTGGAGATATTGGCCTTTTCTTCTCATGACTATTGCCTTGTCTGAGGGGTGCACCTGCACGCCTAAGTTTTCTCCCAGCTGATGATCATTGATGTGAAAGGAAGGTCATTCATCAGGATTTGCTCTTTCTTATTTCATTCTCCTCAAAAAAATTAAGAACTCATTGCAAAAGTTGCAATAAATCTTGTTATTGAGTTGTAAAAAATCTCGGTAGGATGAGGGTGCTCGACTCTTTCTGGGAAACGCTTCCAGCACTTACTTGCAAAGTGGCAGGAACATTGGGAGCACCCTATTGCCCCGCAAGGGAACTTTTTTGAAGGTTGCAGTGTTTGAATGCACATGCAGAAATTACTCCCTTCAAAATAGAGCCAGTCTTGAAACGTTTTTATTTCACCTTGTAAGTGTATTCTTGGTCACATAGCTCACTCATGTTTTCATTAGGCAGTGTTTACTTTCTATGTGTTGCTAATTCAAGTAATTTGCAGGAGTCATGGGTTCTCGGCCTGCGTAACAAATTTAAAAATATGAGGAAGAAGGTGGAGAACTGCCCGCCAGAGATGGTACAAAAGCGGGAGCAGAGCCTTCACAAAAGGCCATGGCAGCCTCCCTCACAGACTTCAAATAAGAAGTTGGGCCACCTGTTTGTGAGTCTTTTTGTTTTTGTTTGACACTGCATGCCCAAAGATGTCCTTTTCAGAGAACCATTAGTACAGTATTACAACTAATACTCATTGTTAATGGCAGTTCATTGTGCTTGTACTTACACTATGATAAGGCAAGGCTGCTTAACATAAAATTGTTTTGATAGATTTTCTTTTCCTTGCACGCCTGGCCTGTCACTAGGTTAACCTCTCCTGGCCCCACTTAGCTTTCGCTGTTACTATAAAAACAGTTATTCTTGTGTTGACCTATTGTTCTGGTATAGCACAGCGCACTGCTTGTTCATCTCAATCTAAGCAGTGCTTATCGAAACCATTCTGTATGGTTTATGGTAACTCAAACTGGTTGAGATGGTTTCACGCTCTCCATTAGCCTTAAACACCCAATGCCTGTTGGTCTGAAACAGAACAGCACAAACCACTGCATGAATAGTTAGCAAGCTCGCTGAAGCCCATGGATCACTACTCGATTGGCTTGTCCTGGCCATGGAGTTGGCTATGAAGATTTATTTCATTCCTAGTGTTTAGTTTTGTGCCATTTAACAAAAAGTCACAAATCAGTAATCTTTCAATTAACCAAAGGATTTTACTGCGCCGGACATAGGCAACCAACCTACCTATGTACTTCTGTTTATCAGTAATTTTCATTTATCTGAGTTTCGTTTAATGGGTGTCCACTGTATTTGATTTGTTATTATAAATTTTCTAATATTCCCGCACCCCAGAACATTGCACTGCTTCCTGGCATTTGCAGACGTGGAGTTTATTCAGTGTATAAATACATGTACGCTTCATTAGGAGGGCAGAAGGCAAAGTGCCTGGTGGGGCCCATCTTTCAACAAACAGTAGAGTCTAATCTCGATATAACGAATCACACGGGACCACCGAAAATTGTTTGTTATTTTGAAATATTGTAACGAAAAACTTGCGGTTATAAGCCAGTGGACAAACCTAGGAATAAAAATGATGTACCTTGGCAGTAGATGCTTGTGCAGACAAGCATGCTCTTAAATAAAAATGTTTCACTCACTTCCAAGCTGCTATACTTGAAGAAATCGGTGATTTTCTTCTGGAGCGTGCAGCAGGCACGACGAATTAGGAATGCGTCTACATCTTCCACTTTTTGCAGTACCTAATTGGGTATGTCATTGCACCAAGTGATGAAAGTGCGGACTTTGTTTCCGTGCACTGAAACTTCAATGTTCGACAGGATCTTCTGTGTTCGGTGACCCACAGTCGTCTTCCTTCGGGTCTTCATCGTCACTGGAGACACCGCAAACGCAGTTAACAATCTCTTTGGTTGTCAGGTCCACCGCCGTTAGTGCTGCGCTGTCGCTCTCCATATAGTCGACGGAAGAGTCGGTGGGCAGCAGTTCCGCAACCTTGGCCTACAGGTCTCCTGTGTTGATGTTGTTGGTCATCTCCAGGTCATCTTCAAGCTGCACAGGCGCTGCTTTTCGCCAGCAGTTGCCAATGGTGAATGCCTTCAAGTTCCACCAAGCTCCTGTGAGCATATCCGCTGCCTGAAGAACGATTGCAGTCGGCTGCTTTAATCGGAGGTTGTTAATCAACTGCTCCACAAGGCGCTTACGAAATTCTGCTTTCACAAGCTTTATAATGTCCTGGAGAGCAAGGACGTGTTGTTTGGCTGCAGAAACTTGAAGCGATCGTGCATCAAGTGAACATTCACAATGTGAGCTCAACAGTTGTCGACTACCAAGGGAATACTTCGGTCATCCGTCCTCATCTGGTCGTCAACTTTGAAGAGCCACTCGGAAAAGAGTTCTCTGGTCATCCAGGCTTGTTTGCTGCCGAAGTAGTCGTACGGTAACGGCATGTCTCATGCAGCGAGGCTTCGCGTACTTGCCGATGATCAGTTCAATTTTCTTCGTGCCTGTTGCATTACTGCAGAGCAGGACTGTAATGTGAAGACGTTACTTCTTGCCTCTTTTGCACTGCTGCCCTTTGAAGTGCATTGTCTGGTCTGGCAGTAGTTGGTAAAAACATGCGGTCTCATTCGCGTTGAAACTATCTTCAGATTGCGATTGAACAACCTCTAGAAAACGATCATTGTGCCAGGAATCTGCACCTTCTCTGTCAGCAGCCTTTCCATCGCCCGAGACTACCTGCAAAGTTATTTCGTTCCTTTTGGGGAAACGAAAAAGCCAACCCGCACTGGCGTCGAACCCAGTTATTTCAGGTGCATTAGCGAATTCGCTGGCGTTTTCTTGGAGCATTGGGCCAGACATGGGAACGTTTTGCAGTCTGGTGTCTGTGAACCACATGAGAACAGCTTGGTCCACATTTTGAAAGTTTCCCAGTCGCGGTCGTTTCCTTGTAGGAGTGAGCTGCGATTCCCGGTGAAGCTTGACAGTCTTGTCTCGGTCTTTCAAAATGGTCGCGATGGACTATGGGGCAATGCCACGCTGTCTGCACACATCGATTTGCTTTTTCCCTGCATCGATTTCCTGCAATACGTCCAATTTGTCCTGCAGCGAAAACTGCCATCGCTAGCTGCATTCATCATTGTATCTTGTGCTAACATTGCCAAACCTTTGTCGTGAAGTTCTTGGTGACGGTTGTGGTGAAGCATTTGACACTCGGCATCGTGCTGATGATAGCTACTGCATTTGCAGTTCCTGTTTCACGCGAGGGTTGCGGCGCTGTTACTTTTAGCCGAATTCGTAATACTGATGTTCCTCGGTTATAACGGGGAAAAGAAACCATGTGCGTTATTCTGAAATATGCGCTGTATTGAAATTTGTAGTTCCAAGATTTTTTTACTCTGAAAATATAGGCAATCTGGCGGGGATCTTTAAACTATTCGTAAATTTGAGAAATTAATTAATGTGGGGTTCACTATAACGAGATTTGGCTCTATAGTCTTTGACAGTCAGCAGCAATGCGAATTCAGAGCAAAGTGAGCATAATCTGATGAGAGCTTCATGTGAACACTAACTTGATAACTTGCTGCAGAAAGCATTGCATGCTAAACATTATATTGAGAGCCACAGAAATGATATGTCTGTCATTAGGCTGGAATTGTTCCATGTTTAAAGGTTCAGTTCTGCAATCTTTTCTTGTATACATTGCAGGACTGCAGCCATCTGGTTGTTTATGGTGAGACGGCCGAATCGCTGCAGCGGCATAACGAATGGCTGCAACAAAATGCAGCGATTGCTGTGAACAATGACGTGAGGCCACGCCTTCTGGCCACTGCCCAGGAGCGGCATGAACGCCTTCGCAGCCTCACGATATCAGAGGCATTGATGCTGTACCCATTTTTGGCATCGGAGGCTTCGGTATGTTTCCATAGTGTGGTTTTCTGGCAACTTATGGTAATCCTCTTGCTTTTTACTTTCAGCTACTTTTAGAATTCAGCATTGTGTTCAAAAAGAATGCTGGAGACTGCTTCGCCCAAGGATGTGAGCAGCTATGCGACATTGTCCTCAAGCATGCTGATGACAGCGAAGTTGCCGCATTCTCACATGTTGCAGCAGGTAAACACCCAAGTTCAATTTATTATGCATGTGTACCCTGGTAAAAGCATTAAGGTATTAGGCACTTTTGCACGCTAACATGGCGTTAAAATGCTATAGACAAAATGTCGATACCATTTAGTAAAGTGAGACCGGGGGAACTGAGGGGCTCAATTTCTGTTGGTCACAATTGTATAAGACAGGCACAAAGCGTGAAAAAGTGTAGGGGAAGTTAATTGTTTCATTGAAATGTAACAATTTGTGAAGAGAAATAAATGTGAACAAAAAGACGTGTCACAGGTGAGAATCAAATTCACATCTCTGCACTGCGCATACAGTGCGCTACTGATTAAGCTACAGTGGTGTTATACCTCTGGCCAGTTTCTTGGTCGTTTGTGCACAAGATTAGCCCTGAAATTAGCCAGCATCGGTCATGTCAGTATGTGAGCGTAAGAGCAGGCAGCTGGTGCTAGTGGCGTAGCAGAGGCTAGCACACCAGACACACACCTCTCTTGAAACTTTTTTTAGTATTAGCTTGCCCAACTCTGCTGCCCTTTCCCCAGTCAAATGTGTGGCCCACCAAAAAAAATGCTGACTACGCCACTGGCTAGCCCATAACCCCTCATATACCACTTCATGACATGACTTGAAGCCATGAGGTGCTTTTATGAGGTTTCATTTTCCTTCACTTTATATGTACATATCAATTAAAATAACTATTCATTTTTCTTATGCTCTCCCTGCCTTCATTGTCTGTTGCTTCAGATATTTATGAAAAATTGAAATAAATGCACCAATAAATTGTAATACTTGCAGCTGATGCATTCAATGTTTTTTGCATGTGTACGCCAGATGTCTTACATGTGAACAAAATGTGAACATTGCATGTTGAACAACAGGTATGAAAAACAATGCATGTTGCATTGTCATTCTGCCTTTCCCCTTTTGTGTTTCTGATCCATGAAACAGCATGGCTTATGAACCATGCAGATTTCTTATTTTGTTTCTTGATATTAGACGCGATTATGTGCAGTTAATAGCTGCTTGTAAAAAAAGCTTTTGTTAAAAAATAGTTTAGTCGGTCCTGGGGGGGATATTCTGTAAGAGTTCACTTAGTGGACTCCATTTCGGCCGCTGCTGATTGGCTAGGGCCGCTCGTCTCCTCCTCGCTCGTACAGCTGCATCCAATCAGCAGCGGCAGAAATGGACAGTCCATTAGGTGAACTCTTACAAAATACCCCCCTTAGAACACTTTTTGAACATAGTAAAAAAAATTGTGACGATCTGTTAAAGGGACACTAAAGGTTACCAGAAAGTCAAGTTAAAGTGATAAAGCAATGCTCTAGAACGTCTAAGGCGTCAATATTATCGCGAACAGAGCTTTAGTGACCGAGAAATTGAGGTAAATGCATGACACGATTTGAGACCCCCCAGCGACATTCCGGTACTAGCCCGATGACGAAAGCACTCCTCATAATTTATGTCGCTAGTACTCAAAAACTCGTATTAAAAAGATCATTTCATTAGATTATAAGATGGAAGAAAACGCTACTTGCCTTCTTCTATTCTATTCTAAGAAAAAATAACATTTCCCGTTACCCTTGAGTAGCACGGGTGATCGAAAGGTTTCGTTTTCGCTCGACTCTGCGCGCGCTCTGGAGTTTCAGTTGTTTCTTTATCGCGTCGTGCTGCGGTGGTCCTGCTGGCTCGCGAAACTTGCATTTGGAACAAGCAGCGAGAATGCCACGTCTTGGCAGCGTGGACTTGGCAGCGTGGACAGCGGCGTGAGCGCATTGTGAAACTTCTCCTTTTCTTCAAGCGTATACGGTGCGGAACCGGCGTTTGCTGCAGTCGACGACTCTGGTGCCCAGCTGCTTACGATAAGACTGCGCTCCCTGGAACGAATCAGCCCTTCATCTGACCACGTGGACCACGTGGCCTCTTTCCTGGTGCTTGCAAGCGATAAAAGGGCGCTCGGACGGCTACGCGGGTCACTTGGCAGCGTGGACAGCGGCGTGAGCGCATTGTGAAACTTCTGCTTTTCTTCAGGCGTATACGGTGCGGAACCGGCATTTGCTGCAATCGACGACTCTGGTGCCCAGCTGCTTGCGATAAGACTGCGCTCCCTGAAACGAATCAGCCCTTCATCTGACCACGTGGACCACGTGGCCTCTTTCCTGGTGCTTGCACGGGATAAAAGGGCGGTCGGACGGCTACGCGGGTCACTCGGCAGCGTGGACCGCGGCGTGAGCGCATTGTGAAACTTCTGCTTTTCTTCAGGTTGAAATAGTTTTATTCTTTTCCATTTGAATTGTATAACCTTGCTGTCCGTGCTGCCAAGTTGCTGTCGGTTGTTATCATACGCATTCTTTTTTCATTATCAGAGACTTGTGTTGACAATGGCTACTGATATTGCAGACTTGAAAAAGGAATTCCGTAGGGACCTCCGGGAACTGAAGGGCAGTCTTGACTTCATAAACAAAGCCTTTGAGGATCTAAAAACCGAATGTAAAGCCCTAAAGACTGAGAACGAGACCCTCAAAGGAACGCAAGCGGTGCTTGTGCAGGAGGTTGAGGCACTGAAAAAGCAAGTCACAGCACAAGATCAGTATTCCCAGAACAAAAACATTGAAGTGAAAGGAGTGCCGCATAACAAAACAGAGAATCTCGAGAAGCTACTAAATCAGGTTGGAAGTGCACTCGGTGAGCCTATCACGAAGGAGGATGTCGAGATTTGTCACCGCGTTCCTGTGCGCAACACCGATGCAGATCCAAACATAGTGGTTGTTTTCAACCACCGATCCACAAGAGATGCTTTGCTTGAGAAGGCCAGAAAGACTAGGCTAACGACAAAAAACATTGGGTTTACCGTAGACAGACCAGTGTACATCAACGAACACCTTTGTCCTCAGCCAAAGAAACTGCTTGGAATGACCATCGCTAAGAAAAAGGAAGCAAACTGGCGTTTCGCATGGTCTAAAGGAGGCAAGGTTTTCGCGCGCAAGACAGAGGAGTCGCGCATAGTGCGAATTGCGTGTGAAGCAGATCTGCAAAAAATTGGTAACTAAACACATCTAGGAAAGCGCATTCGGTCCATTTTTATCTTTTCTATGGTCACACCCAGGGACGTTGTTACCCCTAAATACAGCGATTGTATTACCTTTCTACACTGCAATGCGCAATCTGCGCGTGCTAAGCATGACCAGCTCACTACACTTTTCAATGAATTTTCTTTCCATTTTCAAGTTATCATGATTACCGAGACATGGTATGCGTCTGAAAACGAAGTACTGCGCCTACCTGGTTACAACACCTTCTTTGTCAAGACTTTGTCGACGCGGTGGCGGCGTGTTGCAGCTTGTGTCAGAGCGCTTATCGTGCAGTTTGCTCGACGAATTTTCCATAGCGACCGAAGATTATGGAGTTCTAGCACTGCAGTGTGGAAAATGCGTATTTGTTGTTGTATACCGCCCACCAGATGGAAACACCAACACTTTTTTTTCTTTTTTGGAAAAATTATTCAGCTTTGTGTCAGTGAACGAACTGCGCCTTGCTATGGGAGGAGACTTAAACATCATTATGTTACGCCAGACACCACAATCTTCTGAATTGAGAATGATTCTCGAGTCATATCACTGTACTAATGTTATTACTGAACCTACACGCATCGGCCATCTCTCTGATAGTTTAATAGATGTATTTATAACAAATTCTTCTGAACATTGTACAGATTCAGGTGTGATTGTCACTACTTTAGGTGACCATTTACCAATTTATATGTTCTGCCGTTTTAATCACTGTTTAAGGATACACATCACGCTGATACATTTCTCGTACAAGAAATCAACGGCAAAACATTAGGGGAACTTCGCACGAAAATTGAACATATAAACTGGAGCTTTGTGCTTGAAGTAAGTGATGCAAACAACGCTTACAATACGTTTATAAGCATTCTGAAGGAAGCATATACTTGCTGTTTTCCGTTTAAACAAGTAAGAAGGTCCACTAAAATACGCAAGCCATGGGTTACGAATGAGTGTCTCAAAATGATTCGCGAGAAAAATTCATTATATGCTCAATTCGTGAAAACAAAGGCCATTAATGATCTGGCAGCATTCAAGAAATGCCGCAATGGTGTAACTAAATTTTTGAAAAACACAAAACGTGCATACTTTGAACATCGGTTTAATCAAGCAAATGGTCGAAGCGAAACAGTCTGGCGTGAACTTCATCATCATCATCATCATCATCATCATCAGCCTGGTTACGCCCACTGCAGGGAAAAGGCCTCTCCCATACTTCTCCAACAACCCCGGTCATGTACTAATTGCGGCCATGCCGTCCCAGCAAACTTCTTAATCTCATCCGCCTACCTAACTTTCTGCCGCCCCCTGCTACGCTTCCCTTCCCTTGGGATCCAGTCCGTAACCCTTAATGACCATCGGTTATCTTCCCTCCTCATTACATGTCCTGCCCATGCCCATTTCTTTTTCTTGATTTCAACTAAGATGTCATTAACTCGCGTTTGTTCCCTCACCCAATCTGCTCTTTTCTTATCCCTTAACGTTACACCTATCATTCTTTCCATAGCTCGTTGCGTCGTCCTCAATTTGAGTAGAACCCTTTTCGTAAGCCTCCAGGTTTCTGCCCCGTAGGTGAGTACTGGTAAGACACAGCTATTATACACTTTTCTCTTGAGGGATAATGGCAACCTGCTGTTCATGATCTGAGAATGCCTGCCAAACGCACCCCAGCCCATTCTTATTCTTCTGATTATTTCCGTCTCATGATCCGGATCCGCCGTCACTACCTGCCCTAAGTAGATGTATTCCCTTACGATTTCGAGTGCCTCGCTGCCTATTGTAAATTGCTGTTCTCTTCCGAGACTGTTAAACATTACTTTAGTTTTCTGCAGATTAATTTTTAGACCCACTGTTCTGCTTTGCCTCTCCAGGTCAGTGAGCATGCATTGCAATTGGTCCCCTGAGTTACTAAGCAAGGCAATATCATCAGCGAATCGCAAGTTACTAAGGTATTCTCCATTAATTTTTATCCCCAATTCTTCCCAACTTAACAAGCTTTTAAGACCAGACCGTGAAGATGAGTTGGAAGTTACTGTGGGTGGCAAATCGTTAAGGGGCGAAGAGCTAGCAAACAGCTTTAATGACTACTTTACTTCTCTGGCCTCAAGCAATTACAACAAAACAGCAATTGAGTTTTTGGGTGTACTACCCAATAAACATGCAGCCTTTTTTGAGCTAACGTCTCCGGAAGAGGTTTTCTTAGTTTTCATGTCCCTGAAAAACAGCAAAGCGCGTGATATTGATGGGCTGCAAATAACACCCATTAAATTTGTGCTCGATCTTCTGTCACCTGTCCTCACTCATATATTCAATATTGCTTTATGTACAGGAGTCTTTCCCGAAGCAATGCAACATGCCAAAGTTACTGTACTGCTTAAATCGGGGAACCAAAACGAATTTTCAAATTACAGACCAGTTTCAGTATTACCTGTAATTTCAAAAGGATTAGAAAAAATTATCTGTAAAAGGGTTACATCATTTTGCGAAAAACATTCTATCATATCCCAGCAACAATTTGGTTTTCGAAAAGGAATGTCGACAGAGCTTGCTTTACTGTCACAAAAAGAATTCATTCTTAATGGTTTTGAAGATAAAAAGATAACAATAGGAGTTTTTATTGACTATTCTAAAGCGTTCGACCGGATTAATCATTTAATTTTATTTTATAAATTACGACATTATGGGTTTCGCGGCACTCCATTAGCACTTATACAGTCATATTTAAGACATAGAAAGCAGTGCGTCTCAATTAAATTCCACCAATCAACTCTTCAAAAAATTTTGCAAGGAGTTCCGCAAGGCAGCGTTCTTGGGCCAACATTGTTCAACATCTACATAAATGACATCGTTCATATAAGCAAAAAAACACACTTCATAATTTATGCCGACGACAGCAGCTTGTTTTTCCAGTCAACTAGTCTGGTTGACCTTTCGAACCTGGCAAATAACACCCTGAGTAGTTTACTTAATTGGAGTAAAACTAACTCGTTGGAAATAAACAGTACGAAAACAAAAGCTATTCTGTTTGCTCCACCACAGAAAAAAATTGATAGAAACATAATGTTAACGCTTGGTGCGGAAAGGATAGAGCTTGTAAAACAGTAAAGACTCTAGGAGTAGTTTTTAATGAGCATTTATTATGGGATGATCACGTCGCCCGAGTTTCAACGTCTTTGGCCAGGGCTTGCGGCATACTATGCAAATTCAGACATGTGTTACCCCCTAAAATTAAACTTTTAATCTACAACAGCCTTCTTGCTCCTCATATAAATTATTGCAATCTCGTATGGGGAACCACTTCCCAAACGAATCTTCAGAGACTACTAGTCCTGCAGAAAAAAGCCGTTCGCAATATTGTGAATGCCTCTTACGATGCTAATACAGCTGCAATATTTCGCTCCCTTAATCTGATTCCCGTACAACAATACAGTCTTCTATACAACAACAACATATTTTTCTTAGATATATGCAAATTAACTTTCCCCACACATGTATCGTACAATATGAGGCAATAGAATGCTTGGCTACTGCCATTTTCAAGAACAAATTATGGCTTTACTAGACTAGAATATCGCGTACCGAAGTTACTAAACGCCTTACAGAGTGTTGATATAACCCTAAATGATATTTCTAGGCGAACGTTGACAGCACAACTTTCAGAATACGGCGCATTTGCGTGGAACCGGTGACGCAAACGGTTGAGTAATGATTCACATGACTTATATAACGATATTTTGCTTATATTTCTTGAGTATCCTTTGTACGAAAGCATGTTGCTGTACTAAATTACACCCTTATAAGTGGCTGTATGACTTACAATGGCATGTTTTCGAAAAATGAATGCTGTAACAATGTTCAATGAACAATGTTTCAAGAAAATGCTATAAATGTACTTGTCGTTTTTTTCTATTTATGAATATGTGCGCACTTCATTCTTTTTTTTTTCTCTCTCTCTCTCTAATTGACAAATTAACAGGAAGTTTTTTGGTACGAGTGTGTGTATATGCATTTATGTACTTTGAATGTATGTATCAATCTGTGCCTGTTGCCAAGAAAAGGGGCAAGGACCTAGTCAAGCTGCTGCTTTGCAGCTTTTTGTTCTTGCCCTAGTGTTCTTTTTCTGCTGTAAAAAAAATGAATGCTGAAATAAATGAAATGAAAAAAAAAATGAAATGTGATGTCGTGGGCTGCGCGAACGGTCCGCGGAACTTGGCCAAGGGCAGGTGCAGCGGCGAATCCAACGTTATTTATCACTGTGTGCCAACGAGTGAACCTCTCCGTTCGAAATGGTTAAGTGCCGTATCTGTGCCACAGCGCTCTGGCAAAGAGCCGAAAAATCACATAGTGTGCTCGCTGCACTTTCGTCCAGAGGATTACGAGTTCAACGCCAACTTAGTGAAGTCGCGTGGAGTGCCTTTCAAAGCAGGCCGCCGGCGTAGTAGTACGCAACGACGCCGGCAGCGCGAGCCCTCAG
Source organism: Dermacentor andersoni (assembly GCF_023375885.2). Lineage (NCBI taxonomy): Eukaryota > Metazoa > Arthropoda > Arachnida > Ixodida > Ixodidae > Dermacentor > Dermacentor andersoni. Next base: position 15,628,742 of record NC_092823.1, read on the forward strand.
CAGCAGGTCACGTTCATCAGTGCTTAAATCGCGAGCCAACGACCCCAGCACCGCGAGCCAATGTGTCGTTGTCAGGGTCGTCCATTGCAACGAGCGTCGAAGCCACCATAGTTTCGCTTTCGCGCTGCTGTCGGCTCTGTCTTGGCTCTGTTTCTGGCCGCGCGTTTTCGTTTTGCGCAGAAAAGCGGTAGCGCCGTCTGCGGGAGCCGTTTTACTCACCGACGGCGCAACGTCACTATGAGACCATGACGTCAATACTCCTCGAGCGGGAGGCGGATGATTTGAACTGCGCTACAGCTACGCGGACGCTTCAGAACGCACTTTCTCTTAAAATAAGTCTCTTCTTCGCACGAAACAAGCGTTTCGAGGTTTCTGGGATGGTATTTCAACAGTCCACGTTGACTTAATATTAACCTTTAGCGTCCCTTTAATGAGGCTCCTGTGAACATGTGAGCCAAATATTGCACAGCATGCCGTAGGAAATCTACAATTTTGTGTCAAAAAGTTGCTCTCGCATGCACCAATGTTGTCATTGAAAGCAGTTGGCCCACCTTTGTGAGAACATTTTCGGTAATACATAATTGTTTCAGTTAAATAAATGAAATCTATGTCCGAAATTTCGAAAAGACAAAAATAATTTGTTCTTTGCAATGCTCGTAGCTGCGTCTGCTGTGCATGGCCTCTGAGATGGTGGTGGTGTGCTGTGTAGGCTGTGTGTTGTAAGGCTATTCTACGATTTTTTAGAAAAGTGTTTCAGGGCCCCCTTAACAATATCTAGATGTTCAAGAACTGAAGTCCACTTTTTTACTCTTTGCAGCAAACCCCATACTAGCGACATTGGAGTTCCTGGCATCTCGTTGCAAAGAATCTTTAACTGTAATTTTGTCAGCGGTGAGTGCTTTAGAATTAAGTGCATGCAAGCATGTCAGTGTGACTTGCATTAATGAGTTACCCTGCATATACAGTAGAACCTTGTCTATAAGGTTTGAAAAGAAATGAAGGACAAAATGTACTAACTGGTGAAATGTATGGCCCCTACTCACTAAAAATTTGTCAGACTCATCTGCAGTTTACATCAACAATGTGAAGCGTTGCGTGCATCTTTGTGGCTTGAAATGCTGACACTTGCGCTAAGCTAATGGGGCCTGAGCAGCCCAAGATGCATTGTCTTCTTTGCAGATTTAGCAAGCTTACATTTGCACTCCTTAGATTTGACCTGGATCAGCAGCTTCACTTCAGGCAGGGTATTTGGCTTAAAGTTTCGACATGCCCAATCGGCAAGAATTATTGTGGCATGAAACGTGTACACACGTCAAGCTAGTAGGGCCCAAGTGGACTGAGATGCGCTTTTTGTTTTATTGCCTGGTTTTTTAAGATGGTGACGGAAAACCTAAACGAAATTGAGCTGGTGTGCGATGCTTGAGCATGAGTCTGCCAGAGTGAGACAGGATGTTCAGTTGGCACAGAGAACAGTGCTACATTGGATTTACAGGGTATTAAGGGCGTGCAGTACGTCTCCAATGACATCATGCCTCATGCGCTGTCCGATAAGTAAATGTGCTAATTGCGGTGGAATACAACATGGAATGACCATGAAGGAAGAAAATGGCAACGGCTCCTGAGGAAATTTGTCGGTACCAGAAAAGAAAACTGAGTGTGACTGTGTTTTCATATGACAAGGGCAAGCGTGTACTGCGGGGAAGCTGCTGCAGTAGGTGGCTACTGCTCGGTTATATGTGCCTCGAGCCTTTTCTCATCCACATGGGATCTAGCGTCTGGGAAATGTTTAATGTGGTTGAAGTTTGGCAACGTACTGAACATTGGTTCCCAAGGAATGTGTTTTTGGGGCCGTATTAGCAGGTAAAAAAACACGTAACTGTATTGGTCCATTTCTCATGTTATCGTTCTGAAGATTGGCACCGAAAAATGGTACGCATCTGAATTGGATCAACAAGGTTCTACTGTACACTAAACTTTTCAGTGTTGAGTGCTGTGACCAAACATAATTGTATATTTTTCATTACTGTACTCAGTCATGGCCTGAACATTAGTTGAAGATCACACAAGATTTTACAGTTTCAATGATGTGGCCCTGTTCTGGCATTCAGCAGGGCAATGTCCTAGCTCAGAAATCTTCTGTTCATTGATTGGGCATTTTAGAAAATGAGATTTATTATACCTCTAGCAAAATGTAATCTTGGTTAGTATGTTTACTCTTTCTTTTACAGACGGAGGTGCCAGTGACTCGATGTCTGCTCAAAGAAGCGAATGGGCAGCTGTCCCTGTACATAGACAGGGAGCGAATCCTACAGGCCACTTCACTTCTCGGCGGCTTCCCATGCCTTTTTGCCTCTTTTTGGGTATTTCACGTGGAATATCCAAAGAAGGCACACCGCCCACTTACATTTTTTGAGCATGGTTTTTGGATCTGTGCCACACGAAGCCACGTGTGAAATCATTAGAACTCATAAACTTTTTCAGGGCACACAAGGCTCCTATGGCACAGAATTTGTAGAGCTTTAACTTATTCACCTTTATTTTTGATACCTTGCTACTCATCCACGTCAGCAGTGCGCGCTTCTCAGCCTTTCTCCCCTTTTTATTATGCAAAAAGGTGAGGCGTGCAAACAGGACACAAGAGAAGAAAAGTGGACAACACAAATGCCGACTATTAACTGAAGGGAGCACTGATAGTCCACGTTCGTGTTGTCCACTTCTCTTCTCTTGTGTCCTGTCTGCACGCCTCACCTTGTTGCATAATGAATCCTTACCAACTAGCTCAGCTTTCTGTTGTTCTGAACTCCCCTTCTTCGTGATTTTTTTCCCTTATGTTTCATATGGTGCTCGCTTCGCACATTCATTCTCCGTTTCATTGACCGGCGTTTGACTTCACATTATCGCACATGCTTTGCTGGTGACTCATGACAGTGTGTAAAAGGGAAAGCATGGCAGTGGATACATAGAGTTCCTAGTCAGCACTGTGTTTCTGCTTTTTGTTTTACCTCATCTGTTGGTATTATTGCTTGCCAAGGTGGTTTGCATTGAACATGTGAAAATCAGCAGCCAGGATTATAACAATGTTTTGTCCAAATTTTTTCAGGGAGGTAGTTATAGTAACGAAAAGTGCTAAAATTGGGAGTCTCGCGAGCAATAAGTAACAACTGAAATGAAGAATTGAGGGAAGCTTTGGCATTTGTGTAGTTACATGTATGTCCTATTGAATGAATTAACCAGGATAAACGTGATAAACACTAAAAAAGAAATCCTCCAAAAACTAAACAAAGTTAGAAAAATGATCAGTTTTGGTGACATATATTTGCAAAAGGGGCTCTAAAGTCATAACTGTTGCATCAGTGTTTTTCATCATGGTTCATTTCACATCTGTGTGTGATGAACGAGCATGCAAAATTCAATTTAAAAATATTCATTTAAGAAAAAGTTATCACCGTTTGCGTAACATGTGGTGAAGTAAAATCTTGTTTTGAGAAAAACAGATTTCAAACCATGTGAAACATGTGAGAAACAACACATAAAGGCCTAAAATGCTCCAGGCTCATAGCTGGGGACCTCGTGAGATGCAGTAGTCTTCTTTTGTTCGTTGCGGCTGCTCGTCTTTTCTTCCTAGCCTGTTTTGTCTCGTCAGTTCATTTGCATAGAGCCTTCTGCATGCGCTGGTGGACTCTGCCATTGCAAGCTCCTGTGTAGTACCCTGGTTTAATGCCAGCCTGCCTCAGTATGTCCAGGGTGCTTATGCTACCATTATTAAAGTGTGCAATAGCGTCACGCAAGGCAAACAGTATTGTAGGCAAGCTGACATACACCTCCTTGGGAGCCCGCTACCATATAAGTCCGTTGAAGCTTTCACTTGCATTTTGTGTCTTGCCATGCAGACATTTTGATAAAAATTCATTTGAGCCCAGATCACTGTACATAGCTTTTACTCTGCTTGGCACATCATTCAGAAGTCCTCCTTTGTGGACGTACTTCCCTTGGCTGAGTGATTCTACCTTTTTGTACCCGCACTAGCTGTTCGTTCCTACTGGACATAGGCCATGTCTTGGTTGCGCATCTGTAGAGCTGCAGTGGAAGAGGCTAGCCACGGTGGCTTGTTTCATGTCTGAAAGGTTTCCCACGTTAGCTCTTATAGCGATCCCATAGTAGTTTTGCAGGCGGGTCAATAGGGGCATCAGTCAACTTTCCTTTACCACCAAGTCCCCGCACTGTTTTTTTTAGTTTCCTCAGGCAGCAGCCGACACGCTTCTGGACATGCCCAATGCATTCAAGTTTCTGCTCGCTGTGTTGTTCTCCATACATGTCCTTTACAGTGGCATAGCTCTTTGAATCACCTCACCATAGTACTCCAGGTACTGCAAGCTTCATGTTGCTTGTGATCTCGCAAATAGTCTGTACAAACCAACCATCTCCATACTACCTGCACTTCCTTTATGGTTTGCTTGGCAGGAAGTGTAACTTGCCTTCCAGCCCTTGCATGAAGCACTTGTTGTGTTCAACTTTCGTTTCGTTTTGCAAGCCATGCATGTGCTAGAAAGTGCCTTAACATCAGTAACTTTTCCTGTGTCAACAGAAATCACTGACATACAGCCACGCTTCTGCCACGTTTCGCCACCTGAAACACTGCACTCATCACTCCTTATGACATGACAAACTTCTGCAGCAGCATCAGTCATCGACTTTGATGCTACTTTTTCAGCTGCTGCAGTCAGTTGAGATGATGTTCTGTCATAGGCGGAATAGCGCGTAGAGGGAGGCATGTCATCACTTAGAGAACATTGTCGCACCTGCATACCTTTTCCCTAACTGTCGCATTGCATACACCAGTTGAACATTGTTCTCATTAGCACGCACCATTCTTTTCTATGTATTGAACGAATGCTTGAAGCCACACACACAACCGCACAGGTAGAGCAAATCCCTTGATGAGAGCATCCTTCCAGCTTCAATGATGAATTCTTGCATTCAGGGCATGCTAGCACTGAAGAAAGGATATCAAAGTCAACTATCCTGTTCCCTTGGAGAGCAGAATCTGGCCGTAGAGCTTCGTAGCGTTTCTTGATGTTCCCAAGCTTCTTGGCACTTGCTGAAACGCCCGCGTCCACTAGGTCAGGAGACGGATGCTTCGTCGTGTGTTGGTTCCCGGCAAACTTGCATTTGCGTCTTCTCTGCAATCTGACCTTTGCCATGCTACTCAAAAAGGGGTTTAAGTGGTCTACTTTTTATGCCTTCGCACCTGCGAGCATTACAAAAACGCAATTTGCAATTTAAACAGCAGCTAAGCGACGCCTGACCAAGATAAACAACAAATGTTCTTCGAGTGTCAGGACCCCCTTGTGGCCGTTTTTATAGATTTTAAAAGAATAGTAAACGCATAACGAAGCATAAGAATACAATTTAATAATACATACAGCTGATATTAAAATATACTGAGAATTTACAATGCAATTTGGTTTCAGTTTTGCAATACGAGGGTAAGGGTTCGAAAACTCGCTGTAACACCCAAAATAATCATGATACGGACATACTGTTTTTGCAATGTCTAGCTCCCACCTTAAGGGCACGCATTTTCACCGGCTCTTAAATGAAATTGTGGTACAGTCCTTGATGACTTTCTTAGCCACCATGTTTGCCTTTCAGTGGTATGGGGAAAAAAAGCGAAGCTGTGCTCTGCTTTATTTAGTCCACTCTGCCAGCTTACCGTAAAAATGGAACTGTTAACTTTCGTTTTCCTATTCATTTAGTATTGAAGTGCAATAAGTGGGCTGGAATCCTCCCCAGTTTTTGATGCTTTAACTGTTGTTCATGTCAATTTCAACGAGCAATGATGTCCGCTTTACTCTCTCCTTTACCTTTTGCAGTACCACCAAAACTAGGTGGGCGAACTCAGGTGTCACAGAATGCTCTGCTATAACTATGTTATTTTAGCAATGAATATTGCACATTGTTTAGGTACTTGTGGCAGGTTTAGATATATTTTTGATGTATTTCATATGGTCCTGGCTAAACCTGCAGCTGGATGAGTTGCTTTCTATTTATTATATTTCTGTATTATTTTGTGTATTTCTATGTCATTATACTTCTGTGTGGTTTGTGCAAAAAACATGACAGGAATAAAAAACCAGTTGAGAGCTGGTGCCCATGTCGTGCATTTATTCCTTGCCTGTGTGCTCATGCAATAAATTTATTTTCTACAAAGCACTACGTTGCTTACTTTTGTGTGCATCTCCCAGCTTGGACACCAATATATTGTGTATTTCCCAGTGTGGAAAATCAATACTGAGAATCCTGACATCAGCATACTAGCTGATGCATGTGAACAGATACTCCAATATCTTCCTGCAGTACCTCCCCGATCAGTGTAAATATGGTACCCTACAAGACTTCCCTCGTGAATGTGAAAAAGTACTTCCATAGTTCCCTGCAGAAGCTCCTTGATGGATGTAAACATATGCTCCCATAATTCCCTGCATAAGCTCCTTGATGAAGGTAAACATATACTCCCATAGTGCCCCGCAAGAGCTCCGCGATGGTGGTAAACATATGCTCCCATAGCTCCCCGCAAAAGCTCCGCGATGGAGGTAAACATATGCTCCCATAGTTGCCTGCAAATGCTCCGCGATGGAGGTAAACATATACTCCCATAGTGCCCCGCAAGAGCTCCGCGATGGAGGTAAACGTATGCTCCCATAGTTCCCTGCAAAAGCTCCGCGATGGAGGTAAACATATACTCCCATAGTGCCCCGCAAGAGCTCCGCGATGGAGGTAAACATATGCTCCCATAGTTCCCCGCAAAAGCTCCGCGATGGAGGTAAACATATGCTCCCATAATTCCTTACAAAAGCTCCGCGATGGAGGTAAACATATACTCCCGTAGTGCCCCGCAAGAGCTCCGCGATGGAGGTAAACATATGCTCCCATAGTTCCCCGCAAAAGCTCCGCGATGGAGGTAAACATATGCTCCCATAGTTCCCCGCAAAAGCTCCGCGATGGAGGTAAACATATGCTCCCATAGTTCCCCGCAAATGCTCCGCGATGGAGGTAAACGTATGCTCCCATAGTTCCCTGCAAAAGCTCCGCGATGGAGGTAAACATATGCTCCCATAATTCCCTACAAAAGCTCCGCGATGGAGGTAGTCATATACTCCCGTAGTGCCCCGCAAGAGCTCCGCGATGGAGGTAAACATATGCTCCCATAGTTCCCCGCAAAAGCTCCGCGATGGAGGTAAACATATGCTCCCATAGTTCCCTGCAAATGCTCCGCGATGGAGGTAAACATATACTCCCATAGTGCCCCGCAAGAGCTCCGCGATGGAGGCAAACATATTCTCCCATAGTTCCCCGCAAAAGCTCCGCGATGGAGGTAAACATATACTCCCATAGTTCCCTGCAAAAGCTCCGCGATGGAGGTAAACATATGCACCCATAGTCCCCCGCAAAAGCTCCGCGATGGAAGTAAACATATACTCACATAAGTACATCCACAACCTCCGTTCAGCAGCGGAGTAAATCTTTTACTCCGCTTACCCGGAGTATATTAACCTCCCATCGGGGAATGCGATAGAGGACAAGTCATTTACTCCCTTCTCGGATCATTTTTCGCTGACAGTGTAGGGACAGCATCGTTTAGGGATTTTTGAGAAGGTGCGATGCTGGCGCCGAGCGACGCCGTGGCGTGTTCGTCGTCGGCATGATCGTTCAATGGACCGCGCGTTGTTCAACATTGCTCATGTGATTGTACTTGCGTTGCTTGTGTGTTGGTTGTAGGTTCTGTGTTACTTGGCGGAAAGCCGTGAGTAGTGGTGGTGCGGCAGTGCGGCTTTGGCCTCGGTGAGCTCTGGCAGTACAGAATCTGCGTTGTGTGACCCGTGCTTTCTTGAGAACCCGGCGGTGGTGACAATTGAAATAATGAAGTGGCCCAGCGCCTTGGCAGCGAAGGCAGCGAACCGCGATGTGGCGTCGTCGTGTCCGACTTTGCCTAGCGGAAATCGAGGGATGTGCTGCTCGCTGCAAGTCATGTAAATGCAACTGCATCAAACGCCCACTGTTCAGCGCTGAATGTGTGTTTGGTGTGCTGTGCTTGAAACGAGTGGTGCAGCCGTACAGAGGGGGTGGCGGAGTAGCAGAGTGGCTTAGGGGCTCCGTTTGCGCATTCACAGACATGTGCTCCCGTCTTGGTTTCATTAGCGGCTGTCGCGGGATGGTGGTGTGCTAGCTCCTTGCCTAGTATGAAGTGATATGAAACCACAATTTTTATTAAGGGGACAAGATGTTGCCGAGATGGTTGCAGCACAGCTTTTTTTTTTTCTTCCAGGCACCTTTTCTACTTGAAGCTTCCATTGCAGTGTTTCGAGCCTCTTTGAACCAGCACGTAGAGTATATGAAAATTGGACACTGATTGGGAACATCACCTAAGTTCATGCCTATCTATAGTAAAGAGATCTAGCACGACCAAACAAAATAAAAGAAGGGGGTGGGCTGCAGCAATACTAAGTGTTAAATGGTGCTTTATTCTTTCCCTGAATTTTCTGTTTTTGTGCTCCTTATGGATCCTCCGCAGTAACCACGCGAGTGCCGAACTTGAGCTTATTGGTTTCAAGACTCATGGTTGTTACTAACAGAACGGTGTGATAAACAAACAAGGGCTTCGAGGCATCCGTTCACCTTGCTTGCCTCATGGTGCTGCTTCGTAAGCACCGTGAGCATCCAGGCCAACTAGGAAGGGAGGTTTGTTGCAATCGCTTCTGAACTGTATTGCCACCAAACGAACAGTGCTCTCAATTACAGCTTTTCGACAGTAGAATGCTTGCACCCAGAAAAATCGTAAGAAGGAAGCATTCAGGATGTGCAAAGTGGGCTTTTGAAGCTGGCAGCATTACTGAAGGGGCTTTGACATCTGCCCTCTTTATGGATACACAAAGATGATTTCCTCTTTAAGAGGGATTGTTTCAGAGGTCGTTACATACAACAGTGTTGGGTGTTTAGTAGCTTGTCTTTGCCCACTGTTAATAATCTGTTCCTTCTCCAGTGCCCCTGTGAAGTGCCTACTTTTTGGACACAATGTGTTCTCCATGCATGCATGCATGTTTAGCTTGTAAAGACGTCTATTACCCCTTGCCTCAAGCTGGTCCTTGCTGATGTCACCCAAGAAGGCATTGGGGAGTATGGCAATGTACACTTACAAAACACTGTTGATACCAGTGAAACCAAAGTAATGGAGCTGCTGTTCTTTTTTTGTCCACTCCATCCTTGTTAGTTACAATGAGCAATGTCCGAACAGAAGGCATATGTAGTTGGTCGTGCATAGCCTGCGCACTAAGACTTGTTGGCATGTTATGGCCTTAGCACAGTGTTTAGACGTAAAAACCTTCTGATGTGTTGATGACTTCCTTCTCTTTATCATACTTTGCCTGATGAAGCCAGCAAGTGGGTCAACCAGATGTTCAACAGGCTTCCCACTAGTTTTCCCAGAGTCTCCTTTACCAGGGTGCTGCTCATAGATATCTGTTTTCTTGACCTTGCACCGCACTTCAACCATGGCCACACCTGCTAAACCTATGGCATGCGATCAAAAAAGTGCTATAAATCATGTTCCTCCAAACTCGTGACATGTGCTACAAGGCCTTGAAGAACACCCTCATTTATTTATGCCCTCATCATACTGTACGAAGCTTCGCATGATAAATGCGAAAAATTAACATCTGCTGGTTTTTCAGTGTTATTCCTGTCCAGCTTACTGAAAGCTATCCTGAGTGTTTCAAAAGCAAACGACCGCTGCTGGACAAGAAGTGCTTAAAACAAGGGTCGCTATAACCACATATGTCACACAGAATGAAGAAGGCCACTGAGTATACAGGTGGTTTACTTCATATCCAACAAGCTTGGTTTTACCTTTGCTAGTGAGTAAACTCAACTTGCCCCGAATACATGGCCTGTGACAAACTATGTGCCAGATGCTGTGTCCCCTGCAAAGCTGAAGATGTGTATGAGATCCTGACACCCTGCAGCGGCTTCTACACTGGACAACCAGGCTACTATCAAAACGACTGCCTTTACTAATGTGCTAATAACATAAAAACGGGCAGAAATTTGGCTATTAATTGGACCCAACTGCAGGTGCAAGCCACTCTTCCACCAGATGTGTGTTGTTCACAGAAACTGGAGCTATATAAATGCAGATAAAAACAATGATGTTTGAAAGTAGCAAAGTTGAACTATATTCTGCACAAGCAGTGCTTCCTGCAGTGCTGGTACCTTATAGCCACACTTCATGGCTGCATCACCATGCAAAGGCACTATTCTTGAATTATTAACTTCTATTATATTTATAGTGGCCATATATAGCAATTACATATCATCCACATTGTGTGCAATATGGTTAAATGTCAATTATAATAGCCATTCCTAATCTGAAATGCAACAAAAGAGCAAATATAGGCAACAAATTGCAATTCAAAGAGAGAACCAGTGCACAGGATAAGTGACAGACTTCCTTTTATTGAAAAAGAAATGTCACATGTGTCATGCCACCAGCAGTGGGTAGCAATCTTTCAAGCTTGGGTGACAGAGGCAAAACTTAGCAAAATGCTACAATCACACTGTAAAACGGCCTTGGACACAAAAAAACGACATCATATTGTACAGAATGAAAGGGCAAGACTCCATCTAAGAACAGTCTATGGCACCATATACTTGACATGGTGTAAAAAATGTTCACATGCCCTACCCATAAAGAAAAAGCAACACAGAAAACACGCCTTAAATGCAATGTGCAGATTCTGAAACCAAGAATAAACAACCCGAAAAAGGCTTCGTTAAGGCTTTCAGCGATTAAAATTGTCAAACTGTCTTATCACTTCCTAATGAATGTGCACAGGTGAAAATGAAGGAAGGAAAGCCCAATAACAGGGCTGCAGCAAATGTCACCGAATAAATATACTCTGCTTACCAACGATACCTGTGGTTTAGTTGTGGTCTGTGTATAAACTAATTGTGTATAAACTTTTCTTTAGAATGGTTTAGCAGATAGGGAAAAAATGACTATAAGATCACCAGGTGTATGCATAGTCTACGCACGAAAAGCCACTGCTTTCTTACTTTTATTTTTTTCTCTCTACTACTATGCATGAGTATTTAAGTGCCTTAATAACACTGCTAACATCCTACTGCAATATACAAGATTGGGCAAGTTGTGGCATAAAGAAAATTGCAGTTTCACTCATAATGTGAAACAGTGATGCAGTAGCTGGTGAAATATGCGCAGGAAGCTTATTTCATGCAGCATTTCTTGAACACTTGCCAATGCAAGTCGGTAATCTTAAAAAGTAAAATAAGTAAGAGTCGTATTTACTTGTGGGAGTTGTGCCTCCCAGTGTTGAAGTGGAAAGACTCGGCTTTTCTTCCTCCTCTTTCATATCCGGACTTGGCCACTGCTCTACACCGAAACAACCCTTTAGCTTCTTACTGCTGAATTCGTTTTGGTGTTCTCAAATCTATATTTGGGCTACCCATTGCTAGGTCTCGCACTTAATCAAAGAATGAATCAATGAAATGAATCATTTCTCAAAGAGAATGTGCAGTCCAGCCAAAAGCAGGGGCAAGAATCCGCATTGTGCTCCTGCATTGAAGGTGAATAACACGCACCATAATGGCGAATGTGCTTTAGTAAGCTTCCCTGCAATATTAATTTGTAATGTACAAAGAATTGTCAATGAAGCTTACCACGAGCACAGATGCACTTGCAAATTATGTCACATTTGAAAATAATGAGCACAGTGTAAACGTATGTGCCCTTTCCACTCTTAGTGTGCTTTACTGCATGATGCTTATTTACACCCCTGTATTGCGGTGTAGCAAGCTACAAAAGAAACGTTGCATAATTAGGCTTTTCACGATTATCTTTCTCGCAATACACTAATATTTCGCGGTGAAGCCTAAGCAGTGTACTGCGGTGAAACATACTGAAAGTGAAAAGGGGCCACTGTCACTGGACATAATAAGAGTTCTTTAATTATACCCTCGCGCACCCGCCGCCTCTCAGGTCGCCTAAGTGGACATACTATGCTGGCTGATAGCGGCCCCCTCCCACTTTTAGTATGCTTCACCGCGTAACTAAAATGTACTCGGCGAAGAAGCCGTACATTTTTATTGAGTGAATAAACAAATGGTTTTTACAATAGTACAGCAATAAACGCGCACCATGCATCAGTCTACCACACGGAAGAGCGTCGCAACATACGGTAGCTGATTCACACAGACATGTGTTTATGTTTACGTTCGCACTCCTTGCGTAATAAGACTCCCAGAACTTCCACAATAGAAAGTAATTTACAACACACATACGCAAAGAACACAGACATACGTCTCGTTTTCAACTCGGCCGTCATGAAAATGACATATAGCGCGGAAAAACGTGAACATGCTGTGTGTTAGCGTCGTAAACTTCAAACTAGGCAAGGAGCTAGCACACCACAATCCCGCGACAGCCGCTAATGAGACCAAGACGGGAGCACTCTGTGAACACGCAAACGGAGCCCCTAAGCCACTCTGCTCCTTCGCCACCCCCTCCGCACGGCTGCACGACTCATTTCAAGCACAGCACACCAAACACGCACTCAGCGCTGAACAGAGGGCGGTCGACGCAGTTGCATTTACATGACTTGCAGCGAGCAGCACATCCCTCGATGTCCGTTAAGCAAAGTCGGTCACGGCGACGCCACATCGCGGTTCGCAGAACTTCGCTGCCGAGGCGCTAAGCCACTTCGATATTTCAATCGTCACCACCGCCGGGTTCTCAAGAAAGCACGGGTCACAAAACGCACATTCTGTACTGCCAGAGCTCACCGAGGCCAAAGCCGCACTGCCGCACCGCCACTACTCACGGCTTTCCGCCAAGTAACACAGAACCTACAACCAACACACAAGCAACGCACGTACAATAACATGAGCAATGTTGAACAACGCGCGGTCCAGAGAATAATCGCGCCGAGGACGAACACGCCACGGCGTCGCTCGGCGTCAGCATCGCGCCTTCTCAAAAATCCCTAAACGATGCTGTCGCTAGGCACCTAGGATCAGGTCACGTGAGGGATTTTTTTGTGCGACAAATAGACGCACGCGTAGCCGGCGCTATGAAAGGTGATGGACGCGGATCACCGAACCGTCGTCCGCCAGTTGCTGTGCCTCCCGCGGTCGTCACAAAGCGGCGCCACCGTCGCCGCGGCGGGGGAGACGCCCCTCTCTTTTCGAGCCGAGGGGCGGGCGCTCAACCACGTGGAACGCCTGCATCGCTCGCGGCACGGCCAGCAGCTGATCAGCCGGCTGCACTCTCTCCCGAGCTCCGGCATGGGTCGCCGCGTGGCCGAGTTCGCGAACCTGGTATGGGGCGGCGCCACCTGTGCATGGCTCGCCCCGCCGCGTGTTTCTATTTACGGCGAGCGTCTATTTGTCGTACAAAAATCCCTCACGTGACCTGATCCTAGGTGCCTAGGGACAGCATCGTTTAGGGATCTTTGAGAAGGCGCGATGCTGGCGCCGAGCGACGCCGTGGCGTGATCGTTCTCTGGACCGCGCGTTGTTCAATATTGCTCATGTAATCGTGCGTGCGTTGCTTGTGTGTTGGTTGTAGGTTGTGTTACTTGGCGGAAAGCCGTGAGTAGTGGCGGTGCGACAATGCGGCTTTGGCCTCGATGAGCTCTGGCACTACAGAATCTGCGTTGTGTGACCCGTGCTTTCTTGAGAATCCGGCCGTGGTGACAATTGAAATATCGAAGTAGCCTAGCGCCTCGGCAGCGAAGTTCTGCGAACCGCGATGTGGCGTCGCCGTGTCCGGCTTTGCTTAACGGACATCGAGGGATGTGCTGCTCGCTGCAAGTCGTGTAAATGCAACTGCGTCGACCGCCCACTGTTCAGCGCTGAATCTGTGTTTGGTGTGCTGTGCTTGAAACGAGTGGTGCAGCCGTGCAGCGGGGGTGGCGGAGGAGCAGAGTGGCTTAGGGTTTGCGCGTTCACAGACATGTGCTCCCGTCTTGGTCTCATTAGCGGCTGTCGCGGGATTGTGGTGTGCTAGCTCCTTGCCTAGTATGAAGTTTACGACGCTAACACACAGCATTCATGATTTTCGGCGCTATATGTCATTTGCATGACGGCCGAGCTGAAAACTAGACATATAGTGTTCTTTGCGTTTGTGTGTTGTAATTTACTTTCTATTGTGGAAGTTCTGGAAGTCTTATTACGCAAGGAGTGCGAACGTAAACAAACACATATGTGTGTCTGAAATTTTGATTTACCTATAATACCCTTTACGACTGATAAGTGGGCTACACGGCCTGTGTGAATCGGCTACCGTATGTTGCGACGCTCTTTCGTGTGGTAGAATGATGCATGGTGCGCATTTATTTCTGTACTTTTGTAAAAACCATTTCTTTATTCACTCAATACAAATGTACGGCTTCTTCGCCGCAGTACAGCTTAGTTACGCGGTGAAGCATACTAGAAGTGGGAGGGGGCCACTATCAATGCCAGCATAGTATGTCCACTTAGGTGACCTGAGAGGCGGCGGGTGCGCGAGTGTATAATTTAAGAACTCTTATTATGTCCAGTGACAGTGGAGATCATTAACAGTAGCACCAAAGTAGTGGACCACTACCAGAACAAAGGCATGTAGTATGCCCATATGTATTCTTGTGCTTATGCCAGTCTTATTTTTTACAGCAATAGCTGCTACGGGCTAACTCCCCTGGTTGTTCTGATGTCTACTGGTGTTGTCACTGCAATTCTCAAATTTCTTGCTAGAATATTGCAAATAAAGTTCTCATTGTGCTGCGAGAATTTAAACATACGATCAAAAGAGTGGCAGTCCACAATTCTACATTTCAGCCACTCTGCTGAAGGTACAGTCGTGGTGAATACTGATCCTGGAGAGCGTGATCTAGCCAACAGGTGCCTAGATTGGCTAACACCTGCTCAATGTCTGCATACTGTATATAGAGTGGCATCCGCACCTTCAAGTTCTTACACATCACCTTCCCACTTATGAAGGCAGTCCTATGTTAAGTTTTCTTCTAGCATGTGATGACAATGATTGGGTGCATCTGCTTCATTAATCTTCTTCTAGTGCTTGGCTTCTCAGATTTACTGGATGGAGCTGTTGGTGTCTTGTTTTCCTCAAGCAAAGCACGATACATAGCAATGCGTAGCCCAAATATATATTTGAGAAAACCAAAACGAATTCAGCAGTAAGAAGCTAAAGGGTTGTTTTGGTGTAGATCAGTGGCTAAGTCCGGATATGAAAGAGGAGGAAAAGCCGAGTCTTTCCACTTCAACACCAAGGCATAACTCCCACAAATAAATAGGACTCTTACTTATTTTACTTTTTTAAGGAGGTTACCGACTTGCATTGGCAAGTGTTCACTTCAGCAAACACTGCATGAAGTAAGTTTCCTGTGCATATTTCACCAACTACTGCATCATTGTTTCACATTATGAATGAAACTGCAATTTTCTTTATGCCACAACTTGCCCAATTTTGTGTTTTGCAGTGGGACGTTAGCAGTGCTAATAAGGCACCTAAATACTCATGCATAGTAATACAGAGGAAAAAAAGTAAGAAAGCAGCTGCTTTTTGTGCGTAGACTATGCATACACCTAGTGCTCTTATGGTCATTTTTTCCCTATCCGCTCAGCCATTCTAAACAAGAAAAGTTTATACACAGACCACAACTAAACCACAGGTATCGTTGGTAAGCAAAGTATATTTATTCGGTGACATTTTCTGCAGCCCTGCTATTGAGCTTTCCTTCCTTCCTTTTCAGCTGTGCAGGTTCATTAAGAAGCGATGATACAGTTTGACAATTTTAATCATTGAAAGACTTAGTGAAACCTTTTTCAGGTTGTTTTTTCTTGGTTTCAGACTCTGCACATTGCATTTTAAGGCGCGTTTTCTGTGTTTGTTGCTTTTTCTTTATGGGTAGGGCATGTCAACATTTTTTACACCATTTCAAGTATGTGGTGCCATAGACTGTTCTTAGATGAAGTTTTGCCCTTTCATTCTGTACAATATGATGTCGGTTTTTTGTGTCCGAGGCCGTTTTACAGCGTGATTGTAGCATTTTGCTAAGTTTTGCCTCTGTCACCCAAGCTTGAAAGATTGCTACCCACTGGTGGTGGCATGACACATGTCACGTTTCTTTTTGAATAAAAGGAAGTCTGTCACTTAGCCTGTGCACTGGTTGCCTTTTGTCTCTGAATTGCAATTTGTTGCCTATATTTGCTCTTTTGTTGCATTTCAGATTAGGAATGGCTATCATAATTGACATTTAACCATATTGCATACAATGTGGATGATATGTAATTGCAATATATGGCCACCATAAATATAATAGAAGTTAATAATCCAAGAATAGTGCCTTTGCATGGTGGTGCAGCCATGAATTGTGGCTATAAGGTACCAGCGCTGCAGATAGCACTGCTTGTGCAGAATATAGCGCAGCTCTACTACTTTCAAACATCATTGTCTTTATCTGCATTAAATAGCTCAAGTTTCTGTGAACAACACACATCTGGTGGAAGGGTGGCTTGCACCTGCAGTTGGGTCCAATGAATAGCCAAATTTCTGCCCGTTTTCATGTTATTAGCATATTAGTAAAGGCAGTCGTTTTTATAGTAGCCTGTTTGCTCAGTGTAGAAGCCGCTGCAGGGTGTCAGGATCTCATACACATCTTCAGCTTTGCAGGGGACACAGCATCTGGCACATAGTTTGTCACAGGCCATGTATTCGGGGCAAGTTGAGTTCACTCGCTAGCAAAGGGAGAACCAAGCTTGTCGGATATGAAGTAAACCGCCTGTATACTCAGTGGCCTTCATTTCGTGTTACATATGTGGTTATAGCGACCCTTGTTTTAAGCACTTCTTGTCCAGCAGCGGTCGTTTGCTTTTGAAACACTCAGGATAGCTTTCAGCGAGCTGGACAGGAATAACACTGAAAAACCAGCAGATGTTAATTGTCGCACGTATCATGCGAAGCTTCATACAGTATGATGAGGGCGTAAATAAATGAGGGTGTTCCTCAAGGCCTTGTAGCACATGTTACGAGTTTGGAGCAACATGATGTATAGCACTTTTTTGATCGCATGCTATAGGTTTAGCAAATGTGGCCGTGGTTGAAGTGCAGTGCAAGGTCAAGAAAACAGAGATCTATGAGCAGCACCCTGGTAAGGAGCCTGGGAAAACTAGTGGGAAGCCTGTTGAACATCTGGTTGACCCACTTGCTGGCTCCACCAGGCAAAGTATGATAAAGAGAAGGAAGTCATCAACACATCAGAAAGTTTTTACATATAAACACGGTGCTAAGGTCATAACATGCCAACAAGTCTTAGTGCGCAGGTTATGCACGACCAACTACATATGCCTTCTGTTCGGACATTGCTCATTGTAACTAACAAGGATGGAGTGGACAAAAAAAGAACAGCAGCTCCGTTAATTTAGTTTCACTGGTATCGACAGTGTTTTGTAAGCGTACATTGCCATACTCCCCAATGCCTTCTTGGGTGACATCAGCAAATACCAGCTCGTAGATAGGGGTAATAGACGTCTTTACAAGCTAAAAATGCATGAATGCATGGAGAGCACATTGTGTCCAAAAAGTAAGCACTTCACAGGGGCACTGGAGAAGGAACAGGTTATTAACAGTGGGCAAAGACAAGCTACTAAACACCCAACACTGTTGCCATATAACGACCTCTTAAAGAGGAAATCATCTTTGTGTATCCATAAAGTGGGCAGATGGGCAAAGCCCCTTCAGAAATGCTGCCACCTTCAAAAGCCTATTTTGCACATCCTGAATGCTTCCTTCTTAAGACTTTGCTGGGTGCAAGCATTCTACTGTCCAAAAGCTGTCATTGAGAGCACTGTTGGTTTGGTGGCAATAAAGTTCAGAAGCAATTGCAACAAACCTCCCTTCCTAGTTGGCCTGGATGCTCACGGTGCTTATGAAGCAGCACCATGAGGCAAGCAAGGTGAACGGATGCCTCCAAGCCCTTGTTCGTTTATCACACTGTTCTGTTAGTAACAACCATGAGACTTGAAACCAGCAAGCTCAAGCTCAGCACTCGCATGGTTACTGTGGAGGATTCATAAAAAGCACAAAAACAGAAAACTCAAGGGAGAGGATAAAGCACCATTTAACACTTAGTATTGCTACAGCCCACCCCCTTCTTTTATTTTGTCTGGTCGTGCTACATCTCTTTACTACATATATGCATGAACTTAGGTGATGTTCCCAATCAGTGTCCAGTATTTATATACACTATGTGCTGGTTCAATAATGTTCGAAACATTGCAATGGAAGCTTCAAGTAGAAAAGGTGCCTGGAAGAAAAAAAAAAGCTGTGCTGCAACCATCTTGGCAACATCTTGTCCCCTTAATAAAAATTGTGCTTTCATATCAACTTGAGCCCTCCAGTTTAGAGTAAAGTACCAGTGCACTTATGAACAATGAATCAATTCTCAAAGAGCATGTGCAGTTCAGCCAAAATCAGGGGCAAGAATACGCATTGTGCTCCTGCATTGAAGGTGAATAACACGTACCATAATGGCGAATGTGCTTTAGTAAGCTTCATTGCAATATTAATTTTTAATGTACAAAGAACTGTCAATGAAGCTTACCACGAGCACAGATGCACTTGCAAATTATGTCACAATTGAAAGTAATGAGCACACTGTAAACCTATGTGCCCTTTCCACTCTTAGTATGCTTTACTGCACGATGCTTATTTACACCCCTGTATTGCGGTGTAGCAAGCTACAAAAGAAACGTTGCATAATTAGGCTTTTTACGATTATCTTTCTCGCAATACACTATTATTTCGCGGTGAAGCCTAAGCAATGTACTGCGGTGAAGCATACTAAAAGTGAAAAGGGGCCACTGTCACTGGACATAATAAGAGTTCTTAAATTATACACTCGCGCACCCGCCGCCTCTCAGGTCACCTAAGTGGACATACTATGCTGGCTGATAGTGGCCCCCTCCCACTTCTACTATGCTTCACCGCGTAACTAAGCTGTACTGCGGCGAAGAAGCCGTACATTTGTATTGAGTGAATAAAGAAATGGTTTTTACAACAGTACAGAAATAAACGCGCACCATGTATCATTCTACCACACGAAAGAGCGTCGCAACATACGGTAGCCGATTCACACAGGCCGTGTAGCCCACTTATCAGTCGTAAAGGGTATTATGTGTAAATCAAAATTTCAGACACACATATGTGTTTGTTTACGTTCGCACTCTTTGCATAATAAGACTCCCAGAACTTCCACAATAGAAAGTAAATTACAACACACAAACGCAAAGAACACTATATGTCTAGTTTTCAGCTCGGCCGTCATGCAAATGACATATAGCGCCGAAAAACGTGAACATGCTGTGTGTTAGCGTCGTAAACTTCATACTAGGCAAGGAGCTAGCACACCACAATCCCGCGACAGCCGCTAATGAGACCAAGACGGGAGCACATGTCTGTGAACGCGCAAACCCTAAGCCACTCTGCTCCTCCGCTACCCCCGCTGCACGGCTGCACCACTCGTTTCAAGCACAGCACACCAAACACAGATTCAGCGCTGAACAGTGGGCGGTCGACGCAGTTGCATTTACATGACTTGCAGCGAGCAGCACATCCCTCGATGTCCGTTAAGCAAAGCCGGACACGGCGACGCCACATCGCGGTTCGCAGAACTTCGCTGCCGAGGCGCTAGGCCACTTCGATATTTCAATTGTCACCACCGCCGGGTTCTCAAGAAAGCACGGGTCACACAACGCAGATTCTGTAGTGCCAGAGCTCATCGAGGCCAAAGCCGCATTGCCGCACCGCCACTACTCACGGCTTTCCGCCAAGTAACACAGAACCTACAACCAACACACAAGCAACGCACGCACGATTACATGAGCAATGTTGAACAACGCGCGGTCCAGAGAACGATGACGCCGAGGACGAACACACCACGGCGTCGCTCGCCGCCAGCATCGCGCCTTCTCAAAAATCCCTAAATAATGCTGTCCCGAGGCACCTAGGATCAGGTCACGTGAGGGATTTTTGTACGACAAATAGACGCACGCCTATTTACGCCCAAGACCAGCGCTCGACCGCTGCGCCGCCATGCTCCACTCGCGCGTACCGCGCTTCTGGGTACTTTTTTCGCTGAAGCACCACGGCAAGCGCCCTAAATCCCCTAGATTCTTCTAGGTACTTGGGGGACTAGGGAGGTGTTCTACGCCTGGGCGCGCAGTCTGCTTCGCCAGCTCGCCAACGGCCTTCGGCGACGCCCGCCTTCATGCCTCGGCAACGCCCCGCCGTTCTACGCGTTTGGGTGCGTCTTGCTGCTGTCTGGGCTGGGAGAAGGCAAACGTTATATACTGAACGCTATACTGGTGCAGTAACCCGCGTTTCTCACAGGAGATGAAGCGTACGCTTCCGTCTTTTGATGCTGGTGTCTCAGCTTCACTGAAGAAGTCGCAAATACACTGTGAAAATTGTGGCATTTGAAACAGATCAACCCAGGAAACATGCTTTTTAATTGCTAACGCGCTTCTGACTGGTGTAAGTCGCGAGCCATGTTTTTCGTCGCGAAATATGATTGCTGTCTGGGCTGGAAGAAGGCAAACGTTATATACTGAACGCTATACTGGTGCAGTAATCCGCGTTTCTCATAGGACATGAAGCGTACGCTTCCGTCCTTTGATGCTGGCGTGTCAGCTTCACTGAATAAGTCTCAAATACACTGTGAAAATTGTGGCATTTGAAACAGATCAGCCCACGAAACATGCTTTTTAATTGCTAATGCGCTTCTGACTGGTGTTGTAAGTCGCGAGCCACGTTTTTCGTCGCGAAATATGAGATTATGTCCAGCCGCCAAGTTCTGCAACACCAAGTCAGAACTTAGCCGTTTTTGTAACACGGGTGTCACACGGCGCACTTTTCATCGCGATCAAGCCCGATCCGGATCGAATTTCTCGGTGGGGATTGGCTCCTTTGCACAAAATGCGCGAGAGAGCCAATCGAAGTCGAGAACTTCCATCCAGATCGGTCCCGATCGCGATCATAAGTGTACGTGTGACACCCACGTTGCGTGGTATACGCACCGCGTTCAACGAATTTCAATTTTTATCATAACGTGGTCTTAGTTTTATGTACCCTTCCTGTTTCATGTAGAAACGTTTTCTACGCTAGATTCCACTATTTCACTCATGTGATTAATGGCTCTATTACTTTTTTGTGATCATTTTGTACCATGCTGTGCCAAAATTGATGATTTACTTGGCTTCTATTTTCCTTTTTGAAGTACTACATTCAACCACTGTGGTCACGGTTTGGGTCTTTTGAAAAAATTACAAGCAATTTATTTGAAGTATGGGTTTACTCTCTTCAACTGCTAAAAAATACAATGTGTAAACATATTTTTATTTACCTTGAATTTAACTCTTTCATATAATTATTACCTGGTTGACTCTAGGTGCAGTTTTTGACGCCGTAGAGATTCTCAAGCAGTGATCTATCACTTTTGCTTGACCTAATATTTGCTTTAGTGTCCCTTTAACAAGTCCTGTAACTGAAATAACTCGCCTTTTGCATGTGTCTCATCCCGTGTGCTGCAGGGCACTGCCCTCAGCCTTGTTCTTCAACTCCTTAATAATGAATTGCCACATCATATTGCTATCAAAATATGTCCTAACATAGTTGGCTGCATGCCGTACCATGAGATTCCATTGGTCAGATTACTTTTAACATTGAGTTCACATACTCTCCATGTATCTGACACTGGGCAAATGAGCTCTAGCTTCTGTTGTACTGTCGCATGATGATGCACTAGTGAAGTCGGATTGTGCACGTGTCTTGAGTACTCCCGTTCTTTCAAGGAAAGTGGGTTCGTCATATCATCTTATGTGCAAGTTTGAAGATGATTGTGTTTGTTCTGCAGTTTACCCCATCGCTGCCATTACTTATGAAAGTGTGATGATATTGATATAAATAACGACAGCTGAAGCCTGTGGGATTTCATATTATGATTACAGAATACATTTTCTGTCATCACTGCTAATGAATTATTCTTGGCTTTCCTGTTGGGCACAAGCTTGCCAAAATAAAGCTTTATTTTCATTTGTTGCTTTTTGTTCTGCTATCTGGAGCGCTCTAGCCAGTGCGTGACAGTACCTTAAAAAATTCCTTGCTACAAGGCATGCCTGAATATGTTGGTCTCCTGCACGCTATTGACTTGTCTTTGTGTAAACACATCAAAGTGCGAGAAATAGATAACTTGCATATGTCCTGCACTTATTTCATGTAGCTATCGAAAAACTAACTTGCTGGCCTGGCGCCCACTTGTCTAATCTGTGAGTGTTTGTAAGCTGTAAACATTAATGCAATAATATTAGCTGGACTGCATATACACAGAACTAAGACGTGCACATATGCCGATACTCACTTCCTTACAAATCTAAATAAAGAAAAGTAACCCCACCTTAGATTGACTATCCTACTGAATGTCTTACCTAAATGGTAATATTACTCCAGTTTAGCTCCATACATACAGTTTGCAGAAGGAACTATTGTCACATCTAAGAACATTAATATTCTCACCTTTTAGCGATGTGTATTCATTGTCCCCTCTTATCTTATGTTTTCAAGTAAATATATTAACAATAAAAGTAGCGAGGATCATAAGCAGGCACTGTAACTTCAGCCAAGCGTATCAGTAACTCTAAATGAATCCACACTGACATGGAAAAAATTGCTCAGATTCGTGTTTTAGGAAGGGCAACAGCTCTTTCAGATGGTGATTTGTAAGTTTGGCAAAAATAGAAGTATGATGGATGGCTGCTTAGTTGGCTTACATATTTCATGTGAAATGTTTTGAGTATAATTCATAGTTTGTTAACTAAGAGGTGGTTCATGATCATTAGTCTCATTTGCTTGTTCAAGCTGGAATGTGATGTCCATTGTCAGTACTCAGTTATAAGAACTTCACTAAATGATTAGAGCAAATGTTGCGTGTCAATATCGAAGGACGCAGATTGTTGTGAAAGAGAAACAAGAAAGAATAGTAGGCTGCCAATGAAAACAATTTATTCTTTAAATGTGTCAACAGCAGTTACAAAACAACTTGGCACATTTGCGCTGCAAAAACGTAACAGACAGTACAACAAAGAACAAAAGGTGAAAAGTGAAGTCACAGAGGAGAGGCGGCAGAGAAAATAAAGAGCTGTACAATGCCAAAAGAATATGGTACAAAACGAAGATAGCATTTTTGTTCAGCTCATCTTACGTCTCTTCCATGGTTACCTTTTTCATGCAGTGCACCGTCTAACTCTATTATGCATTTCTGTTGCATCAAGGCATGTCTTGATGTTGCATCATGGCATGTATTGGTGCTTGTCGCTTATCTAATCAACACAGGACTAACGCTACAAAAAAATTAAAATGGCGTGCTTCATGATCAAATCATGGTTTTGGCATGTAAAACCCAGAATTCAATATAAAAAAATTCACACTCTATTCACACTAGGTTGAGAAACACACAAACAGAGCTAGAAATGTTCCTGTGACCAAAGTAACAAAATTTACGAAGAGCGCCAGTGTAACACTGCCAATCAAAATTTACTGAGGTGTGAGCAACCGAGGGCCACCATGTGGCATCAATGTTTGAAGCACAACTTATGCGCAAGGCTGGCAACTTGCAAGCTGAACGGATGCTATTCATACAATGCTTTGGGCTGTACCTTACTGCTACCAATCAAGAAGCCCTGCCTGATAAACAAAAGCTAGCCCTACAGCTCACTATAGCCACAGCACTGGTGGTTGTTACACACATAATGAAGGAGTGGAGGACAGCCGAAGTGCAAGCAGGATCGCCAATGCAGAGCACGAGACAGTGCTCGACCTGAACCAGTGCTCATCGCTGCGGACCTTTCTGCATTCATGGCCCATGTTCAGTAAACATCTTTTTACTTGCAAACCTAGATATTGTAAGCACTATTAACATACTTCGTCATTTTAATTTGTACATAGCCATCATCATGTTCCCTGTTCTACTTCTTCACGCATGAGCTGGGGCGTTTCCTTTTTGGAATAAAAAGCGCTTGACAGCTTGGTTGGTCTCAGTCTTATAATATTAGTGCTAGATTTCAATACAAATAGCAATATCATCCTTGAAAAGTCGCTTGAAGGAATGGCACGATGAAGGCAACTGAACTAGAGGTGGACTCGTGGTAATGTGCGGATGCTGCATGAAGTATTTAAACCACCTCAAGAAGGGACAGACAATTTATATAGGGTTCAGGAGCAGCTGGCTATGCAATTTCATAAAAATAACAAACTGCAAAAGGAAAGGGGCATGTTAGCATTAGTAACCACTGCAATCAGACTTTGTGAGCTACAGTTACTGCTTGAAAATCGTCCTAGTGCAGGCCGAAAATGGGCATTTTCGACGACAGATGACCTGTGTTCAAAATATTCACTGTCTTTAAGCATGCTGAGACATATTTAGTGGGTCAACTGTGAGGTATCCGTAGAGTTTGAGTTCTTAATGGCATTTGGCCCCAGGTATATCATCCCGCACACTTTGGCTGAGCACATGCCCACGTTTTGTTTTCCTGATTTTTCCAGCTGTTCTTGGTCGGCCGGCAGGAATGCGTCCCGAACCTCTCGGTAGGCCAGGTCGGCGCCTTGCCAAGCTTGTTGGTTGTACCTTAATTTTGTTACCGTGCCTGATAGCCCTTCCCATGGCCTTTTGCCTCAACATGTATGCAAACACAGCGCTGCTGATGTTCAACTTTAACAGGTCTTCTGTTATGGACTTGATAACAGCAGCATACTGAGGAATGCATTCACCAAGTCCATGGGCGCGCTGGTATGCTTGATTGAATGCAGCACACTCTTTTTTGTGGTCCTGCAAAAAGTCACGTAAATGAACATGTTTAAATCTTGAAAGTCCTTTAAGCCAACAAATATTTCTTTGCTTTGAAGTGATGTTTGTTAAAGCCAACACACTTACATATGTGTTAAAAGAAAAAGCCAAAGAAGAGAACAGGGACGCAGACGGATGAAGCCATCAAAAATACACTCCTTTGATAAGTTGTTCAAGTCATGTTCTAGTTTGTGGACATCTTAACAGAGTACATTTTCTAGAAATCTACAAGCTATAGATAGAGATTGGATATTACCCATTAAAAAAAGGCTATATTAAGCACCCAAAAAAGCACCTAGAGGTGTATTTTAGGTGCTGTAGAGGCCACAATATGCACAAGCTGTTTGCACACAGTCATTTTTTTTGGCATGTGCGCATAGTAGATTTTGAGCTCGAAGCAAATATTGATTTTGGATGAACATTTTTTTAATCGAATATTGAATAGCTGTTGTGTAGAGAATTCACTGCAAACTTGAAAGAATGAATGAGTGAACTTTTTTTTATTTATCAGGGAGAAACAGGGGGTTATGGAATGTAACTACTGAATATTGTACTAATTGTTCTGTGGAAGAATGAGATCAAACTTTGGTGCAGGTAGGACTTGTTAAATAAATGTCAAAAGCTATAAAGAGGTTAATTGATAGTAAAGCATGGTGCAACTGCCTTTGTGAATGCAGTAAGTTAATGAGAAGAAACAAAAGTAAAACAGTGCACGCATTAACAATTAGACTACAGCTATGACTAGAAGTATAAAGGGGATGGTGCCATAACAGTGCTTTCACTTTAATTAGGCATCTCGATTACACTTAATAGACATCTTGGTGCTCATACTGACACTGTAGCCAGCGCGTGCACACACGTAAGCGAATGCTTTCTAAGTTCTGTTACAGTGCCTCTTGCATTCCTGGTATGCTTCACTGCATGGTATATATGCTTCACCGCATGACACACGAGTATTGCGACGAAGCGGAATCAAAAAGACCGATTATTACTATTACACTTTGAAAAACTATTTTTGTTGTGAATATAGAATTGCACAATATTCAAGACTACTAGTAAAGTTGTGTCTCATATCTACCTTAAAGTACAAAAGCCTTCACTTAGGGGAGGAACAGTATTGTGCAACCCTTCATAGTCTCTACACTTTGTTGGATTTGTGACTGGCTACCACATGGACTAATAGAATGTTGCAGCAAACCTGTCATTTCATACAGTTCCTGATGCAATGAGCAGGTAATGGAGATATAAGGGCTACACTTCTTACAATGCATCAAGTGCCACTTGCTTGCACAGAAATTGAGATGGTAAAATTCCAATTGGCATCTATAGGCATGTAGATTAGAAAATTGACAACTCACAGGCAACTCACAGGCACCATCAAATTTGTGCTAAATTTCTTCATGACCCATAAATTCTAATCCTCTGCCTTTGATTTGAAGAAATGGAGATATAACCCAGTGTGTGCTCCTGAATAACAGCTTAGTGATATTCTTCAAAAGTTGTAGGTATTTTACTGCATGCCAAAATTATAGTAACGATTTTTTTTTTAAAAAGGCACATGAGCTTATCACTGTTCCCCCTCCTAATCATTTAAAGTGAATGCCTTCCTTTGGACGCGTTACCCATTATTGATGTTTGGGCACCAAGTGGTAAGGGAAGCCGAGTGGCACTGGCTAGGTTAAATAAGCTAAAAGGTGGAAAAGTTGTATGTAGCCCTGATTGGATATCTTAAAAAGTTATTAACATTTCTAGATATACTTAGCACACTATAACAGCTGTATAATGCTAGACCTAAGCATTTAGGCAGAAGCTTTTTGGTGGCAAAAAAGTTTGAAAAGGAGGTAAGGGTCATGCATTGGTTGACAAAAGGAAAAACTGTAATGTATAGGAAAAAAAATTTACTCTTCCCACTGCTGTAGAAAGCAGAGAGAACAGCTAGTGAAATCAAAGTACGTAACTTTCAAATCAAGACTAAGAAGAATTAGTGGATATAGACAAGTCGTGTAATGCATAGTGCTATAACTACTGGTGTAATTGTGTGATGGACGCATCTTTTCTATGTTGATAGTGTTGAATCTAACCTGTTCAGAATTGAGCTCGTCACATTTTGTAAAGGAAAGTGCTATCAAAACCTCGTATCAGATGTATTTGACCCAAGTCAGCCATCTCTTCTTGCACCTCTGGCGCTGTGGAGATTGTCTGCGTCTCCTGCCCTACGTCTTCGTGCGAAGTGGATGGTCCTGCTTCGCACACAGATGAGGGTGCCAAGGTGGGGGGATGTGCAGTCAAAGGCATGAAAAAGCCTGCTGCTGGACAACGCTTTCCGAGGGCAAGCTGGCCAAGCTCTGTGCGGTCTCCAACTGTCAGCTCCGGGCTGTTCGGGAAAGCACCACCAAAGGCTTGTTGCACAGCAGCCTGGTGCTTACAGAAAGCACCCTGGTTCCCTGCCCTGCAGCTGCATAGCCCAATGTCCGCCCATACCTCATATGTCCCAGTTCCAGAAGAATTCGGAACATGGTAGCAATTTTGTTCTACTTCTAGAATTGATTTTGGGGGGGATTCCGGCATTTTTTGCAGAAGGTGCTCATAGCCAATTCGGTGGGTAGGTTCCCAATTGTGTGCGTGGCGCAGCAGCCGTGTTTCGAAATATTTCTCCCAATTAGTAATCACAAATTCAATTAAAACTACTGCGTTGTAGGCTTTTGTTCTGTTTAGGATGATGTCCTTTAGAATACGGACAGAAGCCTCCGAATAGTTATTTGTGTTTTGGCCTCTTGTTAGCACACCAGTACGATACAAGAGCACCCACTCACACTGGCGCAAAAGAAACGTGTTCACTCTCTGAACATAGGGCATATGAGGCAGGGAGTGAAGCTCTGCAATGGCTGTCTCCAGTTCGTGCTCCTCCTTTGCATAGAGAATCTGAAACACCAGTTCAAGCATGCATTTCTTTATTAGCATTTTGTTTTCAGCATATCTCGTTATCTGCTATTTCCATTACTCTGTTAAAGCAGAGTTTTGCAGCCATTGAAAAGTATAACTTTTCCAGAAAAGATTTCCACATGGAAAGAGTACAGTATCATGATATATTTCTTTTTTTTTCATTTCATTGCACGTGTCAGTGATAGCAGTAACTTTGCTTTCAGTATGACTTCTCTTCAGCTACATATTTTTTTTTTTACTTTACAATAACTTGTATGCTGTGTTTCTTTTCTTCTGTTACTGTTAAAAAAGATTGCCAAATTTCATGCTAATTCGACACTACATGCACAGGCCTTTGGGAAAAGGCAGTAAAAGGTGCTGTGCTGCATTGGTTATAACTTATCAAAAAAGATATTTAAGTGGTGATAATGCCACTTGAAAAATAAATTATTACAAGATAGTGGAAATTCAATATCCAATTCTTAGTGTAGGTTTGTTCTGTGCCTATCAGCAAGGGTCATGTGGGCTCACTGCTTAGTCCCTCCAAGCGTGCTCTTTTTCTGCCTTTTAATGGGAACCACATTTCTAATAAATAGTAGTTTTTCTAGTGATGTGTGTTTGTGAGTGCATGGGTGTGACATTCTTTTCTGTGCTATGCGTTCTGGTTCATGCTAGCCAAAGAAAAGTCATGGCCAAAATTTCCTGGCTGCTCTTATTAATCTCATTTGAAAGCTGTTCAGTTGAATGTGCTTAGAGATAGCAATGCATGTGCGGAAGCATGAAAATAACTTTTGCAACCTTTCTGCTCTAATTATGAATAAATTACTTGGTGTGGAGAGACAGGATTGCTGCATTGTTTTGGTATTTAATTTGTATAAAGTATGCAGCAAACAAGAAAAAATGAAAATATATAAAAGGGCATGAACACACTAATAAGACTTGAGTTTAGAGTGACACAAGAGGCCTTCGCTAGAATCGGGATATTTGTTTTTGAAATAATTTACGTTCTTACCTCAGACAGAGCTCCCATGAATGAGGAAATTATGTGAATGTGAGAGACGTGACAGAGCAGTACAAGCATGACAAATTTGGATTAGCATGCTAGGTGGCATGAGGGTCCTCCCGTAGTCTGTTTTTGGTTGACTGTACATTATGGTGAAACAATGCCAACAGGACATGTCCTGTCCCGTTTTTCACATGTCCCGTCATCTGCACTGCTTCGCCATAGTGCTGTGCTGATTCTGTTTTGATATTATGCTATGGCTCTACATTGTAATTGGAGTGAGACAGTGAACAAGGTAGTGCACATCGCCTCTGGGATGATGCATGCAATTAAGTCAGCTCACTTATTCCTGCAGTAAGAAAGGGATGTAACCTATTCTTCCTTTTTCTTTTTTTTCACAGGCAAGTTGGATTGTGAGGTACATGAACGGCGTGTTACTTTTGACAAGTTTAGTTGCAAACAACTGCAATAAAGAAGCGCTAATAGATTGAGCCCCAGCCACAAAATATTGCATGGCATGCAAGCACATGGCAAAATAGGCTTCTGCACCTTATAGCGGTGCACACTTGTTATTGACACCAATATTTCTGAATGTGCATCCTTCCACAACTGCAAACGTGAATATTTGGTGTTTTTGCTATATGTGCTCGCAGTATGTCAGTTTGAGTGGGAGATGTCACTTATCTGTTTGTATTCTTGCAAGTTGGGTGGCTTAAGGAGTAAAACGAAGTTTGGGCTGTTCACGGGGTTTACACTCCATCACTAATGTGACAGCGCATATCATGTGTGTTAGGTAACGTGTGCGCAGCGGTTCTTCTTTCTTAATTTCACTTCTTTGTTGCCAAGCTCTATTTGTTCTTATTTTTGTCTGTGTATGTGTGTTTTCACATCTTTGAACATGCTAGAGGATTCGCAGTGGAAAAGAAAGACTAACCAAATCTTGTTGTAGTTTGCAAACACACTGTGCATACACATTGTTTAATACTACTGCCTAGTTCCGTGACCCATCATAAGACTTGGTGTTCCATTGGCCCATGGTGCATTTCTGTGCATCATTCCTTTGTCTAATGCTACACGGCATAGCACTTCACAACGTGCAAAGTACTACACACATTTCAAGGTACATGTCACTTGAAGCAGGAATCCATGTTACATAGGCATCGTAGTGCAGCTGTTGGATAAAATTTCTGTTTCCAAAATTTTGGTAATGTCAACAGTTCTCAGAAGTTTCTATAATGGTCTCATTGTTTGCTGTAGCTGCATAATGTTCAGTGTGCCGTATTTAATAAACCATGTTCAGTGAGCAAACTAAGGCCTCCTGACATCCAAGCATTCCGAGCCAATGCACACCTACCAGTCTAAGATAAAATTAGAGCACAAAAAATATTTAAGCTGACCAAAACAATTTGACTTTATAAATACATAACTTCAGTAGTTCATAGTTTCATGCCAGAGGTTTTGATGACACTGCATCAAGTCTTCTTAAATATCTTAAATTTCTTGCTACTCAAAGGGCCCCTGAAACAGTTTGGAGAAATATTGTAGACGCATAGGTTTCAGCTACAGTAGATTATTCGCATCACAATTCGTAGGAAGCGCCGCATGGTAAGATAGCTAGGGACGAGTACAAGTAACCCTCCTCCATAGTGATGCATTTTCTCCTCAACTTGTTCACCGAGTGATCGGGGCTAAGCTCTGCCTTCACTGGCTCTGCGTCATGATGACAGGTCATGTCATCTACTTCCATTTGTCTAGGAGCGAGCGCTCAAAGCCTCTCCAACCTCTCCGCCAGCTGCTTGGCAGTCGATCCCACGGTGTAAGAGAGCTATCGAAGCAGCGTGCGCTGCGAGCATTCTGTCGCAGCGCTGAACGTGTCTGCTATTTCGGTAACCGCAAGCGAGCTGAGCGTTTCAAAGGATGGGTGGAGGCATAAACTCAAGCTAATGAAAAAGCTGTGGCGTAGATGTATGTGAGTGGCCTGATTGGTCTGCATGGTCCAGCCACCTGATGGTGCAGAGCTTAACCACCCAAAGAGCTAATATTGCTCTAACCAAGTGTAAAACGTCTTAAACATTTACAAAAACAATGTGTTCACGATTATGCTCCTGAGAAAAATTTACAACAGCATCAAAGTATAATAGACTTCGCTACAGCTACTGTCCTTGGTTGAGCTTTTGCAACCAGGTGGCTTCACCGTGCACACTATTCACATTTGCACTTCTGCTCATACTGTAAAACGGCACAGTCAAATGGCCGGGTCCAGTCTGCTTGCGCTTGCATTTACCCAAATAATGGACAGGCGAAACACTATTGTGGTAGTAATTCTCAGGCGTAAAGTGACGGCCACAAGCGCGCAAAATGGCATCGATCGGATAGCAACAGTCTATGCGCTGTAGCCACTCCGCTCGTCTGCTTCCTTGCATAGGGACACAAAGTTGCAGCTTGACGTATTGCCAGTTGCTAGGTTTGCGGCCCACAACGTGACAAGGGTGAACCATGGTGCTTGTGAAAGTAAAGATCGAGATCAACACTGACTGTGATGCTCTTGTTGACACGGAGCACGTTGTAACAAAAGCAAACACTTGCTTTGTGCGACAAGTGCTTAAGTGCAGTGAGAAATTGTCCTGGTGCATTCTCTTTGAGTTACTTTCTTTTTATAGAAAAAATTAATAACATTCCAATTATTACGAACATTTGTTCACCATAAAGTTAGAAAAATTATAGATGATGCGCTCTAGGTAGCCTATGGGATAACTCACCATACTGCCATCATTAGGAAAACTTGCGTCAAATAGTCAGGGGTGGCTGAAAATTCAGCCGAGTAACATGGTGCGATTGGTAGCAATGTACGTTTTTAAAACCTTACTATAAATTACAGGCTTTACGCAGAGCACTTAGATATGTCAATTAACGATCAGAAAGATCTACCCTAACAACTCAGTACGTTTGTACAAAATCGTCAAAATCATTTCAGGGTCTTTTACTAATTAGTATCTAAGTATACGCAACGAAAGTATTAATTATCTGAAACTTTGCTCTACCTTCTGGAAAGCTGCCATGAGCTGACGTCTTTCTGCTTTCCCTATGCTGTTCTGTGCTGATTTGAGCCAGCGCCACTCCGCTTGCAAAACATGAAAATGTCAGAGCAGCTGCCTGGCGGAGGGCCACACGTCACGCAGGGCATCTTTTTCCGCTCTGGCATTGTCCGCCATGAACGCACAGGGCACCTGCGTATGACAAAAATAGCGTGTGTTAGTAGTGTTATGCAGCACTTTTTTGTATATTATGACCTATTATGCAGCAACAGCTCATTGGTCACTTTTCAGCTTTTCACTTTTCAATATGTACCCATTATGACTTGCACTTTTCAGTGCAAGTCATAATGGGTACATATTGGTAAAAAGCATGCATGCGCACGAGAGGTTATTTTTCATTCCTTAGCATGCTCTGTAACCACGGAATCATTGCCTGTGGTAAATTGAATGTTGCGCAACAGGTGCAGAGCCAAACAAAGGCACTTTTGACAAGAGTGCCGCCACCATCCTCTACTTTCCTCTAACAAAATGTTAGGATCATTCTAGCCCACAGAAGAAGACAGGCCATGAGTGAAGGGAGTCAGAGACTTTAAGGAAACACAACAAAGAAAATGTGAGGACACAAATGTAGCTGCAAATTGTCCTGCCAGTATGCCACATTACCCCGACGTTCACACCTACGAGTACGTAGCTTTTTAAAATGTTTCTAACTGGTTTGTTAGCTCATTTCTAGCTAGCAACATACGTAGGAACATTATCATGAAACAATGTTGTGCTTAGCACTGCGTCAACTACCCCTATATTTATTTATTTACCTACTTCACTTTGTACTTCTAATGCTATACTTTATTTATGGCCTATTAAGCTTGGATGACAGTGTGCGTTCACTGCACACTATGAACTCAAGATCATCACAATAATTCAAGCACTATGTCGTTGCTGCCCTGATAGATGGATTGCCAAGTGTCCTTATAAACCTTTTGGCTGTAAAGAAACATGTAGTGCAGAGTAGGCTGCAGTTTCACTATTTTTTCTTTACAATGCTAATTCAAAGCTGAACAGTGAATGAAAGCAATAAATTAGATTATTCTTATAAAATATTACTTTAGAGCCTGCCTCCTCCCTCCCATTCCCTTTTGTTTCATTTATTTGTTGTAAAATGTCTGGTTAGTGAAGGGGAAAATAAATTGACAAATATTTTGTTTTTAATTTTGTGCCACTTTGTGGCTACAGTGACAGCATGGTATCAGATTGTATAGCTTTTTCGCCTGTGTGGAATAAGACAAGGTGAAGTTTTTTGCCTGTTGACCCTGTAGGTACCATGGGAGGCAGTGCAGCCCGTTAAGATCAAACAGGTCAATAAACTGAAGAAAAAGAAAAAGAACAGGGAATTGCAAGACTATGTCGCTGCTCCCTCTTCACGTTTTGCATTCCCTCGGGTCTGCTAAGGTGCAGCACATGCTAATAATGTTGTATTTGGTATTCGAAAAGGTCATTAACTCAATGTGATAAGTAATGATGTTATTATATGTGTTTTGGCATAACTATCTCTGCCGTTCTCATAATAGGCGCACATAATGTACCCAAGTCAGTGCAGTTCGTGCCCCTGCTACAATGGGCGAGTTCTGCTCCTGCTGTGTGCCGAGTCTGGTTGTCACACTCTATGTTTCCCTTCAATGTTTGTTTGAGCTTTGGGACATCTTTGCCTTGTGGTTTTAAGGCTGTTCTGCTTTTAGCAGTTGCACATATACCAAAGCACTTGAACTGTTGTTACATGTTAGTCTCACATGTTTCTGTTGATTAGAAATGCTGAGGCAGCTGTCACCGTGCTCCATTCAAAGATACCTTATTGGCCATTCATGCCTGGCAAGTGATGACTACCAGGTCTTGAGAGCAGTGCTTAAATTTTTCGAAAACTCGCATTTCAATATCACAGTTGCCTTGGATTTGCTTTGGTATTGTTAGGCATAGAATGCTGTGAATAAAATATAAAAGGGTTTTACCTTGTTGCCAAAGCATTTGGGATAGTTCTTCTCGAGAAGCTTGAAGGCAAGCCTGTAGGCTTCTCTGCTCTGACCGCGGTGTATAAGCACAGCTATAGGAACTGCACCTGCTTTGGTCGCTGTCAGAAGTATAGTAGCTGTATTCCCATCTACATCGCACGATGATGTCGAATCTACAAAAATGATGTTCTGGGCGGATTCCAGGGTCTGGGCACGGCGCATGATGGGCGTTATGACCAGTGCTGCCCAGCCACCATCTGATGTTTCACAAGTGCTGACGTCTGCTCCTGCATGTTTGCCACAAAAGGTACAAAGTTAACGGGTGCTAAGTTGTATTGATACAAGCAGAACATACAAGTTATGATGCCAATTTCGTTTTTTATCATAGGGAACTGCTGAAAGAATTTCTGCAACTTTTCTTTTGTGTCATTAGATACCAGTCAAATGTTTCTTTTTCTTTCTGCAGCATCAATTCTTCTAGTTAAGAAGAAATAAAATGCTGGTGTTTATCATATGCTGGCTAGATTTGCATGAACGGAATTCACGAGCGGTGTTTTACTGCAATATTTAGGTGAATCATACTAATACAAAAGCATTATGTGGCCCATTACACAAAAATGCATCAGCGTGACCGAAAGATGGTACCAAAAATGGCCAACGCGGCAAAGAGTAAAAATGCATGCAGAAAGGCTTGGATTGATGTCACATTTGTGAGGAAGCTTCCTGTAAACAAGTAAATTAATGGCTTTGAAAATAACATTTCGTAACTTTCGGTCTGGGTGGGAATTGAACCCCGGGCTTCCGGGATGCGAGACAGGCATGCTTCCCCAACGCCACAGCGACTCCATGTTTCTGGCTGACTAACGGTGTGCCTAGTGCATGCGTGATTGCACACGTCACGTCATAGCCATTTGAGTGATTAAAGGTGTTTCACCAAAGGGACTATAATGCCAAAAGGACTATAATGTTTTGCATTCCTAGACTTAAGCAGTCGTCATTGTGCCTGCCGAAATTTTCTCTCTTATTGCATTAGGAACAGTTCAGTATTTTTTATTACTGCTAAGAAATCATTTTCATGAGGAGGCTTACCTCCAGCTGCATATTCATCCACTTTCTCCAGCAGCTTTGCCACAGGATTCCCTGCTGGTCCGTATTTAGCATTTCTCCACTCTTGATGCCAAAAGTAAACACTCTTCCTGTTAGGGTTTATGCTCCCATTGGCAAGAAGAAATGGGCCATCAGGCTTGGCGGACAGAAGTTGTTCATGACGCTGGATTGCCTCTGCCGGAATCATGCCCTCTTCAAAGTACTCTGAGAAGGCACTTCTTACTTCAGGGCTTGCACGTAGTAGACGGAGTGCATCAGCGGACTCAGTGCTGTGGTTGTGCCTCTCTCTCAACTTAACCACAGCAGGCAATGGTACCGCTTTACGCAAGAATTCATCTTTTTTTTGTCCTTGTTCACTTTTTTTATCTTAATGTCAACTCTTGCCTGGCAGTCAGTATTGCGTCCTGCTGCAGTTTTGTTGCGCTTACTATGCTGGCAATGCCAGACCTTGTGGTAGACCATCTTGCAGGTGAAATGTAATTACACATGTCAGTAATAAGCACAGATGTACTGGAAATATGAAAATGCTGTCCAGCACAAACCTGGTGCATGGTCACATTCAACCTGTCTAACATAAGTTTATTACTGGAAGTGAATTCAATAGTATTTGCCTCATTTCTAAGAATGCAAAATAGTGGCAACAAGGTGCAGCTTAGTGGAGTTTACCATACTATTTAGCTGGTGCTGGAGCGTATAATCTGTTGCTTTCGATTACAAGTGCTCTAAACAACTCTGTTCCAAAATAAGAAAACCTTCTTGTCATGTATAAAATTATGCAGGTCCCACGCACTGTGGGAATCAATGTAAGTGAAGCTTTCCATGCTGGATGCTTTTATTGACGATAGTTAGCGGTGATGTTGACAGCTAAAGCTTTATTTCTTCAACATTTAGGCTAACACGAGAGTGGTCAGTTGATCCTCAACGTTACCTTGCGTGCACCACTGCCGTTTGTCTACATAGTACACAGAACACATAGGGAGAGGTGTTTGCTTCAGGTGTTGTTGTGGGCCATATTTTATAACCTCTGAGCGAGTTCAGCGTTGTCATTCCCTCACTTCGCGCATCGCATTCTGGCAGAACTATTAAACTTGAATTGGATTACGGGGTTGTACGTGCCAAACCCACACTAGGATTATGAGGCAAACCGTAGTGGCGGACTCCGGATTAATTTTGACACCGTGACATTCTTTAACGTATCCCAAAATATAAGTGCACATGCGCTTTCTATTTCGCCCCCGTCGAAATGTGGCTGCCGCGATTGGGATCAAATCCATGACGTCTAGCAATGCCATAGCCACAAAGGTAATGCGGTGGGCACAGAACTGTTGATTTGACGGTCGACTGCTTCCGTAGTGTCTCCTGGACCCTGCGGTGCACTTTAATTAATGCGGCTCTGCTTCTCCACGCCCTGCGTAAGTTGCCCACTTCACATATTTGCATGGCGTTTATTTTTCAGAAATAGCAGCAACGTACCTTGAACTTAAGCTTATTCTGTTTCCCCGCAACCCGACCACTGTCCTAAAGTAGTGGGGTTTCCTTGCCTTCTCACGTCACCTCCTCCCCTCTCTTATATGGGAACTGACTCTTCTCCTCCTTCTCCTCTCTACAATTCTGTGTCCCCTCTGGCCTGGCACGTTAGTAGAAAGGGAAGCACTGCAGTTTATGCAATGCTTCTGAGGGGAGTCAAATAATTACAGCTGTCAAGTGGCTAATGGGGCGCTGGTCAGGGAGCTCCAGAGGTCATTGTGCACATGCGACGCGGTAGGGTGAAAACGAGTTTCTCCTGTGGCCATTCCTCTCTGACTCTTGCCCGTCATCTATATACAGGCTCTGATTCCCCCCATCCCCCCACGCAGTGTGCACGACTGCAGCAGCCACAGTAGCCCACAGCAGCAGCAGCTGTGGGAAAGTCGAAGGAAGAGGCAAAGAAAGCTTCGCTTTAAAAAGCTGTCCTGAACAGGTGAACCACATTTTTCCGCTCATTGAAGAGGGAACCTCGAATTAAGATTCCTCACTTCCTCCAAAGGCTTTTGAATCCCATACTTCTTCTCATGCTTACTGAGACACTATAAGAGAGCCTGTGCTTGGAGAAAAGTGGTGCGTTTGTGGCATGGTTCCTTCGCATCAGTAATTGTCCTGTATCTCTGGTGTTACTATAGTCGCATTAAAAAAGTCAAGTGAAAAACATTCCTCTGACCACACTTTACAGCCACCAACTGATAACATAGTCCCTCCTCGCCCTGGTGCAGGGCCCTGAAGTGTTAATGTTCAACTTTGAAACCAGCACTTCGAAATTTCATAGTTACAGCCACATTATCCTGGTATTGCGCTGATGTGCATGTGCACTGTTTATTGCAATTGAATGCCAGTCCTCACTCATGTGGACATATTGATTTAGTGTTTGCTTGAGATGGAACTGCAGTTAATAATAATTGGCCGATTCCAAAAATCTTTCTGCGCATGCGCCAAGCCGGCACGGCATGAGTCTCCCTTGCGGTGGTTATCGTAACTAGACTTGGTTGGAAAACAATGCGAGACAACGCGGCCACGCGGCTACTCTGGACGGTGTTGCTACGGAAATACTGGTGGTTGCTCTTCTGATTTTTTTTCGAGTATACCGGTTAATTGTGTCGCCTTTGGGCACACGAACTACTGTGCAAATGGAAACTCGAGCTTCTTCCAATTTCCATCTGCAAAAATGTATGCGAAGATGGCTCTGTGGATATCTGCAGCGAGGCGTGCAAACCCGGACAGCTCACTGTGGCAGCCAGCAGAGCATTCTAGAATCTTCTGGGCGCACTTCATCACCGGCAAGTTTCCTTTAAAAAAAAACTCCGAGTGACCATCGTATCGCAACCTCCTCCACTCAAACGTTCACCGGCCGCCGAAGCTGATAAATCATCCGGACTATGTGCCAACAGTGATCACGTACAGCAAGACTCCGGGCGACGCTGCTGTACGTGAAACTTAAGTACACGAACGTGCTGTCGCAAAAAATTTGTATTGCTGCCCTGTGGGTCACGATGTTAATTAAGTCACCATGCACAGGGACTGAAAGGTATGTAGGATCCAGTCAGGGTGTTTATTCGAGTTCGGCTCTGAATTGTTCTCGGGCCGTCTTTAGCTTGGCTGCCTCGTTACTATACGCTCTTGCATAAGGTCTACAACACGCCATCGTGCCGACGTGAAGGTGGTTCATTATCACGTCAGCTAGCTTGCTATCCACGGCTCATATTCTGCATGTTTTAACGTATGTACCATCATTGACCAGCACTAGCCGAACCCCCCTTCTCCCTTCATTCTTTCCCCCTTTTCTTTTTCTGCACGCGATTGCACTGTGCGCTGCCTTGAGTTGCACGCAGCCACACTGCTATTATTTTCTAATGTAAATGCAGCACGCGAGTTGTCTTATGAAGCCAATGCACTAAATCGTACAGTCACCTGTATTTGCTTGTAACAGAAACATATCATTACATTGCTGTGCAATAATGTCGTCCACTAGCATTTCCGCTTGCTGAAAAGTTATCATGATCTGAGACTTAAAGGCAGCAAAAATGTGTTATTTTAATAGAGTAGTTAATGATCTGAGGAAGTATAAAGACATTTTTGACGTTGTTTTAACAATTTCTAAAAGTATCTAAACGTTGCTTGGCCGTATATAGCATAGCATGTTATGTATAAACTGTACAGGAACTGCCAACACAGGTTCCAGTCATATACTACACCGACACCACGTATACGCTGCCCGTCTTCATTGACGGCTTGCACATTGCCCGTACCAGTCAGTCCACCTTCTGAATCAGCTGTGGGGAAGCTTATAATTTGATTTGCCACGTAGCCTTCATCATGTAGCGCCCAGCCTCGATGCACCTGACGAACAGTTGAAGTGTTCGAGAAAAGATACCACCAAATGCCATCGTTCATTATGGAGCACTTCGAGAATCTCCGTTCGCACAAATGAGAGGGGTACATTGTCTTCTTAAATCATTACTCATGCACTGATTGAAAGCACTGAAACGACCCAGAAAGCAGGTTGTATCGATACACGGAGCACGAACTGTGTGGCGCGAGGTTCTCAGTTTTCCCTGCAGGTGGCTCACAATTTTGGAATCTGTCAATTACCTACAGTGTGGTGATGAGTTGCAGTACATATATGACGTCTCGTATATCGGCCATTAGTTCTATATAAAATCATGTTTTATATGAACGCAGTATATGTAGTGTAGATATTCCAAAATTGAAGCAAAATGTAAGGGCGTCACAGTTACTTTCATCATGCTGTGTAAAAATGTGCGAATAGGTAGAAAAGTAACTGGAACATATCTGCATTTTGCCACACATATTAACTATGTATATATGAAAAGTAGTGCTAATTAAAGAATGTGATGGAAATAAAACTATATCTACAATAGGCCACAATTATTTCAAAGTAGCATGAACCATGATGTCATGAATTAAATAGGTTTAGTTTACATTTGTGGAGTGGCTAAATTATAGGTGTAATCTTTTAAGTAACTAGTATCAGACACTGTAAGCATTGTAGATGCAGATAGCACTGTTTTGTCTCGTCAGTCATTTAGCTCGGAAGACTCGTGCATGTACACAACCCTTAGTATCAAAAGAAAAAAAAACTTGACCTGTTTACTGCACAGTACATACCACAAGAGCATGAACAGTAAGCTACATATCCTAGTAAAGCGGGGCAGAAATAGGGAAATTTTGTCGTGTGTGTAAATGTAAATTGTGATGTTTTTCCCCACATGCACTAAGTAATATGTTGTGATCTAATTTTTATTGTGCATTTTCAGCAATTCTTACTATCTCATAAGAATAAACGTTTGTCCTGTGTACTGTACATTAGACAGTGTATTTTCTTGCATTCAGTGCATGAATAAGCTAGCCAGTAAAAATTCACGAATATAGGGAAAATAAGTATGTAAAAGTAAATGTTTTAGGCATTTTTTCCTTTTTAGTGCCTTGTAGACCATTAAAAAATTTCGTAAGCAGGGAAATTCCCACATGGCTAACACAACCTAACCAAGGTGGTCGTGTTCCAGCTAGTGGCATTGTTAAATCTGAGACGCGTTTTCGAAGATGGTGCGCAGGAGGGAAGGCAGCAGAAATAATGCCAGCAGTGCGCATGCTTACACTTTAATTTCCGATTCTAACCTGACGACCGCCATCACGCATGTGGTTAGGTCAAACTAGGTGTGCGGAGAGCGCACGTGCGGAATTTCGCATATCGCCCATTGGCTTCACTTCAAAAATGTTATAAAAGCTATTATAGCAGTTTCATTTGCCTACTGCACTGTTTTGTCAGACTGAAATAATGGTACTCACTTTGTGCAGTTCGTTTGGTTGTATTTCATAATCCATGACGTGTTTGTCGCCGCCTTGTACTGCCGCATCCATTCTTCAGCAGATGCTGGATCTGCGATGTTCATTCGCAGGACTCTCGTGTCTGATGTCGACGCAGCAATGTCCTCCGCGCACTCTGTGTTGCCGAAATTGTGCCAAGAAGCTGATCTGGACACCGAAAAGTTATCAGTGCAGTCCATATCGCACGCGATTTCCTCGGCTCCAACGTCGCCAGATAGTTCGCACGACATTGTGCACGCCTTTCCTGCACCAATCTCGAAAATATCTTTACAGAAAACTCCAAAATGTTTCGGGGCCTTGAGGTTCGCAGGAACAACTCGGGAGTCAGAACTTGACAGGTGAATAAAAAGCGCCGGCTGCGCGCGCGCGCGTATATATTGACACGTGTACTTGTCTTTATCGGGCAACCACGTTTCGCCGCCTAACAAATGTAATCGCGCAGCGTGGGACGCGCCTGCACGTATCCGAAGTTTCTGGAAAGTTATCGATGCTTCTATCCGCTGTCTGTTGTCGCCGAACCTCATGTTATCTGATTTCATCGCGTGACGCGAATGGTGTAGAACTTTGTGGAAGGCACGCGGGTCCGAACGATAAGTCTGGAACATTCGACGACTGCTCTATAAAAGCCGACGCGCTTGACCCGCTGATCAGATTTTCGACGATCGCCGAGCGTGTTCGCCGCTATCGTTGTGCTATAAGTGTAGCCTGTTTTGTGGGTACAGGTTCGCCCAATAAAAGTTTGTTTTGTCGTTCACAGTATTGCTACTGTGTTATTCAACGTCACCACCACGTGACATCTGGTGGAGGTGCTTTTCGTTCATGTACCGGACGCCCCCGACAAGCCGTGATCCAAGCCCGGAGCGCAAAAAGAACACCAACGTAGTCCCGGAGCATCGAGCAAGCCGCCGTCTTCAACAGCTGCCCCCGGAGCACGGACTTCTACCTGAGAAGACCAAGAAGATTGTGGACAAGGCAACCCCAATGGCAGCCCCAGCGTCCCCCATCGTGCTGCAGCAGCCCAGGGAACCTCCGACGTTCCGCGGATCAACATTCGAGGACCCGGAAACCTGGCTCGAAACGTATGAGAGGGTCGCTAAGTTTAACAGTTAGGACAGCGACGACAAGCTGCGGCATGTCTATTTCGCATTGGAAGACGCCGCCAGGACGTGGTTCGAGAATCGGGAAGCCACCTTAACGACGTGGGACCTTTTCCGAAGCGGCTTCTTGCAGACGTTTACAAGCGTCGTGCGAAAAGAGCGAGCCCAAGCTCTACTAGAAACCAGAGTGCAGCTGCCAAACGAGACGATTGCCATCTTCACGGAAGAAATGAGCCGCTTGTTCCGCCACGCCGACCCGGATATGGCCGTGGAGAAGAAAGTCCGCCTACTGATGCGTGGTGTAAAGGAGGAACTCTTCGCCGGGATGGTAAGAAGCCCACCGAAGACCGTCGAAGAGTTTCTTCGTGAAGCGACGAACATTGAGAAGACACTCGAGATCCGAAACCGGCAATTCGATCGCCGCACGAACTCTACAAACTACGCCGGGGTTCAATCACTGGCTACCGACGATCTACGCGAGACTATCATAGCAGTCGTACGAGAGGAGCTTCAGAAGATCTTCCCGTCGTCGCAGCCTCAAGTGGCCTCGATCGCTGACATCGTCAAAGATGAGGTTCAGCGGTCGCTTGGAGTTCCGGAGGTGCAACCTCAGTTACCGCAACCCCAGCCCGAAGCGATGACCTATGCCGCCGTCGTACGCCGTCAAGGTCCTCCTCCACGACCGCGCCAGGGCCCTGTAACGCCGCAATTCCGTCGTCCACCACCGCCGCCGCCAGCACGCCCACCCGTCGCCCAGCGCAGCTATGCGAGGAAGACGGACATTTGGCGAGCCCCCGACCACCGCCCGCTCTGCTACCCTGCGGCGAAGCCGGCCATGTGTACCGCCGATGCCCATACCGCGACATGGGATTGCGAGGGTTCGCCGTCGACGCACCGCGCCCTCGGGAAGGTGAACGCCCTCGTGACATCGCCGACTACCTCGCCGCTACTCAGTGGAGCCCTCGACGACCGTCCCGTTCGCCGTCACCAGGCCGCTACCTGTCGCCACAGCGCCGACCATACACTGGCCCAGCCCGGGGTCGGTCCGTCAGCCCATATCCGGAAAACTAAAAGCAGCAACCGATGGAGGTGCGGTTGCTGTTCGTCGAACTGACGAAGATCCTCCGCGCCGACGAAGACGCCGAAAAGACTACCTCGACGACATAACAACGACGTCACACCGCCGTCCCGACGAAGTCTGGCAGGAAAGAACACGCCGACGAAAGACCACCTGACGACGCCACGTACCAACCACAGGTCAACTCGACGCAGCCGTGATACGACGCCGAGGCCTAACTGTAACGCAAGACAAAGAACCACCGACCTCGACGTGCTTCTCGACGGCCACGCAGTTACCGCCTTAGTAGACACAGGAGCCGATTACTCCGTCATGAGTGGACCCATCGCAGCCCAATTGAGGAAAGTTAAGACTGCATGGGAAGGCCCTCAAATACGCACCGGTGGAGGACACCTGATTATGCCGACTGGGATCTGCACGGCAAGAATTACCGTTCATGACCGGACTTACCCTGCCACCTTCGTTGTCCTACAACAGTGTTCACGAGACGTCATTCTCGGCATGGACTTCCTGAATCAACATGGCGCAGTCATCGACCTGAAGTCGAAATCGATAACGCTGTCACAAGATCAAGCGATACCGCCGGAAAGCTGTCGTAGTCACCACGCCTTGAGTGTGCTCGAAGATCAAGTGAGCATACCGCCGCGCGCCAGCATTATTATTTCCGTCGGCACTCAAACACCCGCTGACGTAGAAGGCGTCATCGAGGGCGACCAACATCTACTGCTCGACCGTGAAATTTGCGTCGCAAGAGGGATCGCTCGACTCCGCGGAGGGCAAGTGGAAGTTATGCTCACCAACTTCAGCCAAGAGTTCAAGCACATCAACAAGGGCACGACAATCGCATACATCGAGGAAATTGTGGAAACCAGCAATGCCTTTGTCCTCTCGGATTCAGCCGCATCTACCCCGATGAGCATTGTCCCCGAACCAGACTTCGACGTGAATCCAAGTCTTCCTATGAGTAAGCAGCAACAGATCAGAAGTCTTCTCCGACGATACAAAGACTGCTTTTCGACGTCATCGAGGATTCGACAAACACCAGTTGCAAAGCATCGCATAATAACCGAAGAGAGCGCTCGACCACTCCGCCAGAGCCCTTACCGAGTTTCGACGCGAGAACGTGAAGCTATTAGGTAACAAGTCGACGAAATGCTGCGCGACGACATCATCCAGCCGTCGAAAAGCCCGCGGGCCTCTCCTGTAGTCCTGGTAAAGAAAAAGGACGGAACCCTACGCTTCTGCGTCGACTATCGTCGACTGAACAAGATCACGAAGAAGGATGTGTACCCCCTTCCACGGATAGACGACGCATTGGATCGGCTCTGCAACGCTAAATACTTCTCGTCGATGGACCTCATGTCTGGCTACTGGCAAATAGAAGTCGACGAGAGAGATCGC
Organism: Dermacentor andersoni; assembly: GCF_023375885.2. Lineage (NCBI taxonomy): Eukaryota > Metazoa > Arthropoda > Arachnida > Ixodida > Ixodidae > Dermacentor > Dermacentor andersoni. Next base: position 15,672,735 of record NC_092823.1, read on the forward strand.
GAAAAGACTGCCTTCATCACGCCAGACGGCCTCTAAGAGTTCAAGGTCATGTCATTCGGACTGTGCTCGGCGCCTGCAACGTTTCAGCGCGTCATGGACACGGTGTTAGCCGGACTGAAGTGGCAGACGTGCCTTGTTTACCTGGATGACGTCGTTGTCTTCGCCGGAAATTTCGACGATCACATTAGGCGGCTTGCGACAGTGTTAGAAGCCATCAAGTCATCAGGGCTCACTCTGAAGCCGGAAAAGTGCCGCTTCGCTTACGATGAGCTTTTGTTCCTAGGCCACGTGATCAGCAAATCAGGAGTACGCCCCGACCCACAGAAGACAGCTGCCATCGCAACGTTCCCGCAGCCAACCGACAAGAAGGCAGTGCGCAGATTCCTTGGCATGTGTGCCTACTATAGGCGCTTTGTCAAGGACTTCTCACGCATCGCGGAGCCGCTAACACATCTAACCAAATGTGATGTCGCGTTCAAGTGGGAAACGCCGCAGGCCAAGGCATTTCAAGAACTCAAACGACGCATGCAGTAGCCGCCGGTACTTGCACACTTTGACGAGGACGCCGATACCGAAATCCACACTGACGCCAGTAGCCTAGGCCTCGGTGCCGTCCTAGTCCAGAGGAAAGAAGGACTTGAAAGGGTGATATCGTATGCTAGCCGGTCGCTGTCAAAAGCGGAAAGCAACTATTCTACTACTGAAAAGGACTGCCTCGCCATCATTTGGGCTATAGCTAAATTCCGCCCTTACCTCTATGGCAGGCCATTCAAAGTCGTCAGTGACCATCATGCATTGTGTTGGCTAGCTAACTTAAAGGACCCTTCAGGACGGCTGGCGCGGTGGAGCCTCAGACTACAAGAATATGACGTCACGGTAATATACAAGTCCGGAAGAAAACACTCCGACGCCGACTGCTTATCGCGCGCCCCCATCGATCCCCCGCCGCAAGACGACGAGGACGACGACGCCTTCCTTGGGATAATAAGCGCAGAAGACTTCACTAAACAGCAACGAGCAGACCCGGAGCTAAAAGGCCTCGTCGAGTATTTGGAAGGAAACACCGACGTTGTCCCTAGGGCATTTAAGCGCGGGTTGGCGTCGTTCACGCTACAAAACAACCTGCTCGTGAAGAAGAACTTCTCACCAGTCCGCGCCAGCTACCTTCTTGTTGTACCGTCAGCGCTGCGTCCAGAAATACTGCACACCCTACACGACGATCCAACCGCTGGGCACCTCGGATTCTCCCGGACGCTGTCGAGAATACAGGAAAGGTATTACTGGCCGCGTCTGACCGCCGACGTCGCCCGTTACGTCAAGACATGCCGAGACTGTCAACGACGCAAGACACCACCGACAAGGCCAGCAGGATTACTACAGCCGATCGAACCTCCTCGCCGACCATTCCAGCAGATTGGGATGGATTTGTTGGAGCCGTTTCCGATATCAACATCCGGGAATAAGTGGATCGTCGTGGCGACGGACTATCTCACCCGCTTTGCTGAAACTAAAGCTCTACCAAAAGGCAGCGCAGCCGAAGTGGCGAAATTTTTCGTCGAGAACATCCTGCTGCGACATGGTGCCCCACAAGTCCTCATCACCGACAGAGGAACGGCTTTTACAGCAGAGCTCACCCAAGCCATTCTGCAGTACAGCCAGACAAGCCACAGGAGGACAACTGCCTACCATCCGCAGACGAATGGTCTCACGGAGCGCCTGAACAAGACCCTCGCCGACATGCTAGCAATGTACGTCGACGTCGAACACAAGACGTGGGACGCGGTCCTGCCGTACGTAACCTTTGCGTACAACACGGCGGTGCAAGAAACAACACAGATGACGCCGTTCAAGCTGGTCTACGGCAGGAAACCGACGACGACGCTTGACGCCATGCTGCCGCACGTAACTGACGAAGAGAATGTTGACGTCGCTAGCTATCTCCAGCGCGCCGAAGAAGCCCGACAGCTCGCCCGCCTGCGGATCAAGAACCAGCAAAGGACCGACAGCCGACACTACAACCTCCGACGACGCTTCGTCGAGTACCAGCCCGGCGACCGTGTTTGTGTATGCAGTGGCGTAGCAACAGGGGGGGCCGGGGGGCCGTGGGCCCCGGGTGCAAGGGGCCAGTTGGGGGGGGGGGGGGGGGGTGTCATATACGCCTGCAGACACCCCTCTTTCCGCCAGCTTGACTGGGCGCAAATTGCAAAGAATGGTCCGGTATCAGTAGCCCGAGCTCATGCGCCCGATGCGTTGCGCCGCAGAATTGTCGACTGCAGCTCTATCAACACCCCACGAAATAATTGCACGAATGTGCGGGCTGAAAAATTTAAATCGCGAAATGGTCACTGAACTACTCGCCTTAGCGGAACGTTTCATGTAGAGTGCGCTCGTGCTGTGCGTTCATGTCGGGAGCAGGAGTCGCTAAACATACAGTGAGGCGTTGTAAGGCGTTTGGGCTCTTGGGTCCCTCTTCCGTTCAGAACGCGCAGCGAAGACGAACAAAGACAGCAGCGAGCGGGCGTTCAACCAGCGGGCCCGGCGCTCGCGTTTACGGCGAAGCGTTCGTTGAGAGCGACGTTGCATAAGTGGGGCCGTCAAAAGTCGCGAATAGGATTCTCTGGATCGCCTTCAGACTCGGTTCGGCCGAAGAGTTTGGCGGCGTATGACTCGACAGGCTGTAGTCGCGGGCCCGCCGCGATGTCCGGCTCGCTTTTACTTCCCCTCTCCCGCTCGCTGCGAGAAGCCGCTGCGATACCTGCCGTTATGTTTCACGCTTTCCTTCTTACCCTCGAAAGTTTCAGAAAACTGTTGTTGTTGTGTGACTTCATGTCACAAGAACAGTGTCTGTATCAGCTGCACAGAATTTTATAAAAGAAAAGGTGAATTTTGTAAGGATATTTCCTGATCGAGATTCTATGAAGTTATGTCTTTTTGTGATTACTAGGAACTCGGTAGCGCGAAAAATATGGCAGATAAGTAATAACCATATCCTTAATGATCCCGTAATTAGTACTTATAGAGGAAGCACTTCAATTCGAGAGTTGAGGCCTCAAAGTCATAATATTAACTCATCAAAAACTTCTTAAACAAAATCGTTTTGGTTGCTACAACCTACAGTACTTTGGCACTGCGGGCGGCACCCAGTATATGGCAGCAGCGAAAGAAATACGAAATAGTGGACCAGTGAGGTTGATCCCTTAATCCTCTCCATTGCGAGTGCAGACCAACAGTAGTGCAAGCTTTCGCTGGTACGGGCTTCATCTTTTCTTTTCTTTCTTTTTTTATGGTGACGCCAAAAATCGACGCGAAGCGTGCTCTATTCTGTTCCCAATCTTGTGGTGGTACCGCAGATCGGATAATCACGTTTGTACGTATAGCAGCAAATGAAAACAAGGCTTTATTGATCAGAATGAAGAGAACTCGTAATTGTCGTAGCATTGGCGCCCGCGCAGCGGGGAGGCAGGTAGCATTTTATAATAGGGTGGGGAGATCAGCGTCACTGACAAACAATTTAATTTTCGTTTTCGTTCAGGGCTGCCCACAGGCAGAATACTGCGTGCCATAGTACCTACGACGATTTTTGTGAAGTTGTTGTTGGGCAAGATATGAATGTCGGGCTCCAATTTTGCAAATGCAATATTGCCGCTAAAATTGGTAATTAAAGCTTTATTATAAAGATATTTCTTGTTACTTGTGACGTGAGTCATGTTTTCCACGATGCCGCATTTGTATTGGCTGCCAAGCCTTACAGTCTGGCAGAAGATGTGCACATGGGCTTATCACACGTTATCAGTGCAGCACCCTGTGTTATTTGGCGCAGGAAAAACAGCGTGTATATTTGCTGCATTCGCGATCTCTGGAAAAGAACCCGAAGGAGAGGGGGAGCCGGGGAACGTGCGCGGTATCGAAGGCGGCTGTACTGGGGCTGAAACCCGGAAATTGTCGATATCCTCGCCTTACTCGACTACATAAGGGGGGGGGGGGGGGGTGACAGAAGACCTATGGGCCCCGGGTACCAGACGACCTAGCTACGCCACTGTGTGTATGGACCCCTATACGCCGACGAGGACTGAGCGAGAAGCTTTTGCGTCGCTATTTCGGACCGTACAAGATCATCCGACGTATTGGCGCGCTGGACTATGAGGTCGTGCCAGACGGCATTTCGCTATCACAGCGGCGCCGCTCACGACCTGAAATAGTCCACGTTGTGCGACTCAAGCCGTACTACCAGCGTTAATGAACTTTGGGGCTTCGCGTAACTGACCTTTGGACTTTGTTTATTTTCGTTGTTTTGTTACTTATGTTTATTAAGTGTCCTTTTGTGTTTCGCTCTCTTATATTTGTAGCATCGGGACGATGCTTTTTAAGAGGGGGCTATTGACACGTGTACTTGTCTTTATCGGGCAACCACGTTTCGCCGCCTAACAAATGTAATCGCGCAGCGTGGGACGCGCCTGCACGTATCCGAAGTTTCTGGAAAGTTATCGATGCTTCTATCCGCTGTCTGTTGTCGCCGAACCTCATGTTATCTGATTTCATCGCGTGACGCGAATGGTGTAGAACTTTGTGGAAGGCACGTGGGTCCGAACGATTAGTCTGGAACATTCGACGACTGCTCCATAAAAGCCGACGCGCTTGACCCGCTGATCAGATTTTCGACGATCGCCGAGCGTGTTCGCCGTTATCGTTGTGCTATAAGTGTAGCCTGTTTTGTGGGCACAGGTTCGCCCAATAAAAGTTTGTTTTGTCGTTCACAGTATTGCTACTGTGTTATTCAACGTCACCACCACGTGACAATATACCCGCGCTAGCGTGTGACGTAAGCGTCAATTGTTGAGCTAAATTGTAACTGAACATAATAAACAAGCGATGGAAACACGCGGCTGAGAAAGCGCATCGCTTGCTGTGCACTTCGTTTGTTTCGGTCTTGGCAGTATTATATAAAAAAAACCGCAATAGTTTCGGTTTTGGTTCGCGGATGTTTTAAAGTTTGGGTTACGTTTTCGCCGCACGTTGCGGTTGCGGGTGAGTAGCTTGTTGATAGTGCCACTTGTTGATGTGGCACGTTGTTGACGGTGCCAAGTCGGGCTTATCTGTACTGGACTTATTGGCACCTCTTCGCTACGTACTTTCCAGTTACCTGTGCTGTGGAGGTTTTGTGGCTTACAGGCGTCTGACAGAAATGGGCAACACGCAGCACACTCGGATTACTAAGAGAACCGGCTCAGTTTTGCTAAACGATGGTAAACATTTGTACCACACACCACTGCTACCCGCACGTTGGATTTGATAGCCATTTGCTATCGCCACCGCAGGAAAAAAGCTGGGCGCAACGCGATGAGCAGCTATCGTTTTGGAAAGATTAAGGTAGGCTCCCACCATGTCTGCGAAGAAGCAGTTTAGTCTTTTAAAAAGCGCGGAACGCGAAAAATAAAACAATAAACGGCATTACAGGTGATTGAAGCGCGAGAACGTTACGGTTACGGTTACGGTTCCGGCGCAAAAAACGCCAAATGCCACTTTCCCTCTCCACGTTGCCGTTACGGCGTTCGGATGTTTAACATGATGTGGCCGCTACGTCAGTTACGTGAATGCCATAAGCAAGGCTTTTGCAGTAGCTTAGTACAGCACGAACATTTATAGATCTAATCTGAAATTGTTGGTAGAGCACACGGTTCACAAACTTTCATAGGGTTCTCACTTCCCGTCACTTTCGATTCCAGTCACAAGGGGCCTCTCTGTGAAGTGTTTCAAACATGGCGTCCCCGAGTAGCACCAGCACTCTGCGCGACTCGCATGACAATTCACCGTGGTTTTTGTTCCAGGAAAGGTAAATGAAGTTTTGTTGCGATGACTGCTTATATTGCGGTAGCACTTAGAAGTCCCATGATGTTTCTGTTGGCGTGCATCACATTTGACTAAGCGTCTCTCGTACGAGCGCCCTTGTTTCAGAGTTGAATCATAGGCTAATGCTAGCAACTTACTTGATCGCTCTCTTTTTTCTTTTCTTGTTGTCAGTACGTAACATGGTGTTGAGAGTAATGTACCAAGAGGAACACGACGAAAAAGGTTACGTGTTATCCCCGAGCGCAGGGAAGAGAGAGTGTCTTTTCGCCTGCTGCGGCTCTTGACTTTGATGTAAGGCAAAATCGAGAAGAGAAGACAGGCAAGCTGTAAGCATCAGTTAAAAAAAAAGAAGAAAAGGAAGAATTCCACTAGGAAGTGAGAAATAACGGCGTAGGTGTGTTCAGATGAGGACACACTTGGGGGAGTGCCGACTATTCTTTCTCAGCGAAAAATTTTGTATGAGGTGGGCATGTGCTCTAGTGCCTCTATAGAAAAGAATCAATCAACCTTTGTGTTAAGAAACTCAGCGCGAATTTGGAGAAAGTCTAATCGTGGAGAAGAGCATTCTTGTGACTTTCAGATTTTGCAAACTTGAAGACCAATCACTTCAAAAATAAAACTTTGTACACTGCCAAACATATTCTTCGTAATATTAAACTATTGGAACTACTGGCCCAAAAAAACTTAGATTTATGCCACCCACAATCATTTTTTCTTTGTGTTGCCGTACTTTTCTTGTTCACCAAGCGCCTCTCATTGACCCTGAGATCAGCGGCCATGTGGGGCTATTTTAGACAGGGCAGCGAAGCAGAAAATTTCCAGACAAATCTTCGAAGAAATTTATTGCAAATTAACGTAAAAAATTAGCAGCTACACTGCGTATTTATTTTGTAAGATAATGGCGAAGTCACCAAAATTTTACAGTACACTCTCACAGGAGTCATAAATCTAGTGCTGCAAGAACATTCAGCATTATTTTAGGCAGAAAGATTGGTCCTATTTTTTAGAGCCTTATGATGTGTGTAGTTGTAATAATAACATCAAAGTTACATTCACATTGCATTCCGAACTCGCTGTTTTTCTGTTACTAAAGAATAGTGACCCAGATTCTGCAGTTCTTGCCTCTTCCGACTCACGAAATGACAAACTTGGGTTGCCTCTTCCGACTCACGAAATGACAAACTTGGGTTTTCGAGGCTCTGGTATCCACATTTTACTTACGGTACGTTAAGGTAGCAAGCATGGGAGAGCGGGCACTGCGAGCTGTTTAATACCCCTGTGACATGGGCATCCACAAACTTCTTTTAACATTGCCGTCTTTATCTCGAGGGAGATGCACTTGGTGGCACACAGTCACCCTTCCGCTAAGGGAACTTAATGGAGCTTTTGGTCAAAGGAGATTGGCGACACCCCTCGACGGCTAAATGGAGCACTCTCGTGCCCATACTGGTTGTTGTAAAATTGAGATTGTTTGCATTAAACTTTATTGTTGTGTGTGTTTAGAACGTTTGTATTGAATTAAATAAAACCTCAAGCACAGTTCAGCAGCAGTTGTACTTGCTGCTGCACAATACCCTTGACCTAGGCCGCTTGGCACAGTGTTTTTCTCGTCTTTCAGGGTGTTTACATGAACCCGACAGAATCAGGTTGAGCCGGCTTGGTGGGCTGGAATATACCGTATTTATTCGAATCTAGGCCGATAGTTTTTTTCAAATAATCATATTCCAAACCTAGGGTCGGCTTAGATTCGAGGATTTTAATAAAACGTGCCAGTTTTTCATTGAAACTGCTAAATATGGTGCATAGCTAGCGCCATCTAGAAAAGTCAGTATCGCAGCCGCTACTAGCCGTGCCAGTAGCCAACCGTACACAAGTGAGGTCGCCATTTTGACCTGTGTCGTGTCGGCCGTCGTGTTATCACGATGGCACCAAGCAGGAGATGCCACTACAGTGCCGCTTTAAAGCGAAAAAGTTGTGATAGCCGCAGAGGCATCGTCGAGCCTTCAGGCCGGGAAGCACTTCAGCGTCGACAAGAAAAACGTCCGTCGTTGAAAGGGACAACAGCAGCTTTTTGCGTGCGCCGCAACAAGGATGGTATTTAGCGGACCAAAGAAAGGCCGTCGCCATGAAGTGGAGACAGTTTTGGCCGACTTTGTTCGGACGCAGAGAGCAGCTGCCCTTCCATTGACAACAGAAGTGCTCCAAGCGAAAGCTAGGGAACTTTCGAGGGAGCGAGGCCTAACGCGAAATGATTTCAAAGCCAGCCGGGGCTGGCTTCAGAAATTCATGAAGTGCTTCGGCTTCAGCCTCCGACGTCGCACTTCAATCACGCAGAAGCTGCCAAGCGATTTCGAAGAAAAGCTGATAGCTTTTCAGCGCTACGTGCTGCGAAAGAGAGAAGCAGCAGGCTACAACCTTGGGCAAATCGACAACGCCGACCAGACGGCTGTGTATTTTGATATGCCAGTGGCGTACGCCGTGAATGAAAAGGGTGCCAAGGAGGTGAAGGCGGACTGCGGGGAAGCAGAGCGCAACTGTGATGCTGTGCTGCAGAGCTGATGGACATAAACTCCCTCCTTATATGATATTTAAAAGGAAGACACTGCTTGCTCGAAAAACTTTCCCAAGAAATGTCATGCTCGCAGTCATACCGGGCGGCATGACGGGCCAGTTGCAGCCACTTGATGTCTGCATCAACAAACCTTTCAAGGATCGTCTGCGGAAATATTACACGGACTGGTTGACTGATGAAGACCACATGCTAACGGCAACGGGCCGCATCAAACGTGCATCACAATCGCAGCTTGCGGGCTGGGTAGCTGCAGCGTGGGACGACATCCCAGGTAATTTGATCGTGTGCTGCATTTTAGAAAGTGCAGCATATTGACACGTGTACTTATCTTTATCGGGCGACCACGTTTCGCCACCTAACAAATGTAATCGCACAGCGCGGGACGCGCCTGCATGTATCCGAAGTTTCTGGAAAGTTATCGATGCTTCTACCCGGCTGTCTGTTGTCGCCGAACCTTGTTTTATCTGATTTCATCGTGTGACGCGAATGGTGTAGAACTCTGTGGAAGGCACGCGGGTCCGAACGATTAGTCTGGAACATTCGACGACTGCTGTATAAAAGCCGACGCGCTTGACTCGCTGATCAGATTTTCGACGATCGCCGACTGTGTTCGCCGCTTTCGTTGTGCTATAAGTGTAGCCTGTTTTGTGGGCACAGGTTCGCCCAATAAAGATAAGTACACGTGTCAAGCCATCAAGTCATCAGGGCTCACTCTGAAGCCGGAAAAGTGCCGTTTCGCTTACGATGAACTTTTGTTCCTAGGCCACGTGATCAGCAAATCAGGAGTACGCCCCGACCCACAGAAGACAGCTGCCATCGCAAAGTTCCCGCAGCCAACCGACAAGAAGGCAGTGCGCAGATTCCTTGGCATGTGTGCCTACTATAGACGCTTTGTCAAGGACTTTTCACGCATCGCTGAGCCGCTGACAAAGCTAACTAAATGTGACGTCGAGTTCAAGTGGGAAACGCCGCAGGCCGACGCATTTCAAGAACTCAAACGACGCATGCAGTCGCCGCCCGTACTTGCGCACTTCGACGAGCACGCCGATACCGAAATACACACTGACGCCAGTAGCCTAGGCCTCGGTGCCGTCCTAGTCCAGAGAAAAGATGGACATGAACACGTGATAGCTTACGCTAGCCGGTCGTTGTCAAAAGCGGAAGGCAATTATTCTACAACCGAAAAGGAATGCCTCGCCATCGTTTGGGCTACGGCGAAATTTCGCCCTTACCTCTATGGCAGGCCATTCAAAGTGGTCAGCGACCATCACGCGTTGTGTTGGCTAGCTAACTTAAAGGACCCTTCAGGACGGCTGGCGCGGTGGAGCCTCAGACTACAAGAATACGACATCACTGTAACATACAAGTCCGGAAGAAAACACTCAGATGCCGATTGCCTATCACGCGCCCCCTTTGACCCACCGCCGCAAGATGACGAGGATGACGACGCCTTCCTTGGCATAATAAGCGCGGAAGACTTCGCCGAACAACAACGAGGGGACCCGGAGCTAAAAGCCCTAGTCGAGTATTTGGAAGGGCACACCGACGTTGTCCCTAGGGCATTTAAGCGTGGATTATCTTCGTTCACGCTTCAAAACAACCTACTCGTGAAGAAGAACTTCTCGCCAGTCCGCGCCAGCTACCTTCTTGTTGTACCGTCAACGCTGCGTCCAGAGATACTGCACGCCCTACACGACGATCCAACCGCTGGGCACCTCGGATTCTCCCGGACGCTGTCGAGAATACAGGAAAGGTATTACTGGCCGCGTCTGACCGCCGACGTCGCCCGTTACGTCAAGACATGCCGAGATTGTCAACGACGCAAGACACCACCTACAAGGCCAGCAGGATTACTACAGCCGATCGAACCTCCTCGCCGACCATTCCAGCAGATTGGGATGGATTTGTTGGGGCCGTTTCCGATGTCAACATCTGGGAGTAAGTGGATCGTCGTGGCGACGGACTATCTCACCCGCTTTGCTGAAACTAAAGCTCTACCAAAAGGCAGCGCAGCCGAAGTGGCGAAATTTTTCGTCGAAAACATCTTGCTGCGACATGGTGCCCCAGAAGTCCTTATCACCGACAGAGGAACGGCTTTTACAGCAGAGCTCACCCAAGCCATTCTGCAGTACAGCCAGACAAGCCACAGGAGGACAACTGCCTACCATCCGCAGACGAATGGTCTCACGGAGCGCCTGAACAAGACCCTCGCCGACATGCTAGCAATGTACGTAGACGTCGAACACAAGACGTGGGACGCGGTCCTGCCGTACGTAACCTTTGCGTACAACACGGCTGTGCAAGAAACAACACAGATCACGCCGTTCAAGCTGGTCTACGGCAGGAACCCGACGACGACGCTTGACGCCATGCTGCCGCACGTAACTGACGAAGAGAATGTTGACGTCGCTAGGTATCTCCAGCGCGCCGAAGAAGCCCGACAGCTCGCCCGCCTGCGAATCAAGAGCCAGCAGAGGACCGACAGCCGACACTACAACCTCCGACGACGCTTCGTCGAGTACCAGCCTGGCAACCGTGTTTGGGTCTGGACCCCGATACGCCGACGAGGACTCAGTGAGAAACTATTGCGCCGCTATTTCGGACCCTACAAGGTCATTCGACGTATTGGCGCACTGGACTATGAGGTCGTGCCAGACGGAATGTCGCATTCACAGCGGCGCCGCGCACGATCTGAAGTGGTCCACGTGATTCGTCTGAAACCCTTTTACGGACGCTGACGAACTTCCTTATTTTGTTGTTTTCTTTGCTACGGGTGTTTTTCTTTATTACTTTCGTTTGTATGCATCATCGGGTCGATGCTTTTTTAAGAGGGGGGTATTGACACGTGTACTTATCTTTATCGGGCGACCACGTTTCGCCACCTAACAAATGTAATCGCACAGCGCGGGACGCGCCTGCATGTATCCGAAGTTTCTGGAAAGTTATCGATGCTTCTACCCGGCTGTCTGTTGTCGCCGAACCTTGTTTTATCTGATTTCATCGTGTGACGCGAATGGTGTAGAACTCTGTGGAAGGCACGCGGGTCCGAACGATTAGTCTGGAACATTCGACGACTGCTGTATAAAAGCCGACGCGCTTGACTCGCTGATCAGATTTTCGACGATCGCCGACTGTGTTCGCCGCTTTCGTTGTGCTATAAGTGTAGCCTGTTTTGTGGGCACAGGTTCGCCCAATAAAATCTAGTTTTGCCTTTCACAGTATTGCCACTGTGTTCTTAACGTCACCACCACGTGACAATATCTAACGTGCTTGACGGTACCGGAGATAGTGCACTGTTTGAAGGTGACAGTGACAAGGAACATAGTGACGAGTCTAGCAGCGATGATGACGTTGAATGAGCTCTGCACGTTCAGATTCAATAAATGCTGTTTGCATTTTGTGAACGCTGTCCTCACTTTTCTTGTTCGGCCTACATTCGAGGTAATATATATATTTTTTTGTTGGCTTTGGACTTTAGGGACTCAGCCTAGATTTGAGTAAATACAGTACCTGTCAAGTTCACGTAAACATTAGCCGGTTGGACTGAACAAGCGTTGAGTTGGGCTACCCAACTTGTTTGCAGCGTGTATGCACACGTAGAAGGGTCGGGCCCGCCAGTGCCAAGACTTGTGCAGGAACACTGTGATGTCGCGATTTAGGTGCTAGCAGCGGGAATAGCATCAGGATGAGGCCAAAACAAGCACTGTGCAGCCCAACCTCATCGTAGCAGTAAGACCCACGGAATAGAGCTGTTGCAGACAGAAACGAACCAGAAGCTCAGTTAAGACGCGTTGGTGTCTCAGCTCGACACCGTGTGCCATCGTTGTCTGGACTTGTCAGAAGCGAGTTCATGTAAGCGCGGTCACGTGGGGCTCAGTCAGTCCGATTTTTTACTGCCCACTTGCGTTGGGTAAATGTAAATGCAGCCTTTGTCGTGCTAGTCATGCAGGGGTAGACAAAATAAGAAAGCTCACAAGGTGACCATTGCATGAAATGTTGCGTTTTAGTATAGTTTGCAGCAGTTTGGGTTGCAGAATGCAGAGCCTACTCACTAGACCGCAAAGGAAAATGTCGAAAAGCACAGGGTGGCTAGTGTGGCTGTCAGCACTGCTGTTTAGCGAGCGCATTTTGTTTTTTAACGAGGTGTATCTTTTATGCATCAAATATATTGAATAATATTTTTGTGGAAGGAGCGTTCATTGTCATAGCTACAAGCATAATTAGCAGTTAGTTACATTCTTGTACTGAATGCACCTCTCGCGGCTTCTTTTATAGGCCGTGACACAATCACAACTTCCTTGAGGTCGAACTCTCTTATCGTAAAGAAGTTTGTGGGTGCCTGTATGACACAAGCATAAGGCTAGTCTGGGTAAAGTGCTACTGCCACTGCTCTCTAATTAAGCTTGATATCTGAAATTCATCCCATTTACATGACCAGTGTATATGCCTAGTGGGAAGTGACGCAACTGCAGTGGAGGAGTCAGCTGGGTGTGTTTAGATAAGGACAGATCGTAGAAGCAGTTCCAAATATTTATTTTAGGCACGAAAACCATCCCACAGAATAGGACAGAGACTACTTTGTCACAGAAGAAATCTCAACTGTAAAAAAGTGCGAAAATCTCACTATCAGGCCGCAAAATTTTGCAACTGGTAGAGCGCATGGTATAGAGAGTAGTTTTCTACACATTAAACATTTCACTATAGATCTATTGAATTAAGGTGAATTCAGTATGTGAAAGAAAATTACGTTGTGCGACCTGACCAAGGAAATTTCTTATATGTTGTGCAGTGTGCATGCACAGATTGAAAAACGAATGTTCGGTTTGCATTAGTACTTACTTCTCTGAATGGTTACTTACTGGGCACAAATAACGCAAATAATTACATTCCGAAGTTGTAAACCTAAAGCTGCGGTTCTTACACTTTCGTATAGCTTCATCAGACACAGACCTCTCAACCCAAGCTTTGAATGATAAACCCGCCGTGGTTGCTCAGTGGCTATGGTGTTGGGCTGCTCAGCATGAGGTCGCGGGATCTAATCCCGGCCACGGTGGCCGCATTTCGATGGGGGCGAAATGCGAAAACGCCCATTTAGGTGCACGTTAAAGAACCCCAGGTGGTCAAAATTTCCGGAGTCCTCCACTACGGCGTGCCTCATAATAAGAAAGTGGTTTTGGCACGTAAAAACCCATAATTTATTTTTTGAATGATAAATTAGTCAATCTCTATTAGCCTCGTCATAGCTTCGAAACGGCCCTTTATCACCATAATGATTCTGGCTGCCTGTGCATAATTGCAACCAACTCCAGCTACTGTGAAATTTGTTTTCTTGGAAACAAAATTGGAATAAGTATGCTGTTGACCTTGATAACTACCCCCATCGTTGAACAGTGAAGTGAGTACCTTAGTATATATGTTGCATATTTTTATCAATAACAAAACATAGCAACATAATTTTGCAGGAAACTGATCACAAGAGATGAACGTCAAGTAATTTTACAGAAATCGGAAATTATTTTTATTTTTGAAGACAAAAATAGTTGATATTCTGACCTATGATTTTCTATTACATTTACCATCCAGTTCCTAGCGATAAAGAAAATGGTAAATACACTCTTTTGTAAGTTATGTAGCACATTACGAATAGAGCAAAAGATTTTCCATACGTAAGCAGTTCTAGGCGTACCTAACCAGGAAACCCATCCATCCGTCATGTAAGATGAATCGCTATAAAGAAATTAATGTGTAAAACAAAACTCGAAAAGGAAAACGTTGGCAATATTGAATTTTGAACCTAACACCCCACACTCCAAAACTGAGTTTCTTATGCACTGGGCTAAATACCCACGCTTGCTGAATATAGCTGAACCATATGAATGTTGTACCGGCAGTAAAAGCAAATGTCAAGAACAGTTTCTGTGAAGGCTTTGTTGAAAGATTTGATGATGGTGGAATAAAAGCCATCTCTAGGACCACACGTAGAGCCATCTTGGAGCGTTGTGCATATCATGAAAACTCAGACTTTGGGAAAATGTAATGCCAAACACGCCACATCCCCAGTGTATTTCAGTGGTCACGGGATGCGCCTTGCATTGAGGGTTCCTTCACCGACCGAAATGCCACTGATCTCCAAGGGCTCGTGTGCTTCGCATCTCGCAGCACAGATACACAAGGAGTCAATGAATTGATATAAGGAGTGATGAGGGGTAGTATTGGTCTTGTCACGGTTGCTACTGGTTCAGTGTGGGTGGATGAAGTGCTAAAAAGGGTTTATAATGATCAGAGCAATACTAGTAAGGTTGATAGTTGATAGCAGTTGGATTGTGTCCCATAAGGACAGATAAGTGTTAATAAGGACCCAATCAATTGCGATAAGATTGATAATGACTTATAAGGGTTGATAAGCATTTATACTGACCGGCCGGATCAAGTTTGATAAGATTGATAGTGGTACTGGGTTGCATGGAGATGAGCAAGTGGCACAATGATTATGCATACTTGGACAACACGTGTGGAGTTCCTGCATGAATTCTTTGAAGTTTAAGCCATCATTTGAAAATGCCAAATAAGCCACCAATTTTTTCTTGTATGTGAAAGTGGAAAGTTAGCATTTTTGTTGATGCCGTGCTACGATTAAACTCAACTTACCTTAATTCTGTGAGAGAGGTTGTATAGATGACTTTTCAATGTGTACAAAACTGTATTCTCCATACCACTCGCTTTTTAAGTTAGAACATTCTGAAACATGGATGTGACATTTTTGCACTTCATCTTATTCAAGATTTTTTCTGTGTGAAACAAAGACGTATGTGGGGAAAGTAGTCTCGGTTACAATGTGTGGATAGGTTTTTCTGCCTAATACAAATATGTTAACAAAAAAAGTATTCTGGACCTCTTTTGTAACTGTCATTAACTGATCACACACACATGACTCCTCTACAACAGCGGTGTCGTTGCGATTCCCACTGGCTGGTGCACCGGTCATATAAACGAAGCATTTTAGAGAGTAGTGCCAGTAGTAGTTTCCCAGACCAGCCTTCACCAGCTTGCTTTGCGCTCTCTTGTGTGCTTGCTACCTTAACATATGGTAGGTCAAATATTGATACAGGAGCCCTGAAAACTAGGGGTGTGCAAATATTCAAAAATATTGAATATTTTTAATCATACTCGACTCGACAATAGGTACTCGATAATTTTTGAATATTCTATTGGATCGGAATATTTGAAATAAATTGAATATATTTCTTTCAGTGCAGGAGTAAACACGCTTCATAACGTTTGGTTTGAACCAATGTAAGCAAGTGCGTGATTTTGTGCTGAATTTCGCGATTTTATGCAGCTGGCAAAATTTCATTTGTAAAACATGCTTAACCGCTGGACTTCTAAGCTGTGCAGGGAAGCTAACCTCTCTCTGGCAAAGGACACGGATTTGTAAACAGCGAGGGTGCACTCTTTTGCAGGTTGCAATCCTGAGCTTATTGCTTGTCAGCAAATTCGATGAGTTTCGGCAGGTACAGGGTCAAATGCCCCTGAGTTTCCAGGAAATTCATGCAGTATAACAGGGCACACGTTGGTGAGAACAGACAACCAGTGGAAATTATTCAATTTTCAAGAGATAACAATCTTTTAGTATACCTTAATAGTTTATTTGTGTACCAATGACAATGTAATTGCATTGTTCCAACATGTTAAACCAACTTGCTAATAAATGCATGTGCATATCATTTGATATTCGATTGTAAGTAATCATATTCAAACATTTTTATATTTGCACACCCCCTACTGAAAACCCAAGCTCATGTCATTTCGTGGCTTAGAAGAGGCAAAAAAGGTGCGATATTAGTCGCTTTTCCTTACTAACAAAAAAACAGCGAGCTTGGAATACAATATGAATGTAATTTCGATTTTGTTATTCTACATATGAGGAAAATTCCAAATGAAAATTCTCCTATTTTGGGGGGACATAGAGAAACTGTTAATACGGTGTTGGCCACACTGTTGTTAGTGGCGCTTCCTCCACTCTCAAATAAGCCTGTGTGCGCTTTGCTCAGATGCTCAGTCTTGGTTTGGGAGCCATTGAAAATGAAGCTCCCGTTGAACGCTACTGCCAAGTGTGAAGTTCGCGCAGTTATTAAATTTTTTTATGGAAAAGGCGTTAAGCAGGTTGAAATTCATAGGTAATTGATGGAAATGTATGACCACTTGTGCATTGATGTCAAGAACGTTTGCAAGTGGTGTAGAGAGTTTACAGCCGGCTGTGCTGAAATTCACGACAAAGAAAGGAGCGGTAGGGCGTCAGTTTCCAAAGAGACAGTCGCGAAGATTGAGGTCATGCGTGAAGATCGGAGGGTCACTCTGGGTACTCTCTGCATTTTGGTTCCGGAGGCTTCCCGAAGCACCATCCACAGGATTTTAATGGAAACGTTGCAATATCAGAAGGTGTGTGCAAGATGGGTACCATGGCATTGCACTTTATACCTGAGACAAAACAGTCCCACGAGTTGCGGCATCCCTCTTTGCCCCAGCCACAAAAATTCTGACACAGTATGCCGATAAAGTCATGGAAACTGTGTTTTGGGACTGGAAAAGGGTACTGTTGGTCAACTTTCTGCCTGCTGAGACAGCAATAAACACTGACAGATATTGTGAAAGAACAAAAAAACTCTCAAGGGCAATTCAGAACTGGAGAAGAGACATAAGGACCTCCCAAAGTCGGTCCTTATCTGAACACACCCTATATGTAAAGATGTCTTGAACAAGTACAAGTGTTTCTAACTATCTCTTGTTAAATTAGTGCTGATGTAGCCCATCTGGGAGCAAAGAAGATTCCAGCATCTTCTTTGTTTTCTATATTTTGAACTTCACGGAGTCAAAATGCTTCAGTTCTTCCAGCCTGTAGAGCTCCGAAGAGCAATGTTTCGCTGTTCAACATTGCTTTTCTCATTGGTGCTGGCAGGCATGGTTGTTCGACACTATCATGTCCGTAACTTGGTGACATCGTGGGTGCAAAATGAACAAGTAAGGTGGCAACCTGTGCTTTGGTACAATCCCAGTGGGTTTTGTGATGGTGAAAGGTTATATTTCAATTGTTCTGATTCAGAAGAATAATCATTTCCGATACACTACTGTATGCGGCCTCTGTGAAGCTTTGTAGAAAGGATGGCCACATTGACAGTGAGCATGTATCGGATGAATTCTGTGTGGCTCGGTTGAATATTGTCACTGTTAACCAAAGAGGTGACAACTATGCAGAATCCTTTTATCTCCGAAAATATTCGGCCAATCTGAAAAATTATTTCTGGCAAGCCTTTGGGATGGGCAATGCGCTTGCTGCAATGCATATTTCAGTTTTCATAGAAAGTGTTTCCGGGCCCCTCAAGCTTTTTGTGGATACTCATGTACCATAAAACTAGTAATTACGAGGGCCACTTTTCTCGGAGTGTATCACTTAGCAAAGGGGAGGTTGTGAGCAGTGACAAATGTCAAGACAATGAAAGCCGTTCTAATGACCGTGACGAGGACAAAAGTACCCTTAGACTGTGTAAATAATTCTTCGAGGGGAAAAATGGGAAAATGAAGCCATTTCGTTTCAGTGCCTAAGCAAAGCAATTTTCAAGTGCAAGGTGGGCCAGTTGGTTTCTTGGCTGACCTGTGCAACGTGTCACATTTTTATCTTGCAGGCTAGACCACCTGTCCAGTCAGCTTGTTCGGCGAGTGGCTGGGTACGTAGCTGGCTGAAAATGCTGCCTGTGCACATAGTTGAGAGCACAAGCAAGGCAGCAGTACATGCATTATAAATTATTAAGATATAAGGTTACAGACTTGCAAATCACTGATCACCTTGGTTCAATTAGTAATTACAGTTGGTACTACTGTGAAGCTGAACCAATTTTGCAGCCAAGTCTGACAAATTGAAAAAATTTAAAAGGTGAAATCTTCAACATGCACTTACATTAGTCTATTTTTTCTCCTCTCTGAGCAACATGCTAGTGTGAGCCTTTCAACTATAATACTATTAGTGGTTGCTTCTCACTGGTGTTGAGCAATTTAGTTTTTGGTGTGGAAGACTAAGCCTTTTTCTTTTGGATGCATTGTGTATTGCAGTTTTTACCACGTCACCCAAGAAGTAGAGTAATTACTGTTTAATAATAGACATACTGAGATGCATATATACATTGTTGAATGTAATTTCTGGTTGTGCAATAAAAATTCATCTTTTTCATAAAAGAATAGCTGTCCTCATTACTGTTTGATACAAGTGCTGGGTGGTGTGTTTCAGAGATCAAGTATCATTTACAGCAAGCACATATTTAACAACTGCACTGTAAAATGTAGCTCGTACTGGACCTACTGTACACACATATACAACACATTGACATTTTTATTTAATAATTTAAAAATTTCTTCATGATAGAAATTGCAGTTTCGGTGCCTTAACTTTCTTTGCACTATGTGTTGCACTTGATTAACTTGAAATGATCGGAACTGCTCACTATTTAATTATTGTCATAAGATTGCTTCAAGACTTTTATTTCCGAGAATGATTATGTATTTATTTAAAATACCTTACAAGCCCAAAGGGCATTGAGTAAGGGGGGTTTAGTTATTACAATGAAAGTACAAGCAAACTAGTAACATCGAAATGTAATGCAACAAAGCAAATTGCAAAATACAAAACAAGGTTCCAATGCAAGTGAACAAAAATATGCAACACAACAAAATATTTATTCATTTTATTTATTTACAATACTGCCAGTCTCTACTGAGACCATAGCAGGTTTGCGAAAAAAGCACTAAAAGAGCATTTGACTGCAAGTGAAGAAGAAAGTGAAACACATCACAAAATGAACAAATGATGGATTAATCGGACTAATCCATAATACAGCACTACTGCAAAAAATTCACCTCAAGCTTCTGACGGAAGTTATGTAGTATTATGTGTTATTGGTCATGTAACCCCCCCTTACACAATGCTTCCTTGAAGAGTCTAAGGTACATTAAATAAATTACTTAACAAGAAAACATGCACTTTTTGTAACGGCAAGAGATTTATATATTTCAATCCACAGGCTTCTTTTACTAGTCAGCACTGGAGCTGGTTGGCATTATGGAGGCACCTAGGTCTTATTTCACTTGTTACCAAGCCAGAAACCTCTTACTCTTAGCGGTTTTCTATCCGGTGGAAACAAAAGCTTCTCAAGGAGTGCAAACTGCACTGGAGTGCACAGATATGTCTGTGTTGTAACTTGGGAATGGATGCCAGACCATCTGGCTCTCTCAGGACATCAGGTAGTATACATATACTGCAACATTGCAGTAAATTTTATACATACCATGTGTTTCAGTCAAGTAAATGTAAAAAAGAGTTGTATATATTTGTGCATTTCTTCCAGTAATCCATTATTTGCTGTGGACATCAGGTGCATATATTGAAATTTCTTATGAACATGCAAACAGCTTGCTCATTAGATTTTTACCTATTACTTTTAGGCCATGTAGTAATGAAAGTCAAAGCTAGCGAGTCGGGAAAGTATTTGTTAGTAGGTATGTCAACTGGCAGCAGCTTCAAGAAATGTGCACTAGAATTGAACGTTGCACGCAAAATTTTCACACACTGACCAAACATAGTTAGGTGCGTAGAATAGAGAGCAGGATGTCACTGCATCTGGAATATCTTTAAACTGGTGCCACTTCTGAAGCTTCTGTCAAATATTCTTCCTGCACGAGGTAGGTGCAGTTTGGCAATCACATGATTCCAAAATAAAGACAAATTTGCATTAAATTTTGTTGGCATGTTCATTAAGAATTTGAGGATGTACACCTGTAATTTACTGAGACTAATATTACTTGAATCCCCTAATCTGAAAAATATGTATTTATTATCCACATAAAATTGTTTTAACACGTAGTATAGTTAAGTAGTCTGTATTTGTTCCTGACAGTACATTTAGTACTATGCACCTTTCGTTATACTAATTTGGATGGATATCGCAGGAGTTTTGTTGAGTGCGATCCTGAATCTACCAGAAAGGTGCACATAGCAAGCACCCAGATGTTACTAAATATTCTCTTCAAAGAAGAAAATATATTGGGTGCCTGACAAAACAGTGCCGAATACGCACTTGAAGCCGTGTTAGACCTTTAACATTGGGCACTTGAGACTGCAGTTAATCGAAATGTTCTGTGTAATGTATGGTGCACAAACACATTGTGCAGGTGGTGCTTCTGGCTGAGAAGCCTGTGTGTTGAATGAGATGTGAATATCTTTACTGTTATTTGCCTTCTTCTTTACCACTGTATGAAGAAGAGATGTAAAAAATAGACAGCGAGAAGGGTGCATGTACATGCGTGCCTAACCGTACACAAAATAAAGTTTATCCAAACAAAGTGCCACTACCACCTGAATTTTCTTTCACAGTATAAGTTTTTTTTTATAACACCCATCATGATTGGCTAAGGCAGAACTGTTGCTAAGCATGAGACAGCGGGATTAAATTGCAGCCACAGTGGCTGCAAAAACATTCATCTGCTGCCTGCATTGTAATGAATGTTAAAAAAAAACTAAATCGTCAAAAGTAATTGGAAGCCATTCACTATGGCGTGCCACTTAATCATACGGTGGTTTTGCTTTAAACATCACAATTTTTTTTATATATAAAACTGGAGGTGCACATGGGTATTGTTCCTTATACTACAGCATGCTGGAGAGCAATTCCCGTGTTGTACAATGAAAGTGATGTGTTGCTGACATACATTTCCGAATTTCTTGATATGAAATGCTATGAGGGCCTCTCCTGCCACTGACTCTCCAACCCTTCTCATTGTCGTCAATATGAACTCTCCCAGTAGCTATAACAACTAAAGCAATGAGTTGTACTTTGCCAATAAGTAAAAGGAATGGGTGGAGCAGCAGGCCAGAGCCACACTATTGCAGGCACCTTTTTGTACAAAAGATAGCGTGTCTTTCTCTGTGTGCTACAAGTAAATTATTGGTAGGGGAGAATCTCAAAACAGGGGGTCACTTCACTTGATCCCCCATGGCGCCTGTACAGTACTTTGAGTGGGAAATATGCACTTCACCACATGATAAGCAGCGGAAGTTGGCTGCCAATAATAAAATCGCCTTCAGAACAACTCTGTGCTTGGTCACATCAACGCTCTGTATCCTGTTCTTTGAATGCATTTTCTTGACAGCGTTTTCACGACCTGCAAAAAAAGAAAGCGTTGAAGTGGGACAACCTTGCAGTAGACAATAGCAAAGTCCAGTGGAGCTGCTACAATGATTAACACAACAAACTTGTTTTTTCTAGAAATTGTCAGTGTACACTGATTGTAGGATCGGAGCTTCAGGAGGCCCATGAGGACTTATAAAAAAATTCACTTAAGCAAGCAACACCTTGAAACTCCGCTCAGGTACTGCACCCTTTCCCATCTATGTGGCTGGAAATGCCACCGAGCACATCAGTGTGGGTAAGAGGCCTATGAGGCTATTCAGTTGAAAATTTGAGCCTTTGCAATGTTGTGTGCTTTTTGAAAGGTTCAGCGTTTTTTTTTTGTAATTTGCACTACCAGAAATGTAGCTACACGGCCTCCATTCAAACGAAGCCTCCATTCAAAAAGAAGCGAAATGCCATACTAAAACGCTGCTGCCACGCACGGAAGTGACGTCAGAGTTATGACGTTGTTTAAACAAGTATGACGTGTCCCGGTTTATAGTGTTGCGCGCGCTGCTGGAGCTGCTTCAGCTTTTCAGCTTAGCTAAGACACAGTTTTACCGTTTCTTACTGTATTGTGTGCTAGAATGTTGTTCTAGTTGCGCTGGAAGAATCGGATGGTGTTCGAGCTTGCGATCACGAGCGACACTTGGACGCAACGCTGGAGCAGATCGTTTCCTTATGCCTTGCAGCGCGTTTATGGTTGGTAGTGTGGTCTTATGTAGCTCCTGTTACGTTTTTCAGTGCTCTTGTTTGTTGAATTTGCTGTTGTGAATGGGGCACATGTTGGCTTTCAGTATGGCAGAACTTTTTTCTCTTATGGTAAAAACGTTTAAACGCGTTCTAAACGCTTGTCGCTGCAGCCAGAGTGCGGGAAGCCTCGAGCTCACTTCTTCCCGACGCCGCCCCGGCTTCGAGGGCCGCCGGGGACCTTCTCCATCGGCGTTGCCGCCGCTGGGAGGCGGCTCTCAAAAGTTCAGAGTTGGCAAACCGCAGCTCTGGGCCATCCGGCAAGCCGAAGGTGCCGCTCGAGTTCAAGGACTTCGAGCCGCCACCTGAGGCCACCACAACAAAAACTGGCGGACCATTCTCTATTAAAGTTTCTTCTTCATCCTTCGTAGGATTGCTGTTGCATATATTGCCCGAGTAAGTGCTGTTGCAATTTTTTTATGGCAATGTCGCATTTACCTCTACTGTTTCTTGTCTTGCATCTTCATGCTGTTTCCCTGTTTACCTCGGATTTTGGTGGCTAGCGAATCGCGACTTGCTTGTGCACCTGCTCGTCACAGTTCAATAGGCACATGTTGAGCAACCTGAATGTAAACTATGAAGACAAATATTGCAAAACGTGGCCCAGCCACTCATAGTTCTACTCTGGTTCAATTTTGTTGTAAAGCTTGGCTGTCTTGAAGACCGAGAAATTTTCTGAAATTTCTTCCAGCTAGTTTGCTAACTGCTATTTAGTATTGCTTCTTATGATGGCGCTGTGCGAGGTACCAGGTTTGCACAAATGTTCCTCGCAACTTGTTTGTAGACATGACGTAGGTTCATTGCAGGAACCTGCATTTTGTTATAGATGTGAAATGCATGCTAATATGACCGGTGTGGGCTTGCAGGTCCATGCATGCCTCTCTCAAGCAAATGCCAAGTTTCCATTGTATGAATCTTCCTTGACCTTGCTGCACTTCGCAGGGCTTGTTTGGTTAATCCTTTTGTCTGTGCAATAGAATGCACATAGGTCTTGAGCTTTACCCTGATCCTCTTGTCCAACAAAAACTAAACTTTTTAGGCATTGCGTTAGGGAACATATCTGGGTGATAATGTGACAATTTTTGCCTCTATAACCTTTCTTTTCTCCCACCTTCAGTGAAGTTGTCAACCACCTGTCTCTTTGTTCGAACAGAGTGCCATGCATTGACAGAAATTCTCATCACAACAAGAAAATCTCTGAAGGAAATTATTGAGACTGACTAGGACTTCGCCTTGGGCAAGTTGGTGAAATCTGCGACGCATTTTTTTTGTGCGCAACAAGATATTTATAGAGGAAGGACGCATGAAAGTGCGAACTACCAACTGACTTAATGATTCAAAGGATGGAAGATAGGGTACAAATTTTGTGCACATGCAAGAGGCGAATGTTGTGACAGTGCTAGTTTGTCTAGTAATGCTACAAATCGGCAATAAACAAGTGCACTTCTGGGGAATTAAGGCAATTGAAGTGCTACTGACATGTGCACGATCTCTCTGACAAAATATTCCTTCGTGAGTTCATGTGCTGTTTTGTTGCTACTTCTGCCCAGGATCACAATGTGCGAAAGCACGGCTCACATGAGCAGGCCTTGCAATGTGCGCTGCACCATCCGGTTTATTTAAATTGTTTGAATGCTCCCTCAAATAGTCATTTAGGCATTGGGCCGTTTGGTCCACATAGAACTTGCCACAGCCGAGAGGTATCTCATACACCAACCCACAGCACAATGCAAAATGGTTGGCATGATTTTTCATACACCCTTGTCTCGTGGTATGAGAGCCACTAGCAAAATTATTTGCTCCCACGTCGATAAATGTTGTACACTGTTGCACACATTTTTGGCGTGACAGAATCGGTCTTTTTTTTGCATGAGTGCGAACATTCATACCGATGGAAACACAAAAATTGTTTCAAGTGAGGCACTAGATCACCCAGAGCAACAATCTAAAGAAAACATGTATTTTATGTAAATCTTGATTTATTAAACAATTTTCTCGCCCTAATGTGGCAAAGAGGACATCTTAACCTCTACACGGACAGGCAGAAGAATGACAATTCCATGAGAAATGTCAACATATGAGCATGGAAAGCGCAGTTGCCAGTGATGTGAGGACTGACGACTTAACAAGTACCACAACGCGGAATGGAAAGCGTATGCGTCATCTCCCGCCTTTTAAAAGGTTGATGCTTTTATTGAACACGCCAATGCCATGCTGTGGCCCGACCAGCTTCAAAGCCGCAAACTGCACTGTTTTGCAGTACGCTGCGACTGCAGCCCACTTGTTTCCTGATGTAGATTCCGGATTCCAGAAATGGGCTGAGAAGGTCTAAGCCGACACGATGGAAGGTCTTGGTAGGGATGTCGTGCGGCTGCAGGTAACAGGTGGGGAGCTGGGAAGGCTTCTTACGTCGTTGGCAAAGTTCACAAGCGGCGACGCAACATCGTACGGAACGGGCAAGGCCCGTCCAAAAAATACGGCGACGTACACGGTCATAGGTTCGAGATACGGCAAGGTGTGCTGCCATTGGTGTGTCGTGAAGCTCTTCTAGAACAGTGGAGCGGAGGTGTTTAGGTATTACAAGTAGAAATTCAGAGCCGTCCAGATGAAGGTTACGGAGGACGAAGAGGCGTAGAGCAGCATCGGCTGGAGAGTGTTCAAAACGGTCTGAGTGCTCTGATGTAGCCGTCATGACGTTGCTCGTCGGCGAAATGAAGCAGCTGTGATACAGAGAATACACAAGAAGCACTGGCAATATTGGAGGAGTCAAAGTTGTCAACAGGTAACGCGACAAGCAGTCAGCGTCTTGGTGCAGGCGGCCAGACTTGTACACCATGGAATATGAAAATTCTTGTAGCCTCAAAGCCCATCGACCAAGCCGGCCTGTAGGGTCTTTTAGTGATGAAAGCTAGCAGAGAGCATGATGGTCAGTGACTACGGAAAAAGGGCGACCGTAAAGGTAAGGATGGATATTCGCAACTGCCCAGACAACAGCAAGGCATTCTCATTCCGTAATGGAATAGTTGTGCTCCGATCGTGCTAGGAGGTGGCTTGCATAAGTGATAACGCGATCCTGTCCACGCTGACGCTGGGCTAAGACGGTACCTACGCCATGACCGCTGGCATCTGTAGGCAATTCTGTAGGGGCATCAAGGTCGAAGTGGGCGAGAATGGGTGGTGAGGTTAGAAGAGTGACGAGACGAGAGAAGGCGACGGCTTTTGAAGTACCCCGCACCTCCACCGGAATGTTACATGTGAAAAGACAGACGAAAGGGGCTATTTACAGGTTATTTACACTGGAGCCAGGCAGCCAGGCCGACCCTCGCTCGCACTAAGAGCTGCGACGTCATCTTCGTTCTCGTGGCGGCCCGTCTCTTGAGCATTGCTCGATGATATTGTAATAATATTACTGCGAATAGAGCTTTTCTAATTGAGAAACTGAAGTAAATGCAGGACACAATTAGACACTCCCTTAGACATTCAAGTACTAGCCAGATGATGAAGGCACTCCTCATTAAAATTCTGTCACTGGAACTCATCTACTAGTAATAAAACGATCGCTGCATTGCATCAGAACATGAAAGAAAATGCTTCTTGTCCAGTTCTATTTGATTTTTAGAAAAAAGAACCTATTGAGGTTACCCTTGAAAGCATCGCCCACGCTTTTGTGTTTCAGTAGTTATTATGTAGTGCTGAGCTGGCTTTTCTGGCTCGCGAAACTTGCACAAACTTCAAGTCGCAGAGAATTTTATGTTCATGTGATGTCGTGGTATGTCTGAACAGTCCATGCCACTTGACCAAGAGCAGCTGCAGTGGTGAATCCAATGTTCTGTCTTGGGTAGGTTGCTCCATGGCCGCACGTGCGCATTTTGCGTAGAAAACTGTAGCACCATCTGTAGGGCGCTGTTTTACTCACCGATGAAAGCAAAGGGCAGTCGTGGCGTATGCAACGTCGCCACTCCCTGCTCAGGAGCAGGTGATTTGATTTCCTCTCTAGGTATGCGGACCCTTCAGACGCAATTTCCTCGTAAACTAAGTCTTGTTGGCACGAAACAAGCACTGTGAGGTTTATGGAATGCTACTTTAATAGGCCGCATCTATTTATTTATTTCATACATACTGCTAGCCTCCATTTCGAGGCTGTTGCAGGACATGGGAAAATACATTGCATCAAAATATGAATGACAAACTTATACACTTGTTAATATTGTAGTTTACAAGAAGATGTAGTTGAGCAATACAATAAGAGGGTGTGACCTTCCTGAGTCAGCCCTTAAAGCTTAATGAACAAAAATGCAGAAGCATAAGGCAAACAACAAAAAAAGTACACCAAACCAATTACAAACATATTGCAGTGTCTGTAGGTGATACGTATAAATTAAGATGCGTACTCAGACCTGTTTTTCCAGCATAGGAAGGAAATCGTCAGGTGAACAAATTATATCACTAGGCAATGAATTCCAATCACTGATTGTCTGAGGAAAGAAAAAAAATACCTGAATGTGTCTGTGTGGAACCTGTATTCAATTAAATGTTTAAGGTGTTTAATTCTAGTGCTTCGCTGTTCAGAGAAAGATACACATGCACCACTGTGTAATTTGTAGCCCCCGTTAAGGAGGTGGAACAGAAACTTGAGGCGTAAGAATTTAGCACGCTTGCAAATAGTAGTATAGTCCACTACTACTTAGTAGTCTGCTTTGTATTTTCCTTTAATGTCCCATGAAATGACCATATTAGGGAGCACTCAAACAATGCAAATAAATTTCAAGGTGTGCATCTCGGCATGCTTTGCAAGGCCTGCTAACGTGAACTGCGCTTTTCGCGTGTTATGATCTTGGGCAGTGCATGAGTTCATGGAAGCATACGGTATTAGGACGATCCTGCATGTGTTAGTACATGTCAATTTATTTAATTGCATGTAACCTTAGAAGCAGGCTAGTAAACAATGAACTCTTGTTTGCTAACCCAAGGCATCGAGGCGGTCAAAGTCAGGGTCGTTGACCATTTGCCTGCTCCTAACCCCAATTATTGGCAAATAAATTCTGTAGAAACCCGCAAGATCAAGGAGGGTACACGAAAAGGAAAATTCTTGAGACCCATATGGGTTTTTAAAAAAGGCGGTGACTGGTGACACGCGTAGTAGAGGCCAAATGCCATACCGAAACGCTACTGTCATGCGCGGAAGTGATGTCACATTTTTGACCACGTGATTGTGACGTTTAAACAAGTATGGCGTGTTCCAGTTAACAATTTTGCTACAGTTTGCGTGCGCTGCTTCCACTTTTGAGCTTAGTTAAAACATAAATTTATGGTTCCTTACTGTATTGTGTACCAAAATATGCTAGTTAGTTGTGCTGGGACAACCGAAATGTGCCTGAGCTTGCGATCATGAGCGACACTTGGGCCCAAGCCTAAAGCAACTTATTTCCTTATACCTTGCAGTGCCTGTTATGGTGCATAACCTGGTTTTGTGCAGCTTCTGTTCAGTTTTTCAGTGCTGTTGCTCTTGTTTGCTGAATTTGTTGTTGTAAATGGAGCTCGTGAGTGTCTTCAGCTTGGCGGCACTTTCTTCTCTAATGACAGAAAGGTTTAAAATATTTCTAAACGTTTGTTGCTGTCGCTTACTTGAGTACGTTGATCGTGAAGACTTTTCCTTTTTTTTCCATCTTTCGTGGGGCTTTGCATAATGCGCGAGTAAGTGAGCTGTCGCAAATTTTTATGGCACTCAATGCAGCGTTTACCTCTACTCTTCGTCTACTGTACGGTTTTCCTAATCACGGATTTCTCGGCTCGATTGTCAATCACGACTTGCTTGAGAACCTGCTAGAAAGCCCAAAGAAGGCTACAGCATCTACATTCTGCGCCTGCTCGCAACACTTCAAAATGTACATGTTGAGAAACCCTAATCTAAACTATGAAAACCAGTATATAGGAACGTGTTCTACTCGGGCTCAATCTTGCTGTCAAATTAAGTTTGTCTTGAAGCCAGAATGCGGTGCAGCTTGTTTCCTAAACTGATATGTGTACTAGCATTGTTGTTTCTTACGCTGTTATCTGAGGCGCCATGCTTGCACGAACATTCTTCGCAACTTGTATGGAAATACGACGTAGATTCATTGTAGGAATCAAGCTTTGTGTCCTGTCCTTCTCTTGGATTTTATTTTCGCGCTATTCTGAAGCTCGAATCAGGAATTTGACATTGTAGAACCTGCACTACGTAGATGTGAAATGTAAAGACACTATACTGGTAGGTGGGTGTATGCAAATGTGTACATTTCTAGGCTCATACCAATCAAGAAAATGCCAATTTTTCATCCCGTGAGTCTTTCTTCACCTTGTGGAATTTCGTAAGCCTTGTTTCGGTCATCCCTTGGTATCCGTTGCAGCAGCTCAGTGTCTATAGTGCCCTGCTGAGCAGAAGCTCAGTGGTTTGATTCCCGGCTCCAACAGCCACAGTTTGATGGGGGCTTAACGTAAAAACACTTGCATTTGAGCTTTGGGCATACTTTAAGGAATCTCCGGTGGTCAAAATAAACTAGAACCTACGATGTACACCACAGTGAAGTTACATGGCAAAACCTCACAGTTAAAGTAATCTCTTGATCCGTACAACAAAATTCTGATAAGTTTTATCCCTTAGCATGATCCTCTTGTCTAATAAAAACTTTTTAAGGCATTGTGTAAAAATATGTTTTGGATGACTACTGAGTATTTTTTCTCAAATCTTTTTCAGCACCAAACCGAAGAAGTTGTCGATCACTTTGGACTTTTCTCAAACAGGGTGTTGTCCGGTGATTGAATTTCTCTTCACACAAGGACAGATTGTGAAGGAGATATTGTAAACTATCAGCAGCAGTAGAGAACGAGGCACAAAGAATAAAGGAAATTGATGGACCCAATTTTCTGTTATTTACAATGTTGTGAAGGAAGCAGACAGTGAAGCTGGACAATATGTAGCGGAAATCATAATGTAGCAATAATAAGTAAAGAGGAAGTGAAAGTTGATAGAAAGACAACTTGCTGAAGGTGGGAGCCGAACCTCCATACTGTGCATTAAGCATGCCGTGCATTGCCAATTAAGCTACTAATGTGGTCGTCCTCCCATTTACTTGGCTATCTGTGTATGTGTAAGGGGTAGGCCTGGGAGGGTTGGCCAGCACTGCTTCTCTCGGCCATGTCAGGGGATGTGGAACATCTCTAACTGATGATGTCAAATTGTATGACTTCAGGATTAGGCAACTGGACAACAAGCCCTTAAATGCTCCCTCATGGCATCAAGGCAGCTAAAGAAAATACCTTTGACCAGTTGCTTGCTGCAAAGCTGATTTACTATGTGACTCCTGTTCTTAAAAAGGGATGTTCCACATGTGCTGTTGTTGGCTACGAGTGGTCCTGGCTAGCACTACTAGTGCTCTTTTTGTATGTGTACACAAATACCTAAGAATGTGAACAAGGGAGGGCCCTCATGACAGCTTAACTGGTATAGCACAGTACGTATAATGTGGTTCAGCTCCCACCTGTGGTAAGTTGTCTTTTCATCCACTTTCATTTGCTTTATTTCTACATTTCAATGAAACACAATTTCCCCTGTGCTTTCTCTGGCTTTGTAGTCTGTTTTCTCATATAGTAAAAAGAAGGCTGCCTCAAGTTCATACAGGCCGCTTCAGTATTTTTGTACAATCCCATAAGAAAAGGCATTTGTTCCCCTCGGCTAAAGAAATACAGAATCCAGGTTTGTGCAATTTATCTGATATGTCCACAGTTTGGGACAGTTTTCATGGACTATCTGGAAGCAGTGGCGAAGCCAGTGGGTAGCAAACTGGGCACAAGCCCTCACTCCACCCCCCCCCCCCCCCGCGCACACACACACACACATACAAGATTTCTATCTATATGGGATCTGCCCAGCCCCCTTTCCGTCCGCAGTCATGTTGGTGCAGCCCATCCACCTGCTCTCCCTATAAAAAAAATTTTGGCTATGCCACTGTGTTGAAATATGTGCCACAGTAACAGTAGTCATCAATGTTTTAAGAAATTGAGGAAGAAGCTAAACAAGTGAAATGTCGAAGAAAGTTCTCAGGTGTGTTGCTCATGCTTGGCAACATGCCAGACTGCATGGCGAAATTTGGTTAGCGATGCACTCTGGCATGTTTGATACATTCGTGCCAACTGCGCGTTAGCCTAGCCTGATCACTACGGCTGTGCACAATTAAAGTCATGCTTTTGACATCAATTAAACAGTAATCTGATTTAGAGAAAAGCATGCTACTGCATACTTTTGCCCTTTCACTTGCTGGCTCTGCTGGTTGTAGCCGAGCTGGATGATCGTGTAGCTGGTGGATCGGCATTCCTGACCCCTTCAACTTGAGCACAAGCCTCGGGTATCTCCTTTTCTTCTGCACAACCTATACCTTGCAGCAGCTGTTGCAGTTCATAGTGTACGTCTGTGCAACTTGCACTCTACATTCCAGTTTTGTACTTTGTTTTGTTTGGTTTGCTGTTGGTTAGCCCTAATTAGTCCTACCACACATCTACTGTTCTGAACCATGTTCACGATATATAACTATATAAGGCATTTGCACTCTGCGGCAGCAGCGGCGTGGCGCTAGTCCTGTGGCTACGTTCCTAACCGAGGAATTCTTTCTGTAAACGCAGGTCCCTACATCTGCGCATCTCTGCCAGACGTACAGTTTTTTTTCCTTCTGCAAGCTGAATTGCATCACTGCCACGTGCCTTGACTGCCTTCGCGGTGCCTGCGGTTGGGCGGGACTATCTACTGGTGCGCCGTACGCACCTGCTGTGAAGTGCATCGCCTGTCCGCGGAGCAGCTGCCACTCGGGAACCAGTATATGAAGCCACGTCGACTGAAGACCGACTGCATTTGCACTCTGCGGCAGCAGCGGCGTGGCGCTAGTCCTGTGGCTACGTTCCTAACCGAGGAATTCTTTCTGTAAACGCAGGTCAGTATACACCACAACTTGAGCCTCCTCCGCCGCTACTTGATATTGCCGCCTGCTGCTGCTGCTGCTGCCGCGAGTGTTCTTGTTGCATGTGTACAAATTTTCTGCAATGGCCGATACTGCTCAGTGTGCTTCATGTAGCCTAACCTTTCCCGACGATGCACCTTCCATTTTATGCGTCAGTTGTGGTTGCAGGTATCACTTAGGAAGTTGTTCGGGGGAGGACGAAATAACCATGACTCGAAAAAGGAAAAAAAAAGTGGAACTGTGAAGCCTGCAAACCTAAAGCAACGATTGATCCTGACAGCTCAGCAGATGCACGCTCTATCACTGATGTGTTCAATGAGCTAGCTGCCATAAATCAAAAGCTGCTAGAAATAAACGTAATAAAGAAAAATGTAGAGTTGTTACTGAATCTGAAGGCCACTGTGGATGGCATCGAGTCCTTGGTGACACTTGTTTCCGAGAAGTATGATACGCTACTGGATAAGATGACAGCTCAGGAAAACAAAATTGGCACGTTAGAGAAAAGAGTTGCCGCCATTGAAGCGTCAGGGGACTGTGAAGAAACGAAAAAACCCAGAAATGACCTTAATCAACTTGAGCAGTATGGACGACGACACAATATGGAAATACACGGCATAAGGTTCACCGAGAATGAGGACTTGCTCAGCAAGGTTAACATCCTCGCTAGTGAACTCGGTCTGCAGCCTGTAACTACAAGGGAACTCGATGCTGTTCATAGACTTCCAGCGAAACAAGGAAAGACACAGCCAATACTACTGAGGTTTCAGTCTCGAACTACTAAGGAAGAATGGCTCAAAAAGAGAGCTGTCTTGAGGGAGAAGAAATCAACTGTGGGTTTGCGTGAGAACCTTACAGCTACGAACAAGCGACTATTCTGGCTAATGAAAGCAAAGGCAACTGAAAAGGATTACATGTTTACATGGATAAAGGAAGGAAAGCTGTTCGTCAGGAAACGTCATGGGGAACGCGCAATTAGAATTCAATCAGAAGACGACTTGTCCAAGATAGAATAGAAGCTGACAATGTCAGTAACACTGATATAAAATGGCAGAACTACTTAGCCAAAGAGACAACCAATACTATAGTCAAGCAACGTTCCGAGTAGATGTGGGCAAATATGTTCATAACAAGCAATGCTTCTCAGTTTTTCACATGAACGCTAGAAGCCTCAGGAACAAATTTGACGAAGTTAACATGCTTCTTGACTCTCTGCACTATAGTTTCAATGTCTTGGCTTTTACAGAAACCTGGTACAGTTCTAATGATTTTATTCCCGAACTTGAAGGTTACAGCTGTGTGTCTATTTCGCGATGTAAACGAAGAGGTGGTGGCGTTGCAATCAATTTCGCAATGACGTATTGTACAACGAGTGAACAGAGTACAGTATGGTTAACGATGATTGCGAATCACTTGTGGTTGAGTGTGATGGCCTGCTTCTTGCTGTCCTGTACCGTCCGCCTGCAGGTAGTGTGAATATTTTTTTGCAAGTTGTTGAAAGGATCCTGGAGCACAGCTTATTGTTGAAAGTGCCCGTGTTACTCACTGGTGACTTTAATATTGACCTCCTTCATGAGAACTCTATTAAATATGATCTACTAGATGTTATTCACTCTTATGGCTGTCGGAATTTAATCGAAGCACCAACAAGAATTAAGGTCGAAACAAGTACACTGTTAGACTTGTGTATAACGAACCATTTAAGTGACGAAATGGTCTCAGGCATAATATCTAGCGACATCAGTGACCACTTACCTATCTTTTGCATTATACCACGCTCTAACCATCGTAGTGTTTCGCAGAATGGGAAAGAAGCGAGAGCAAGTAGAAAAATAAGTGATAATAACATTACGAAGTTCCAGGAGCTTGTAACTAACACCGATTGGAGTGTAATAGAGAGAGAAAAAAATGTTGACCAGGCTTACAGTAAGTTTATAGCACTCTTTAAAGAAATTTACGACACTTGTTTCCCACTAGAAATGCGCAAAACGCACCGAAAAATTAGAAAGCCTTGGGTCTCCTACGAACTATATAAAGAAATTGAACGCCGCAAAAAGTTATTTGAAACATTCATTAAATCGAAAGATCCACACGTCCTGAAAACCTACAAGCAGCTTCGAAATAAAAGAAACTCTAAAATGAAGAAGGCTAAACGCGAGTACTGTCAGAATAAGTTCACCGCAGCTGCAAACAATCCTTCACTGCTTTGGAGAACATTTCGAGAATTATTGACGGGCAACAAAACGAACTGTCCTCAGTCAATAGTTATCGACGGGATAACATTATCAGGGGAATGCCTAGCCAACAAGTTTAACTCGCATTTCCAGGTTTCTGCTGCGCTGTATAGCGATGCTCCTGTGGGCCGATGTGAAGCATACAAAAGATGTTCTGATATGCCCACTATATTCCTGTACCCAACAAGCTCAGCAGAGATAGCAGACGTCATATCTACACTAAAGAATAACTGCGCATGCGGAGCGGACGAAATAAGTACAAAGCCTATAAAGAGTGTAGCGCAAGTAATATGTCACCCGCTGTCGCATATCTGCAACCTCGTCTTATCGACTGGTGAATTTCCCGTGCTCATGAAAATTGCGAGAGTTGTGGCACTGCATAAGGAGGGTGCGTTAGATAACCTCAATAATTTCAGACCCATCTCAGTTCTTCCTATCTTTTCTAAAATCCCTGAACGCATTTTAAATAAAAGAATAGTTGGGCACTTGACAAAAAACAAAGCAATAGTACCAGCACAATTCGGGTTTCAGAAACAAAAGTCTACTGAGCAAGCGCTTTTGCATGCGAAAGACCACTTAATTAAGAACTTTGAAAAAACAGACTTACACTATTGGAGTGTTTTGGATTTCCGTAAGGCTTTTGACTCTATTAATCACGATATTTTGCTTCGAAAATTACCCTAGTATGGCATAAGAGGTGTAGCGTATGCTTTAATTAAGAACTATCTCAGCTCCCGTAAACAGTTTGTTAGCCTAAAAGATTCTAAGTCCCAACTTCTTGATTTAAACTGCGGTGTTCCTCAGGGCTCAATCCTAGGCCCAACTTCGTTTCTTCTCTATATCAATGATATTGTTAACATCCCAAACACACCGTGCATAACTCTGTATGCAGATGACACCAGCGTTTTCTTCTCTGATCATAACATTCAAGAAGCATTTAACGTAGCCAATAGATGGATGGGGGACCTCAACTGTTGGCTAAATTCAAATAGAATACAACTGAACTGCGAAAAAACAAAGTACGTCATATTTAGACCAAAAGGAAAGCAGCTGATGGGTCACTACGAGTTAAATTTTGGGGGGCGCAATATAGAAAATACACAGTGCGTAAAATTTTTAGGCGTATGGTTTAACGAAAACCTGTATTGGTCCATTCATGTGGAGATCCTCAGAGCCGACATTCGTAGAGCGACGGGAATGACTAACATGTTAAAGCATCTTATTCCAATGAATTTAAAGAAACAGCTATATTACACACTAATACACTCTCGTCTACACTATTCTCTTCTGGTCTGGGGAACTACTACCAAAACTAACCTTATGTCACTATATAGGCTGCAAAAAAGAGCCGTAAGGGCAGTTTGTAACCTACCTGTTCTTGCACACACTAAACCGTTTTTTGATAAGCTTGGCATACTCCATATAGACCACCTATTTTTGCATAAGCTATCGCTCGAGGCGTTCCGTCTCCGTCAGGCTGATCACATACAGTTTAATCAGACCTTCGCCACCAAAGAAATTCCGTATAATCTCAGACATGACCCAATCTCTATACCGCTTACTCGCACGAACTACGGGAAACAGGCATTACACTTTCAAATATCAACCTTACTAAACAATAATCCCACAATTCTGGAACAATTACAAACCACGAAATCAAGCTTGAGGTTCAAGAAATCTGTTAAAACGTATTTTCATCGCTGCTTTATTATATAACTTCCTTATGTACTGCAATGTTACTGTTTTGTTTTCCTTTTTAACATGTTTTGATCGAGATTCGAATTCTTAATCGTTTTTTATATGTTATCATATTTCGAAAATTGTAACACTTGTTGTGCTGTTGTTTGCTTCAGAGTGTCAACATGCTTTGGGTGCTGCAGCCTTTGTCAGGCAAGAATATTGCCTTTTGCTACAGCCCCTGAGACAGCTGTATGTCTCAAACAACAAATAAATGAAATGAAATAAAGAACTTCTTTGTTACTTGATTTGTCTTTTACATATGAGAATTGGATCAGAACTACCCTACTTTGTTCATACATGGTCAATCACACTCGTGTCTTGTTGGTTAGCAGCTGCACAGTGAAGCATGTCCAACAGTGTACCTTATGTGATTTGGATGTGTGGACAAAAGCACAGGTGCACACCTCGCATTTAGCCAGATATTTTATCAGGTGCTGTATTTTCCAACCACTTATTTAATTTACTAGTTTTACCTTTCATCTAAGTGCGGATGCTACTGAACTGCTATCACTGGGGCTGGCAATATTATATATAATATATGCTACCTTTGCAACTTGGTCCCTGTTAAAGCTTGAAGAAAAATAATCCTATTTATACAAGCAGTCACATAATGTACCCCTGGAAAAAGATGGTTCATTTGCAAAACCTACTCGACATAATTTATTAATAAAAAGAAATGCCCTTCCTGAAATTATAAAAGCAAAGTAGACTGCTCTCATTTTTTTTCTACACTACCACAGCTGTGGTGCATGCTGGTAATTGTACTACAGCTGAGTTGCGAAGAGAGAGCATATAAAATGTGTAATCCACCGAGTCTTTTTGATCATAGGCAACAGTTTTTTTCGTTGAAGCATTGTGACATTATAGTAAAGGAATAAACTGTTGCGTCTCTGTATGCTGCAATGAAATGCAAAGGAAAAAAATTCTCTAAGTCTTTATTTCTTTCATAAAGACAACAGCTGGCCACAGGAACACATGTTTAAGGACTATAGCAAATTAGTCTGACAGAAAAGCAAGTAAAATTTTTTTGTTGGTTTCATTTCGTGAAAAACTGCTGTGGCTGCTAGTGCAGCTTGTAAAACTTAGGCAAATGGAACGTGGCAATCGTGTATTTGCACCACAATGGACACGACGATTCTGTGAAAGGCACAAAGATGTGAACAAATGAAAGGATCAGTCATGTGCAGTGAAGTCTTAGAAGTAAGAGAGGCTTTGAAGACATGCAGCAATACCAGATAAATATACCGGACAAATGAGCATTCAATATGAAGTGCTGCTCACACTGCCAGGCTTGGTCATTGTAAACAAGAACAAACATGCATTGCTCGGTCTGTATACCTGCGCTCATCTGCTATACAATAGTCCTAGCCACATCCCTGACCATCAAAAATCTACCCATTCATTTAGATGGTTAGATGACATTGCTTTCTTGAACTCCTGGCATTCTTGATAGACAGCACTTTAACTGCAGGGCTACAGTTGCGTATTAGTGAGTGCGTCTTGTGACATAAGCAAATTGTAACCACTCGGGCGCAACAAAGAATTAACTTCACGCTCATATATTCAAGAAAAAAACAGTTCACCCAAGCATTTCTATACTTTCTGCAGGAAAAGAAAACTGCAATAGAAAGCATAACCAACGCTTCACAACCTTGCATTCAACTGGTCACTTTTAAGCATTATTGCTCATCTTTAAGGTCCTTTAATGAATCAAGAAAACGTGCCAACAAGCACCTTGTAACAAAAATCGTGCAACCCAACTTTGTTGCTTCGTACAACTATTAGAGTACTTGAAAACAGCAAGTCAAATAAGCCATACAGCTTACCATTTAAGAAAATCCTTTGCTGGGCTAGTTGGTTCATTATCAGTCTAATAGCGGAAAGTGCAAACTTCAAACGGGACAGAAAGAGAGTCCTGTGTCTGTCTCTCTATCCATCTCGTTCGAAGTTTCTGCTTTCCTTATTCCATTCAAAGCTTACTGCTTCCAAGTTCCTCATAGTGTATGTGATATTAACCATTGCAAAAGCATTTTCTTCAAGCAAATAAACATCATTCGGTAAATTTCAATGCATGTACTTATATTTAAACATGCATGCAGATTATATCCTTGGTCGAGTCACTGCTGAAATGTAAACACATGACCACCACCATTTATATGCAAGGTGTCGTAATTTGGGATTGTCAAGCTTGGATAGTAATGCAAAGCGTCATTGGAGAGCAACTTTTTTTTTCTTCCTTTATATACTTCCTTGAGTATTTTCTGCCGCAAACAGAAAAGAATCTGCTTCACATAGCTGGTGCATGTTAACAGATGCAAGCTTTGAAACACATGCCATTCACATTGAGATAATGAACTTTCACGTCTCCAGCCCTTCAACTTGGCCAGAAGTGTAGTCGCTGAATATGCACTCTGACCACCACCACTGCTTCCACAAAACTCATGTTGGTGAATATGCAAACTCTATAACTATTACGCAGTGCCTTCCCACCGTGTTCCAAATTCTCCTAAGAACTACAAGTAACATGGCAGGAAAAAAGCATGCATCTGCATGCTAGGCATGGTGAGATTGGTCTATTAGGTGCTAAATTTAAGCAAATCCATTGCCTTTGTTGCAATACACTATAAGCAAAGCTTTCCTGAATCATTACATTTACATACTATGCAAAGAGATACATGATCTCTGCACTTGTTTTTTATTTCTATACCATCTGCTTTAAATGCAAATGAAAGGTCTCATACGGCGTTATGGTATGCAACGACGACTTGCAGCTGAATGCATCATTTTGCAACTGGTGACAAAAGCATTGTGAGCAGTGGTATATGTACATAAAAGTATGGCTTTTAGAAAATTTAGCAACGTTGAGTCGGGTATTGCTAAAAAAAAGTTTGTGAAACTGTTTTGAAGGTGTTGAGACACAGCAGTGCATGTCACAAAGATGCATGCATGTCTATGGCATTTGCACTGCCTTGCAGCATTGTTAGACATCATATACTACAAGCATAGCCTCCCATACACTTTTGTCAGGATTATATTAGTTATGCTGGGCACCTCGTAAATTTTTCACAGTGATGCTAAGAAATTTACTACTGCACCCAAGACCCAAACAGTTTCCTTTGTCTGTATCTGACCACAACTTTCGAAATCTTGTAGTGAAAGGACACCAGGATGGCAGATGCTTAGAGGAAGTTTATTCAACGGAGTTCCTGAAGGAGGCAAAATTGTCAACCTTAACACTGCTCAAAGAAATCACTGATGTAAAAAGTTTTGCATTGCTGTTCCACGTTTCCTATTATTTGTATGTGGTACCTGAAGGTAAAATATTAATAAAGCTCTTGAAGGGAACAGGGCTAAAAACAGGACAATGAGATGAGATCCAACACTGCTGACTAGAACAAATATTTATTGCATGTTGATATCAATATATACTGGATGTACAATTGGGTGCAGAAAAAAACATGATGACGTACAATATGATTGTTAAGAGAACGAAATCAGAGGCTGAATAGATGCGTGATTTTACAGCTGTGTAGCGATAGTGGAGGCATGCCGACACAATTTTCAGAATATTTATGGATGGCAATAATGTCTTCCAATGTTTTGCATAAGTTTTGTTCAGGGTGCTTGCCTAAAACTATGCACTGAGAAAGCGTGACTTTGCGCTACTGAAATAAGGCATACATATATGCTTCTACTTCTTTGCAATGCCTCCATGACCACTATTGTCTCTTGAACCAAATGTGTACTTTTCAAAGGTCATACAGAGAGGTTGGCTACGGTCTCAAATGTCTTATTGGATGAGATCCATCATGGAATATTGTGGTCAAGTGTATCCCTTATTCTATTTGATAGTGAATATCTTGTACAATACTGAGACTAAAGAAATGGGTCTGTAGTTCTTCCAATTCTTAAACACCTCCATTCTTGTAATTATGCTCGCATTCTTTAAAGTCCGGTACGCTTAGCGTTGTTAGGCATTGTAAATAAAGGAATGCAAGATTCCAGTGCAATATATCCTCCATGTTTTATCAAATCAACTGTTATTTCATCTTCTCCTGCCACATTTTCCTTGGACTTATCTTGCGAAGCCCTTCAAACCTAATCAATAGTTACACATTGAACGTCCATTTCCTGTTCGCTACTACATCCAATCATGGTTACATGGCTGTTATGGGTACGGTACCCCCTTTCAGTCACGGTGTCTCCGTATGAAGATACGACTTTCTATGTTGCGTTTTTCATCAAAAAGCGAAGGAGTGACACTGCACACTGGTGGGGATAATATGGGAAGCATACATAAATGCAATGAACGCCATCTGATGCAGCGACGAAACACTACTAGAGAAAAAGATGTTTGAAGACGTACGACTCCATGTTTTACGGAAGCTCTGGTTTGTCGCTGCTCAAATTTCTCTTTTGCAGCAGCCTCAAACATTCAGAACGGTTAAAAACCCTGTTTTATGTGAAGAAAGAGCTACTTTTAATGAAAAACAGTTGCACAATACTCATAGTTCTATTACTGAATAGTTTTGATCCTGTTTTCATCCGAGTCTCCATTCGGAGACACTGTGATTCACTCAATCTTTTTTACCACGCCGGCGACCCATAGCCACTGTGCGAAAACTTAAAACCACCGACACTTTTTGGACTTCTTGGGCAATCTAGTTCACCGTCGAAGAATTAAACTGTGTTTTTCAGTGTTCCTTTTAGTTTTAAGTGGTGGCATTATTGAAATGCACAAATCGTCGTACGCACTGTTTCGTCATGAAGGTGGTAAATGCTTACATTTCGGGACCATGAAACGAACAACGTCAGTCTGGCAATTATGTCGCTTCCTCGAATGGTTGTCCAGATATGAGAGATTCCTAGTTTGGTCCCAGAACAACAGAATTTTGTTTGGGCGAAGCTTACCTGCAGAAGCAGTACGAACTGTTTTCTGTTTTTGTATTTGAGAATTTTGTCTGTGCTGCAATTTAGCATTTTCTTTTAATGTCCAGCCTGAATAGCTCATTTTGAGTCACCATCCTTGCTCTAAACATGATGCGATTGTGTGAGGTAGGATGCAAAGGACCACTGGCCCCAGCAAGTCCAGTTGCCGTTTCCTTAGTAGAGCAAGTATGAGAAGTGTGTGGTAGAAACCGGGGCCACTGCCGGAAATGCGATGTTTTTCTGTGCTACAGCTCAGGACCACTTCTTCAAATATCACAACCTGTCAACCAGTCGATGCACCACTCGCACAACCTTGAATAGATAATTTCCCTTCTTCCTTTAAAGTGGCATAGTGAACTTGCGATAGAAAGTATTGAGTCACGATGTCTCCATATGAGGACGCGATTGACTTTGCAAAATAATATTCCTAGAGAGGGGAATTTTTTTCTTCGAACTCTGGACACCTGAAACATTAATACCTGCAAGCTCCAAAAATGTCCTGGCAGAATACCATAATTCGTCACTGAAGGGGGTACAGTTCAGTATAGTAGCCATGAAAATGGCTACAAATTCTAAGTTTGTGTTAACAATGACATTTTGTAGATACCAAATAAGGTTTTCTCCTCAAAATAAGCCAACATAACGCAAATAATTTCCATCTTATTTCATGCCTGCAACTTCTTGTAAACTTTCATTATATATATACTCACGAAAGTAACCTGTTCATCTGTAGCAGTTGCTGGCCTTATGAAGACAAGTCGCTTTGTCAAAACGATGGCTACAGCGAGAATCCTTGTTCAATTACCATGTATCTATTCTTGTCTAGGTGGCACTTTAGAGACAGAACAATTGCTATGGCCACGTCCCCACCCCATTCACAAGTTGTTACCATGTAAATCTACTAAACCTTGTGTTGAACTCAAACATTTTTTCAATAAACAGATTTAAGTTCTGCACTCCCTCTTACCAGGTAAAATTAACATGCAGCACCATCCATAAATAGGTTTCAGCCTATTTTTTAGTAGTACCACATTTAAAATGTGTAGCACACCTGCAAACACCAATTGCAAAGACAAAGTTGGGTAAAATATTGCATACTAAAAATAATGAAATAATTGTGGGAATTATCACACTTCCAAGTTCTTTGTGCACACAAAAGAAGCTATCTGTTGTCAAGTTACACAGTATCGTAGTACTATGCATGCAAAGTGTAGCAAAATCGGGTAGTTTCAATTTCTTCATAAGGTAACCTTAAGATACATCGCAGTTGCTCATACTGAGCTTTGTGGCCACAGAGGTGATGCACTCAGACTCGCAAAGCTGGTGCACAGTAGCATAGAAACAGAAAACATACATGGGTGTTCTGACAGCACCTACAAAGATGGAGAAGTTGCTTGGGCTGCATGACCAAATGGCATTGTCTGACTTCACAAGAAGTGATGTAACAGCCCCTCCTATTTTTTTATCTCCCTCCCTCAATGGAGATTAAAATAATTTAATAGTGTCATTTCAGAAAATAAGTAGGGGTGCTCAAATAATGAAATTTTCTTACTGCATCTACATATGTTTGGGCAAAGCAACCTCCAAATACTGAATCAAATTTAGAATGTTTCTAAAGTTGCTGAAATATAAAATAAGTGTGGAGTGCTAGTTGTAAAAAATGAAGTGTGTTGGCATTATTTACATGGCTTGTTTACAGGCACATATAAATACATATTATGCTGTTTGCAAAATAGATGTCCAGTCAACTGAGAAGCGCATAAATGAGAAACAACTACTTTTAGTTATCGTGGTATGCCATGGCAATGACAGTAATGAAAAGAAAGAAATTAGGAATAGCACATCTGGAGCCATGCAAAATGTTGAGTTTGTTCAAGGAGAAAAGTAATACTAAAGCACTGCACATTGTTTTAAAATGATTGATACATCATGCAAGTGGCAAAATAATAAATTCTTTTGCCAAAATCAAACACCTCTGACCCCTGTGTTTGCTCAAGAACTAGCGCTCATGTATAGCAACCACAGCTTCCCTTCAGCAGACTTATTCAGACTAGTCCTCAGTTCCTACCTCTTCTCTTCTTTGAGGCCACAATAAATGTTATTCTTTACATAATCAAAATAAATTATTATTCCATAATTTTTTATAATCGATTCATAAATCAAATACAAATCAAACAACAAATACTATTCAATTCAATATTTGTGATCTGAAACATCCACACACCACTAAAAACAAGGGGACACTGCTTCTGCAAAAGTGTGCTGCAACTCATCTTAATTCTTTTACACTCTAAGAAAATGACTCCTTACGGATTGCATAAGCATGAAGCAATTCAGATGTTCACTCACAGAGATTCATTCAAAATATTTTTCTGATATTTGGAATAACATTCCAACTAAAAGGTTTTGCTTGCCTGCTACATCAAATTTTTTTCACTCATTTCGCTTTACTTTTGAAGAGCACAAACAAAGAAGTGGCAAGATAACCTCTGGTAGTTCTAACAAAAGTAAGAGAACTACCATCCAAGTGCTTAGTATGTGGATAGTCTATTCAGTCTATAAATGTCTGAACTCATGACCATTTCTAAAAAGCTGCATATATTAACCAACAACACATTTCAGTTCTACAAAAGTTCAGTGACTGCAACCTTTATCACTGCCTCCCATAAGTGGCCAGCTGTGTAAAAACAATGACCACAAACCTTTCCCCACGAAATCTTTACTGAAAACAATGTAATAGTCAATTTATGCAAACTACTGTTGCTTATTCAATCAGTTATGCACAACAATCTAGGAGAGAAGGGCAGAGTTCTTAAATTAAAGGAAGCATTGCTTTTCATCATGACAATGCCAGATCCCACAATATCTGAGGGAAGATAGCTTGTGCTTGTGTGGGATGTGTTGCTTGACAGTCCCTCCCTCCTCACATACGGTACCCTCAGACCACTTCGTCAACATGAAAAATTTCTCAACATCTGAGAACATTTAAGTGGATTTATATGTTTCTTCCAGTAAACTTCTCCAAGATTTATCAAAAAAGGAATTGTGCAGTTGCTAAGCAAGTGGCAAAGAATGCAAGAAATGAATATCACCATACATTTGAATAATCTGTTAAGCGTGGTTTTATGCATGGCAATTTCCAAGGTTATGCTATAGTTTGTTTTCAAATATAACCATTAATATTATATATAGTATAATATTATTATTAGTTATATAACTATTAAAAGATAAGCAGGGTATCATCAAATATCATCAAAAATCTCGAAGATATAGTAAAAGCAGTGGAAGAATTCTATACTGACCTGTACAATACCCAGAGGAGTCACGATACCTTAATTGGAAACAGTAATGAACAGGATACAGGAACTCCTCCTATAACTAGCAATGAGGTCAGAGGGGCCTTGCAAGACATGAAACGAGGAAGAGTGGCACGAGAAGATGGAATAACAGTCTATTTAATCAAACATGGACGAGACGTAATGCTTGAAAAACTGGCGCCTCTTTAAACGAAGTGTCTATCGATCGCAAGGGTCCCACAAAACTGGAAGAATGCAAGCATTATACTAATCCACAAAAAGGGAGACATTAAATAACTGAAAAATTATAGGCCCATTAGCTTACTCCCAGTATTATATAAAATATTCACCAAAATTATCTCCAATAGAATAAGGGCAACACAGGACTTCATTCAACTAAGGTAACAGGCTGGCTTCAGGAAGGAATACTCTACAATGGATCACATCCGTGTCATTAATCAGGTAATCGAGAAATCCACAGAGTACAGTAAGCCTCTCTATATGGCTTTCATAGATTACGAAAAGGCATTTGATTCACTAGAGATACCAGCAGTCATAGATGCACTACGCAATCAAGGAGTACAGACCGCTTATGTACCTGGGAAAATTCAGAGATTCCAGAGCTACCTTAATTCTACACATGTAGGAAGATACGTATAAAGAACGGGGTCAGACAGGGAGACACAATCTCTCCAATGCTATTCACTGCAGGCTTAGAAGAAGTATTCAAGCTATTAAACTGGGAAGGCTTAGGAGTAAAGAACGATGGCGAATATCTCAGCAACCTTCGGTTAACCGATGACATTGCTCTATTCAGCAACAATGCAGACGAGTTAAAACACATGATTGAGGACCTTAACAGAGAGTGTAAGAGTGGGGTTGAAGATTAATGTGCAGAAGACAAAGATAATGATAAATAGCCGGGCAAAGGAACAAGAGTTCAGGATCGCCATTTGTCCTCTGCAGTCTGTGAAGGAGTACGTTTACCTAGGTCAATTAATCACAGGGAACCCTGACCATGAGAAGGAAATTCACAGAAGAATAAAAATGGGTTGGATCGCATACGGCAGACATCGTGAGCTCCTGACTGGGAGCTTACCATTGTCATTGAAAAGAAAGGTGTACAATCAGCGCATTTTACCGGTGCTGACATGTGGGGCAGAAACTTGCAAAGAGTGATAGAACGAAGAATGTTAGGCGTAACGTTAAAGGGGAGAAAGAAAGAGAGCGGTTTGGATCAGA
Organism: Dermacentor andersoni; assembly: GCF_023375885.2. NCBI lineage: Eukaryota > Metazoa > Arthropoda > Arachnida > Ixodida > Ixodidae > Dermacentor > Dermacentor andersoni. The sequence continues at coordinate 15,717,543 of NC_092823.1, forward strand.
GAGCAAACGGCTGATATTCTAATTGACATTAAGAGAAAGAAATGGAGCTGGGCAGGCCATGCAATGCATAGGTTAGATAACCGGTGGACCATTAGGGTTACAAAATGGGTACCAAGAGAAGAAAAACGCAATCGAGGACAACAAAAGACTAGGTGGAGCGATGAAATTAGGAAATTTGCGGGCGCTAGAAGAAATCGGTTGGCGCATGACAGGGGTAATTGGAGATCACAGGCAGAGGCCTTCGTCCTGCAGTGGACATAAGACAGGTTGATGATGACGATGTTGATTTTAAATATGCAGTATTTAAGGCAGATACACGTCTCTAAATGTATCTTTAAATTATTCTCCTGGTCTTTTAACTAAATTGCCAATTTGAGAGGCCCAATATTCTTACTTCTATTTTTCCTATGCTCAAAGAGTGGTACATTCACACATGCGTTGACAACCCTCACTGCAGCATATTTGCCACATTAAGGTACACACAAAAATATTGCAAAGTATTGGTGAAGCAGGCTTCAAGCACTCCGGCAACTTGCAAAAATAAGTTTAATAGCTTGGGTCCAAATAGAACCCCATATCAGATATTAAGCTGATAAGAACAGACACTGCACTTTGACCCTTGCTGGCCATGTCTACGTTTGCACCACCCTCTCTTTGTGGGCATTCCAAATCTACGAAATGTAACTAGTGAGTTTGAAAGGCATATCTGCTGGGAACAAATTCTGAGGATGGCACCAGTTTCGAGATATGCGGCATCAAACTTGCCGTAAAAATTCACTTTTGTTCCACTTACTTCTTATAAAAACTCTTCTATACATTGACGCACAAAGGTAACTGGAACATCAATGCATTTCATTGGACATTTGAAAATTCATATCTCGAAACTGAGCTAGTCCTGATAATGTGTTCCAAGTGGATACGCATTGCAATCTCACCAGCTGCAATTAGTCAATTGAAATGGGTGCCATAAAGTAACAAACAAGAAGTTAATTAGAATAAACTTAATTATTCAGTTAGGCATTCTTATTTCTTGTAGAAGTAATGCCCACTTTATCAAGTGGTTTAGATCAAGGGTTAGAATTGCGCTATCTACCACATGAAATTTAAAAAAAATTGGTGCAGCTAAAAAAGAACACCCTGTATACGTAGTGTTAAGTTTTATGCAATATGCACACGTTGACACACACGCTCATTTTGTGTGCTTCTGCTATGTCTGTTTCACGTTATGAGAAATAGGAGGTTTGAGTCAAATTATAATTTTTGCAGGCCAAGCTACATAGCAGCAGTGGACGTCAGAATTTGTGGAATAATTGCCAATAGGTTAAATAATTATCAAAGTTTTGCAGAGTCTTCCAGTTATTATGTTTACGTGCTGACAGAAAATGGTGTAATGAAAACTGCTCATTGGAAGAGCAATGTATTTTGTTTCAAATTTTGAGCTTATTTCAAGAAAGTAGTGTGTTTAATAAGGCACAGAAGTTCAAGCAATGGTTATTCCTCAACTACCGAACGTATTCAAATCTACACTTTCATGTTAACATGCCTCCTAACATAACTGCTTAAATTTAGTTATTAATCACTTAATTTAGTTAGGTAGCACAACTTCTGATGTCTGCCACTCCTATAAAGGTTGGTTAGCAAAAATTAGTTTGTCTGTAATCTCCCAATTTTAATAGTAATCAAAGAGACTTGTAACAACCACAAAGTACACACGCATGCACACACATTAATAACAAGAAATGCATAGTGCATTTGTTCACAATGTTACTAACGGCCCAAATTTATTGAGCTAGCAATATTATTGTAGTGAAGGTCTACACATTGAAGTAAATGAAACAGCACAAAAGACTCGGCATATAGTGTAAACAATAGGCACAGTGCTGTCATATGCAAATATGTCTCGTCTATTGCACTGTTCAATTCCCTTCAGCATGCACTAACTAGCCCAGCTCAGCATACTGCTAAAGTGTGCACTGATTTCTAGCCACAATTTTTGACCTTGCATTGCATGCAAAGTATTCCATGACTTAATCTCTGAATTGTAAGAAGTGCTGCCTCAATAATTCACTGATGCATTACCCAAGAGGCATGTTCTGGACATCATTTATACTTCATTGCTAAATGGAAAATGTTACCATCCAAAGCCTACACTTTCATTTCTATCTCATTAACAGAGTAGAACTTAACTAGTGTATCAGAATATTGTAAGAGAGGCTTCAAAGCAGGTGATGAGACATCCTCCAACTGACAAACAGTATTATCAGCACGAGTGCTTTCGAGTGGAGAAGAACAATAACAAACTTTTGAGAGCACAGTACACAAATGTATGGGACACCATTAGGGCTGATAAAATTTTAAAATTATTTTTAATGTGCATTTTGTCGAAGCTATACCCCAGGCACAGTGCTAAACTCCAAGTCAAAAGGTGTCAGATAATTTTCCGTTAAAATTATATTTCTAGTGGGAGCACTAAAATCACAGTAGGGATTGTGGCATATAGAGATGCCTATAGTCGAAAACCTGTTGTTGTAATGGGATGAACAGGTGTACATATCAAGAAGGAAGTTATTTTTTCATTAAAAACAGTCGTGGGACATAGGCAGAGCCCATTTGTGGCTCAAATTTATAATACAAACATTCTTTACCTCTTTCACTGATTTTGCAATCAGAAGGTGACCGGCTGCTTTGCATAGTGTGCTAGGTGCTTACTTGCACCAACGACAGTGGCCAGCGCAGTCATGTAACGCTAAGCTAGGGTTCATGAAAATTTGTTGCCCTCCGCGTATCTCGGAACATCTCTACTACACCGTTTTCCTTGCATGAGTGCTTCCGCGTCGCCAACGGAGTGGGCGTTTGCTGCGAATAACGTTCTAGACGCAAAAAAAAAAGATTTGTCGTGCCCGTCAACAAAGCCAAGGAAGCGATGTGTCACCCATGATTATGATCTCTAATGGCATCTCCTTGGAAACGAAGCGGTGATACATGGTCCGCTAGGGCCTTATATATGGGTCCCGTAATGACCAATGCGCTTTGGTAAGTTTTACCTCAGTACATAAATGTATTACAGTGAAGTTGGCGTGAGAGAAATATAAATACCGGCAAACGGAGACCTCAGGAGAGCATCTATTAAAATAAAGTGGGCGGCGAAGGATCTTTATACCAAGCACGGAAGGGCCAGCGGAAAGATCAAAGGTGGAACCGTAGGTTGGCATTTCGGCGAGCCCTGAACCCACAGACCAACCCAGGTTCCAGCTGTGGCGTCACCATTGCCCTTTTGGTGTCCTGGAGGCGCAGCCCGAACGTACTAAATATACACGCTGTTAACGCTTAGTACTTGCGCAAATTCTCACCTACCTTCACCGCAATGCACTCTGTATGCTTCTCTGTATTACAGGACTGTCTTACAGTAAAGCCTACCAAAGCCTATTTGCTCATTATGGAACGCATATAGGACCCTCTCCGAGGGTCCTATATGAGAGGTTTAAGAGGTTCAATACATACAAGCATTTGTCTCGCAAACCAGATTTTTTGCAAGGGAATTTTCCACGTCTTAGTAATTTCTCTCGTCGTATTCGAGTGCTGATTGCCGTGTTATAGTTTGTTAACGAAGCTTTCCCCTCAAGTCTAAATATTTTAAGGCAGTTTTCCTAGCCTCTAAAGCCGCTCGAGTTCGCTCTTCTCCTCGAGCGGCCATTTTTCCTAGAAAGTATGCCTTCCAACCGACTATCGCGGACAACATGAGTCTCTTTCCACGTAAGTGTGAGGCTCGGAGCAGGAGCTGTGGCGCTTGAAAGTAGCCTGGGGCCTGACGAACCAACCGACTGAGCTATCTTTCCGGGCAACATCGAAGAGTCACGAGTTCAAATCACCTGTTATGTTCCTTCTTTTTTTTCGCCCCTTTTTCTTTCTTTTTTTTCTTTCTTTTAATGTCTTTTCCTTTATTTTATCACTGTACGGGAACCCTCCTAAAAAAAAAAGAGGAAAGATATATATCTTCAAATATGTATGGCCTCACACTCACATGTGCAGGTCATAAATACCAGGTTCTCTAGCCGAGTGTCATCCATGCGGTATAACCGAGCTCAGATTGGTCCACCTTGACTGACCAAATAGGGCACCACTGTAGGTTAAATGAGGCGTACAACTCCTGCGGGACCCGCCGTGGTTGCTCAGTGGTTATGGTGTTAGACTGCTGAGCACGAGGTCGCGGGATCGGACCCCGACCACGGCGGCCGCATTTCGATGGGGGCGAAATGCGAAAACACCCGTGTACTTAGAATTAGGTGCACGTTAAAGAACCCCAGGTGGTCGAAATTTTCGGAGTCCTCCACTACGGCGTGCATAATCAGAAAGTGGTTTTGTCACGTAAAACCCCATAAATTAATTTTTAATTTATCTCCTACGGGGACGGTAGCGTATCCGTCTCCAGTGCAAGAGGACCGTGATTCAAATCCCGGTGCCGCGCTATTCTCCACCGGAAAATACAAAAAAAAACCGTGTGTTGAGAAAATTGCACAAACAGGCCTGGAGTGCGGCCTGATCCCGGTGACCAGAACCGGTAACGCACTCTCTCACCAGAGCAGGATTGGCCACCCTGGTGCAGTACTTGGCCACAACCTCCTATATGAATACAACAATCGAACCCCGGCCCTCAGTCCCCAGCAGCCGCGAAGCAACTGACCACGGCGGCGGTCAGATCTGTTACGCTGCAGAGGGTGCTAAGAATACCTGGCTCCGGACAGGCCGCCATTGGAATCTGAACCTGGCAACGTTTAACGTTAGAACGCAATCTAGTGAGGCGAGTCTAGCAGTGTTATTGGAGGAATTAGAGGGTAGTAAATGGGATATAATAGGGCTCAGTGAGGTTAGGAGGACAAAAGAAGCATATACAGTGCTAAAAAGCGGGCATGTACTGTGTTACCGGGGCTTAGCGGAGAGACGAGAACTAGGAGTCGGATTCCTGATTAATAAGGAAATAGCTGGTAACATACAGGAATTCTATAGCATTAACGAGAGGGTGGCATGTCTTGTTGTGAAACTCAATAAGAGGTACAAAATGAAGGTTGTACAGGTCTACGCTCCTACATCTAGTCATGATGACCAGGAAGTCGAAAGCTTTTATGAAGACGTAGAATCGGCGATGGGTAAAGTCAAAACAAAATGCACTATACTGATGGGCAAACTTCAATGCCAGGGTAGGCAAGAAGCAGGCTGGAGACAAGTCAGTGGGGGAATATGGCATAGGCTCTAGGAATAGCAGAGGAGAATTATTAGTAGAGTTTGCAGAACAGAATAATATGCGGATAATGAATACCTTTTTCCGCAAGCGGGTTAGCCGAAAGTGGACGTGGAGGAGCCCGAATGGTGAGACTAGAAATGAAATCGACTTCATACTCTGCGCGAACCCTGGCATCATTCAAGATGTAGACGTGCTCGGCAAGGTACGCTGCAGTGACCACAGGATGGTAAGAACTCGAATTAGCCTAGACTTGAGGAGGGAACGAAAGAAACTGGTACACAAGAAGCCAATCAATGAGTTAGCGGTAAGAGGGAAACTAGAGGAATTCCGGATCAAACTACAGAACAGGTATTCGGCTTTAACTCAGGAGGAGGACCTTAGTGTTGAAGCAATGAACGACAATCTCATGGGCATCATTAAGGAGTGCGCAATAGAAGTCGGTGGTAACGCCGTTAGACAGGAAACCAGTAAGCTATCGCAGGAGACGAAAGATCTGATCAAGAAACGCCAATGTATGAATGAATATTTGATGTTTAATGGCGCAAGGGCCAGATGTGGCCAAAGAGCGCCATGCTAATGATTAATGATTTCGCAGTGCTTGATGGGTTTTATGGTCTTAATGCGCCGTGGCTGTAAAGGGGCCTAAAAGAGTTGATGCAAATTCATAAAATATACAAGTAATAAAATTATGGGAATGACTATTGGCGTGTACTATGAACATAAAAATGTATTGAGAAAGAATGATGCAATATATAAAATATGTGATTGTCTAGATGTATAATATTGTCTAGAGCACTACTGCCTCACCAGGGCCCTTGAAACGCAAGGGCCTAGAGGCATGTGCTATACAGAGAATCTATCCTAGCGATATCCTCTGGAAAGAGGGTGCGCTAAGAAATGAATGGGCTTGTAACATGTAGTACGACATCTGTTAAAAAAGCGAGGACTGCTTTGGTATTAAAAAGCGGTTCTTCACCAAGAAACATAGCCGGATGCAGGGGAATACAATGGCGGTATGCAAACGGGAAATGTTTCCTCCTGTCTCTTTCGGCTTCCCGGCACTCCAGGAAGACATGGAGGACGGTCAGCCGGTCGCCACATCTACCACAGGTTGGAGGCTCGTTACCGGTCAAGAGAAAATTGTGAGTGCCAAATGTGTGTCCTATTCTCAGTCTAGTGAATAGGACGTCTGTTCTTCGTGTTTTCGTTGTTGGCTGCCAGAAACCTAACTTAGGCTTAATTAAGTGAAGCTTATTGCTCGTTTCTGCGTCCCACAAGCGTTGCCAGTAGCTTCGCAGTTTGTTTCTGAGGAAAGGCTTCATGTCTGTAGCAGGGACTGCACCAGAACGAGTACCCTGCGATGCCATTGATTTGGCCATCTCGTCAGCAAGCACATTTCCCTCGATTCCTCTATGGCCAGGTACCCAGCATATTACTACGTGTCTGTGTGATAGATAAATATTGCATAAGAGCGAGTAAAGTTCTATGAAAACAGGATTTGTATGCTTTTGTAAAGAGTTCAGCGCTTTTACAAGGCTTAACGAGTCTGTAAATACTATTGCTCTGTCGAGTTTTAATTTATTTATATGTTTTACTGCAGACAGTACGGCATATGTTTCTGCAGTGAAGATACTCGTTAAGGGGTTCAGCACGTCAGATTCAGAGAGAGAGTGACCAACAGCAGCGTAGGATACGCCAGCATGGGATTTGGACGCGTCTGTGTAATATTCGTAGCAGGAGTACTTCGATTGAAGCTCTCGGAAATGCATAGCAATTTCAAGCTCAGGAGCGTGCTTCGAGACCTTTACAAATGATGTGTCACATTCTATCAACTGCCACTCCCAGGGCGGTAATAGATTAGCAGGAGCCATTAAGCGATGTTCGAGAACTGGAACATCCATTTCTTCACTAAGTTCTCTTACACGAAGCGACAAAGGAAGTCTCATGGAGGGTTTGTTACGGAAGAGTGTTTCACACGTTAAGTCGTTTACTGTGGTGAAACACGGATGTTCCTTATTAGAGCGCACTTTAAGAAAGTAGGTGAAGCTGATGTATGTTCTCTGAATATGTAGTGACCACTCGTCTGACTCTGCATATAGACTTTCAACGGGGCTTGTTCTAAATGCGCCAGTGGCGAGGCGGATACCCAGATGATGAACGGGGTCTAACATTTTTAATGCACTTGGTGCAGCAGAGTGATATACTAAGGCACCATAATCTAGCCGTGATCTAACTAGGCTCCTGTACAGATTCAACAGGCACCTCCTGTCGCTACCCCATGTAGTGTGGGATAGAACTTTAAGTACGTTCATGGTTTTTAGACATTTTGCTTTAAGACATCTTATGTGTGAAATGAAGGTAATCCTGGAGTCAAGGATAACACCTAGAAATTTGTGTTCTTTGTTAACAGGAATTTGTTGTCCACCCAGTTCTATACAGGGATCAGGTACCAGGCCTCTCTTTCTTGTGAAGAGAACGCAAGTACTTTTGTGCGGGTTAATTCTAAATCCATTTTGGTCTGCCCACTTGGACACCTTGTTTAAGCCCTGCTGTACCTGCCTTTCACATACTGTAAGGTTGCAGGATTTGAAGCCTATCTGTATATCGTCTACGTAGACGGAATAAAAAATGACTGGGGGCAGTGAAGAACGAAGTGTATTCATCTTAACGATAAAGAGAGTGCAGCTAAGCACGCCTCCCTGGGGTACACCAGTTTCCTGCGTAAAAGGACGTGACAGTGCATTACCGACTTTTACACGGAAGGTACGATTTGACAGATAGCTTTCGATTATGTTCAGCATATTTCCACGGATGCCCATTTCGGACAGGTCTCGCAAAATCCCGTAACGCCATGCCGTGTCATAAGCTTTTTCCATGTCAAGGAATATCGATAGGAAATACTGCTTATGTACAAATGCATCACGGATATTTCCTTCAATGCGCACAAGGTGATCGTTTGTTGACCGCCCTTGTCTGAAGCCACACTGATAGAGATCGAGTATATTGTTGAGTTCGAGGAAATGTACGAGTCTGCGATTAATCATTTTTTCAAAGAGCTTACACAGACAATTGGTAAGAGCTATCGGGCGATAACTTGCTGCTAAGGAGGGGTCTTTTCCCTGCTTCAGGACAGGAACCACAATCGCCTCTTTCCATGTAGATGGGAGGTATCCCGCAGCCCACAGAGTGTTGAAAAGTGTAAGTAGTGTAAATTGCGTGTCAGTATGTAAGTTTCTGATCATGTCATACATGACTCTGTCAGGTCCCGGTGCAGTGGTTTTGCATGTATTCAAGGCAGCTCTCAGCTCGGCAATACTGAAAGGCCGGTTATAGGGTTCATTCTGTGTGGATTTTCTAATTATTCGCTTACATTCTTCTGTTTGTTTATATTTAAGAAAGGACTGAGAATAATGGGTTGAGCTCGAGACGCTCTCAAAGTGCTCCCCAAGTGAGTCTGCCTGATCTTGCAGGGTATCGCCTTGTGTGTTTATCAGAGGGAGTGATTGCGCTTGTCGCCCTATTATCCTAATAACCCTGTTCCAGACTTTGGCCTCATCTGTGTACGAGTTGATGCCCGATAAAAACTTCTGCCAGCTTTCTCTTCTGGCCTGTCGGCGGGTTCGCCTGCCTTCGGATTTTACTTTTTTAAAGTGGATAAGATTTTCTGCAGTGGGAGAAGCGCGTAGCAAACCCCACGCTTTGTTCTGTTTTTTACGTGCGATCCTACAATCGTCGGTCCACCACGGAACACGCCGTTTGCACGACAGGCCATTTACTTGTGATATGCATTTAGATGCGGCATCTATTATAAAGGCTGTAAAATACTCCACAGCTGCATCAATTTCTAACGAGGAGATGTCATGCCATGAGATACCAGTAAGAGTTCGAAATTTGTCCCAATCAGCAGTCTCAATCTTCCACCGAGGCGCCTGTGGTGGATATTCGTTTTCTTGAGGTGTTCGTATTAGTATGGGGAAGTGATCGCTTTCATAAGGGTTCTTTGTAACTTCCCATTCGAGTTCGGGCAGAATAGAAGGAGAGACTATGCTGAGATCGATTGAAGAAAAGGTTCTGTTTGCTAGAGAGTAATATGTGGCTTCCTTCTTATTCAGAAGGCACGCACCACAAGAAAAAAGGAACTGTTCAACAAGACGACCTCGCGCATCTATACGAGAGTCGCCCCACAGGGAGCTGTGCGCATTGAAATCGCCAAGGACAACATAAGGTTCTGGCAGTTGATCTATAAATGACTGAAATTCCTGTTTGTTTAATTTGTAGTGTGGGGGTACGTAAAGCGAGCAAATGGTGACGAGTTTATTTAGAAGAACAGCTCGAACCGCCACTGCTTCAAGGGGCGTTTGTAGCTCTAAACGCTGACAGGAAATACTTTTATGAATAAAAATGGCAACACCGCCTGATGACACGACAGCATCATCGCGGTCTTTGCGGAACTTGACATACGGTCGGAGGAATTTTGTGTGTTGTGGTTTTAAGTGAGTTTCCTGTAGACACAGCACTTTTGGATTGTGTTTTTGTATGAGTTCTTGCACGTCATCAAGGTTCTTAAGGAGACCTCTGACGTTCCATTGAATAATTTGTGTATCCATATTGAGTGTAAATAAGTGCTGTGTGTATGGAAACGTAAGGTATGCCTTAGACTACAGAGCCCTTTCGAGGCCCTGTAACCGGGGTTTTACTCTTTTTGAAGCGTTCGAGGGAACCTCGACGCTCCTTAGGCGCTTGGTGCGCCTTGAGGATAGGTGTTGTGTCCATTGCCTCTTGTGAGGCGCCGGACACGTGCTCTTGCGAGCGAGATGTTTCCCGAGAGAGTCCCGCCTTGGAGGGCAAGACCCCTGCGCCCACCAGCCCGGAGGTCGATGGGGCTCCCTGAGGGATCTGGCTGCGCCGGCTGTTGCCAGAAACGCCAATGTATGAAAGCCTCTAATCCTACAGCTAGAATAGAACTGGCAGAACTTTCTAAGTTAATCAACAAGCGTAAGACAGCGGACATCAGGAACTATAATATGGATAGAATTGAACAGGCTCTCAGGAACGGAGGAAGCCTAAAAACAGTGAAGAAGAAACTAGGAATAGGCAAGAATCAGATGTGTGCGTTAAGAGACAAAGCCGGCAATATCGTTACTAATATGGATGAGATAGTTCAAGTGGCTGAGGAGTTCTATAGAGATTTATACAGTACCAGTGGCACCCACGACGATAGTGGAAGAGAGAATAGCCTAGAGGAATTCGAAATCCCACAGGTAACGCCAGAAGAAGTAAAGAAAGCCTTAGGAGCTATGCAAAGGGGGAAGGCAGCTGGGGAGGATCAGGTAACAGCAGATTTGTTGAAGGATGGTGGTCAGATTGTTCTAGAGAAACTGGCCACCCTGTATACGCAATGCCTCATAACCTCGAGCGTACCGGAATCTTGGAAGAACGCTAACATAATCCTAATCCGTAAGAAAGGGGACGCCAAAGACTTGAAAAATTATAGACCGATCAGCTTACTGTCCGTTGCCTACAAAGTATTTACTAAGGTAATCGCAAATAGAATCAGGAACACCTTAGACTTCTGTCAACCAAAGGACCAGGCAGGATTCCGTAAAGGCTACTCAACAATAGACCATATTCACACTATCAATCAAGTGATAGAGAAATGTGCAGAATATAACCAACCCTTATATATAGCTTTCATTGATTACGAGAAAGCGTTTGATTGAGTCGAAACCTCAGCAGTCATGGAGGCATTACGGAATCAGGGTGTAGATGAGCCATATGTAAAAATACTGGAAGATATCTATAGCGGCTCCACAGCCACCGTAGTCCTCCACAAAGAAAGCAACAAAATCCCTATAAAGAAAGGCGTCAGACAGGGCGATACGATATCTCCAATGCTATTCACAGCATGTTTACAGGAGGTATTCAGAGGCCTGGAGTGGGAAGAATTGGGGATAAAAGTTGATGGAGAATACCTTAGCAACTTGCGATTCGCTGATGATATTGCCTTGCTTAGTAACTCAGTGTACTGGATCGCAATATCATGCCTGGAAGTCAACCAGTGCGCATGTGCAACACGCCCCCTACTTATCGCAGCGCTTCTTATATACCCGGCTGCGTTTCGGAATAAAGTGCTTTTTGTTACCTGCTACTCGTCTGGCTTACATGGTGTCAGAAGTGGGCACGGCAGTTAGTTCCTGCCCGTGCGGCAAGTTTTGCCATAGGATCCCAGCTTAACAGCAGTATTAATTCCCATGAACGAGACAAGGGCTCATCCGGAACGAGAACCACAAGCCACAACGTTGACTTCGACTCTGCTACCACCGCCCAAGCCGCTCGACGTTACTGGCGACATTTTCCACAACTGGAACATCTGGAAAAGTGAGTTCGAACTTTTTGCAACAGCGACAAGGCTGAGCCTACAGCCCCAAGATGTTCAGACCGCTACATTTTTAATGACTATCGGTGAAGATGCAAGGCGTGTTTTCCGCACCTTCAAGTTTGAAAACGAGGAGCAGAAGAATGATCGGAAAGTATTAATGCAGAAGTTCGAAGAACATTACAGACCAGTTACAAATCTCACCTACAACGAGTTTCGGTTTGGCTCCAGGAACCAGCGCGAGGGCGAGTCATTTAACGAATGGCTCACAGAACTGAAGACTCTAGCTGCGCACTGTGAATTTCGCGAGATTGAAGATAGACTTCTACGTAGTAGAATAATCCTTGGAATAAGAGACAAAGAACTGCAGCAGAGACTTATTTCTGAAAATCCGAACTACGCAAGAACGGTTGAGATCTGCCGTGCTAAAGAACAGAGCAAAGAACAGGTAGCTGAAATACGAGGCAGCCAGGGCAGCAGCACTTCTTTTGAATCGGAAATCAACATTGACGCTATAAAAGTAAAGTAAAGACTGCCACCTGCCCGAAATGTGGCTTACAACATCAAAAAGCGGCAAGATGCCCAGCAATAGGGAGGTATTGCAAAAATTGCAATGGCCGAAACCATTTTGCTAGTGTATGCCGCACACGAAGCTCGAAAACACGGCCAGAAAGACGGCATGTGCGACAGGTGGAAATGATTGGTGACGAAGATGGGGCTGGCGACGAGACATACTTCCTTCAAGCGTTGGAAGTTCAAGCGGTCACGAGTGACGAGCACTGGGTGTCAGTGTTAAATGTGGCTGGTATCATGACCAAACGTAAGATAGACACAGGGGCGAACTGTTGTGTTATGCCAGAAACGGTCTTTCGAAAGTTGTCCGCGGCGCCTGCGCAGAACTGTTACGCAACATTGCGTACGTTTTTCGGCCACACAGAACGAGCAATCGGAAAGATAAACCTGCTCGTGTCTAATAAGACTCGAAGCACCGAGGTTACGTTTTTTGTTGTTGTCCAAGATGTACCAGTTACATTAAGCGGACACGTCGCTGAGAAACTGGGCCTGATAAAACGCATAGATGCCGTCAACGAAGTGTCCGAGATCCTCATATCTGGCTTTGAAGACGTCTTCCAGGGTCTAGGACAACTTGAGGGCATCGCCTATCGCCTACAGCTGAAGCCCGATGTACGACCAACCATAAAACCAGCGAGGAGAATTCCCGTCGCCCTCCAAGAGCCCGTGAAAGCGAAGCTCGATGAGATGGAACGCGATGGCGTCATTGCAAAGATGACAGAGCCCTGCTCGTGGTCTAGCTATATGGTCGTAGTACTGAAAAAGGATAAGATACGCATATGCTTGGATCCTTCCGACTTAAACAAGGCGATTTTGCGGGAGCATTACCATATGCCTACATTGGAAGACGTACTGCCGCGGCTGCAAGGAGCCAAGTATTTTTCTACCCTCGATGCCGCGTCAGGGTTCTGGCAAATAACCCTCGACGAAAAAAGTTCGCGCGTTTGCACCATGAGCACGCCGTTCGGAAGGTACAGATTTCTGCGCATGCCATTCGGCATCACATCAGCACCAGAGGTTTTTCAACGCGCCATGCACGAGGTCGTTGGAAGCTTGGCTGGCGTAGCTGTCGTAATGGACGATATATTGGTCTGGGGAAAGACAAGGCAGGAGCACGACACGAACCTCACCGCCTTGCTTGAACGCTGTAGGGAACGTAATCTAAAGCTCAATAAAAAGAAGTGCCAATTCTTGCAGGCCAGTGTACGTTACATGGGCCACCTCCTCACCGCTGAAGGACTGTCACTGGACCCAGACAGAGTTCACGACATTATGCAAGTTCCACCGCCGAAGAACCGTAAGGAGCTTCAAGTGTTCCTTGGAATGATAAACTTTGTATCTCGGTTCATCCCAAACCTGTCAGTCGCATCTGCACCTATTCGGGAGCTACTTAAGAAGGACGTCGCTTGGACGTGGACAGAAGTGCAGGAAAACAGTTTCCAAAAGTTACGAGCTAGTCTTGCCACAGCACCAGTCCTAGCATACTTTGACCAGTCTAAGCCAGTGAAACTGTCCGTGGACGCGAGCCAGTACGGTGTCGGAGCAGTCATCGTGCAAGATGACCACCCCATTGCATATTCGTCCCGCTCCTTAACTGCCACACAACAGCGGTACGCACAAATTGAAAAGGAAACCCTAGCCATAGTTCATGGCTGCATGAAATTCAAGGACTACATACTCGGTCAACCACTAGTCACGGTAGAATCGGACCACCGACCACTGGAATCGATTTTCAAGAAACCACTTTGCGATTGCCCTCTTCGCCTTCAACGCATGCGCCTCACGCTTCAAAGATTCCCTATCAGCGTGATATACAAACCAGGAAAGGAACTGTCTTTGGCCGACGCACTTTCACGCTTTCCTTGCAAAACAGAGCTGGTGGATGAAACAGAGCACTTTCAAGTCAATGTTGTTTCTTCGTTACCTGTTTCAGATCAACAGCTGCTCAGTATCAGAACGGAGACTGCTAAGGACACCCTCATGACCGAACTCTGCCGTTACGCGAGTACAGAGTGGCCCAAAAGCAAGCAGCAGCTCCCGGATGCCTTAAAGCCATACTGGAGCTACCGTGATGAGCTACACGTCGAGGATGGGCTGCTTCTCAGAAGCAACAAGCTTGTAATTCCTCCAAAACGCAAGGAAGTTCTCGGCCTGCTCCACGCTGCACACTGCGGCGAAGACAAAATGAAGGCGAGAGCAAGACGGGTAATGTACTGGCCAAACATGAACGCCAACATTTCTGATGTAGCGAAGTCATGCGCTGTTTGCGACAAGTACAAAAAAAGAAATGCAAGGCTGCCCATGCTGAGCCACGAACTACCGAGTTTGCCATGGCAGGTTGTTGGGGTCGATCTTTTTCACCACGAAGGCAATGATTACCTTATAGTGGTAGATTCCTACTCGTTTTTCTTCGAGGTTCGCAAGCTTAGTCGGACTACCGCTGCTGTTGTGATCAACGCAAGTGCAGAAATCTTCGCGACACATGGCATTCCCGCCAAACTGTGCACTGACAACGGCCCTCCTTTCAACAGTGCAACATTTCAAGCATTCACAGGTCAATTTAATATCAGCCACACCACTTCTAGCCCGTACCATCCGCGCGCCAACGGCTTGGCAGAGCGTGCCGTTCAGGAAGCTAAACATCTGCTAAAGAAATGCCCGTTTTCTACCCTTGAATTTTACAGTGCGTTGTTGGAGTGGCGGAATACTCCGAGGGACGAACAGTTGCAGTCGCCAGCTCAAAGGCTCATGGGACGTCACACCAGAAGCCAACTCCCGGTTCTCGACTGTCACCTGGAGCCCAAGACGATACCCACGGAAGCAGTCAGTCAGCGACTACAAGAAATACGACATAAACAGCGTTCCTACTACAACAGAACGACACGAGCTTTGCCAGACCTTCGTAGCGGAAACAGAGTGTCCGTATACGACACCCAAAGCAGAACGTGGGCTCCGGCCATGGTAATTGGTCCTGCAGGGCCACCGCGATCCTACTTAGTGGCTACAGACAGTGGACAGCAGTTACGCCGTACGAGAGAGCATCTCAGGGCCACAGATGCTGCTCAGCCTGCTGAATCACAAGCAGAAACCCGAAGACAGGCTGTGCCAAGTACGCAAGCAGACGCAATTCAAGCCCCACTTCGAAGAAGTGAACGGGTACGCCAAGAGCCGCAACGTTATCCACTTCCTGAACGTAAATAGCAAAGCGATCCTTGTTTGGAAATGAAAATGTTCTTAATGTTCCTTCGTTGTTCTTTCTTTTTTTTTTTCTCCCAAAGAAGGGAAGATGTACTGGATCGCAATATCATGCCTGGAAGTCAACCAGTGCGCATGTGCAACACGCCCCCTACTTATCGCAGCGCTTCTTATATACCCGGCTGCGTTTCGGAATAAAGTGCTTTTTGTTACCTGCTACTCGTCTGGCTTACACTCAGGAGACCAATTGCAATGCATGCTCACTGACCTGGAGAGGCAAAGCAGAAGGGTGGGTCTGAAAATTAATCTGCAGAAAACTAAAGTACTGTTTAACAGTCTCGGAAGAGAACAGCAGTTTACGATAGGTAGCGAAACACTGGAAGTGGTAAGGGAATACATCTACTTAGGGCAGGTAGTGACCACGGATCCGGATCATGAGACTGAAATAACCAGAAGAATAAGAATGCGTTGGGGTGCGTTTGGCAGGCATTCTCAAATCATGAACAGTAGGTTGCCACTATCCCTCAAAAGGAAAGTGTACAACAGCTGTGTGTTACCAGTACTCACATATGGGGCAGAAACCTGGAGGCTTACGAAAAGGGTTCTGCTGAAATTGAGGACGACGCAACGAGCTATGGAAAGAAGAATGATGGGTGTAACGTTAAGGGATAAGAAAAGAGCAGATTGGGTGAGGCAACAAACGCGGGTAAACGACATCTTAGTTGAAATCAAGAAAAAGAAATGGACATGGGCCGGACATGTAATGAGGAGGGAAGATAACCGATGGTCACTAAGAGCTACGGACTGGATTCCAAGGGAAGGGAAGCGTAGCAGGGGGCGGCAGAAAGTTAGGTGGGCAGATGACATTAAGACGTTTGCAGGGACAACATGGCCACAATTAGTACATGACCGGGGTAGTTGGAGAAGTATGGGAGAGGCCTTTGCCCTGCAGTGGGCGTAACTAGGCTGATGATGATGATGATAGGACCCTCGCCGAGACGCGAGGCAGGGGGCGTATGCACAGTTCACTAACATGATATAGAATCCAGACAACGGATCGCAGGGCTAGACACAGCTAGAGTTCGAAAAGTCAGGAAAGAAATTGGGCTGAACATAGCCAAGAATTTTGAACATCGCCCCTGCGACCATCTCTTGAACTCCACCGCAATGGACTAGCGTAACTCAATTGGCTGCAATATTAAAAATGGTATCTCAAAAGAACGCCAGAATTTCAACAAGTGCTTTATTCCTAATCAAAACACCGCTATAATGCAGCAAAGATGTTAGGACCAAGTACCATAAATGCGCATGTTAATAAAACGGCGCGTGCCCTCTCAGTGTTGCTAATGGAAAGTTGGAATTTGGGCCGCCTTCTGAATTTCTTTTCATATGCGGCGCATTTATTTACACAGGTACACAGCGGTGAAGTTGGAAAGATGGTCGCACGGGGAATGTCCAAAATTCCAGGACATGGGACAACTTATTACTTTCAGCAAGTCGTCAATGAGGCAGGACAGATATGGCAGGATAAAAACACAAACCGGTGAAAAAGAAGAGGCAAATCTGATCATTGCCACTCGCCTGCGCACTGTACAGTGCAAATAAAGATTATTATTATATGATTTATTCAATGAACACAAATCACTACATCAACAACAACGTCTCAGTCAGCTGTTGCAGCCACAACAGCTCCATCTAAAGGGGCAATATAAGTAGGACATGGTCATGCACTCATGGAAGAAAACCCAAGAATAAAACAAACTTGACAGGACAAGTTATTCGCTTGGTTTAATTAATAATGAAGTATTCGGTGGCGGCGGGAACATCCATGTGGCTTAACCCGAGGTTTGAAGCTCCAAATGAAGGGAAAACGGAAAGTTTGCGAAAGGAAATTCTACGGCGGCATGACTCCTTCATTTGTGTGCACTGTACGTGAATTCCTGATGATGTTCATTCTTTAATATTTTTCCAGCTGCCCAATTAAACGTTCGGCGCTTCAGTGTCTTCGCGAAATTTGCTTGGCCGCCTGCACCATCATATGCTCATGGTAATTCTTCGTGGTATTGATCATCGAATCACCACGATACAACATGGCGAGGGTGAAGACGAACTACCGCCAAAACGCGAGTTTCTATGTAGAAGGCATGAAGGGAGCGCGAAAAAAAAGAAAGACACGTAACATAAGACATATAGCATGATGAAAAACATTTAATAACAGAGAAAAAGTGAAAACAATAAACGCAGTTCGAAACGTATACTTGTACATAGAATCTGGTTAGTCGTTCGCACACCGTCGATTTCGCATGGCGGTGAATGCGCAAATTTAGTTATTTGTGGTCATGAGTTTCATTTTCTAAGCTGCAACAATGATGACAGGCACGCGCTTCATGACGCGCGCGCTCGGCGCTAACGCGACACGCGCGCGCGCAATGTTGTTGGGTTGCGCTGCGACACTGTTGCGCACGAGAACGGTAGAGTGATGCATTCTCATACATAAATTCATAATTAAGATAAATGTATTTGCGTCGCATGCGGTGACGTTGAAAATATTTTTGACAGCTTACACGTTCATATTGCAAGTGATTATTGACGTCAAGGTCGCGTGACCCTAGCGCATTGCTCTACTTTCGCTATGCCATGATGTTACCCTAAAGTTGCGTTTTCACGTATAGTGCAGTGATCGTTGAGCGAGCTAGGCTGTTGGTCATCCTGTCCTCCTCGACGACGTCAACGCAATCGTGAAACATCTCGTTTTCTTCTGTTGAACCACTATCATACGGTTCTTTTTGTAATTCTTAGTGTAGTTTTGTGCCACCTCCTTTCAGTATTTAAGTCATATTTGCTGTGTTTTCTGTTGTCAGATTTTCAGTGTAGCAGCGGTTTTTTGATGCGAAACGTTCTAGTTTGAGATTTAACGCACTTCTGGCCGCATTTCTTTCAGGTTTTTATTGATCTTAGATAATTTTTGCTTAGTGTGTAGCATTCAGTGTTGACTGATAAGTCTTGAATAGCTTGCTTGTGCTCTCCTGGTCACCATGACTCGAGCTTTGTTGGTTGGCGATTCGATGGTGAAATACGTCGGTCAGTATTTCCCGTGACGTCGTGACCTGGCCGTTGACACAGCGCGCACAGGGGAGCAAAGATTGAGCACTTGCTTCCAATGATTGTCAACAAGCTAGGAAGCTTTGACGTTGTCATTGTGCACGTCGGCACTAACAACACTGTTGAACCTGTGGACGTGTACATAGACAAGTACCGTCGCTTAGCTCGTGACATAATTGCAAGCAATCCCATGGCGCAGGTTGCGTTTTCTGCCATTCTCCCTCGCGGGCAGAGTGAGTACCGCATGCGCGAAGCACAGTCGCCTAAGTTGCGCCGCATGAACGAAAGGTACAAAGAGGTGAACGCTGCGCTGCAGGAGCTGTGTCGGGAGCAGGACATCTACTTCATGGGTGGCTTGGTTGAAGATTGGGCAAGCTGCCTTGCCAGGGATGGTGTGCACCCGAGCCGCCACGGAAACCGGCTGTTGGCAGACTACTTCTACAGGGAGGCCCGCATCCTGGCTGCCACTGTGGAGAGGGGCCGAATCTTGCACAACTACAAGGACAGGCAGTCGCCATCTTCCTGGAGTGGCTGGGCAGAACCACCTGCAGCACCTGCCTTCAGCAGTGCCGACTTTCCTCCCCTTGGAGCTAACTTTATTTCTCCTGCAGCAAGCAAGCCATCTTGGGTGAAGCCAAGAACACCGGCGCAGGTGACCAGCCGTGCTTCCTTGCAGGCGTGCAACACCGACCAGCTTCCTTGTGCCCTTCAGGGTCCTGGCTTTGCTCTCGTTGGCGGTGTTCGCGTTCGCCGCAAGGGCAGCAAGACCTGGTGCACCTGGGACAGCCTGCCTTCACCCATGACCCATGGTCCAAGGGTACCGAGAAGGGGAAAGGCTCAGGTGAGGCTTCAAGGCCATGTTCCTTCTGCTAAGCCAGTGAGCCTCAGCCGAGGTGCTAGCACCACTTGTTCCAGGGTCAAGGGAGGAGTCATACAGGCAAGTCCTTCTCCTCACTTATCCACAGAGAGCGTGGCTAAGGCAGGACACGTTTCTAATGGTGGTGAGTGGACTCTGGTGACATCAAGGAGGAACCGCAGAAAGGCTGCGGCACTGTGCAAGCAAAGACAAGGCACCGGCCAAGTAGTAGGCAGGCGGCGCAGAGTACTTGCTGACGCAGCTGCCAAGCCCTTGGAGCGAGTTGCATCTTTGCCTGCAGTAGTAAGGCGGGCAAAGCAGCAATTCAGTATACCCGCTTCTATTGCAGCCTCAGGTGCAAACATGCAAGGGCAAGCCACAACCTCACACAACAGTGCCCATGACAGCTGTTTGACCAGCAAGCAGCAGCAAAGCTGTTTGCAGGCCACTACACTAGACTTTGCAGCTGTCTTGTGTGGTGTTGTGGTCGAGGTTGCTGGCTGCAAAAGCCGTAAAAGTATGCTAATAGAGCTATTTGTACTTCAGAAAGGGCGAAGTGCAATGCTGGAAAGCGGTACAGACGTCGTCAGTTAGCTTTGTCTTCTAGATTTGGTTCCGACAGTGATAAGGCTGTCTCCATACAGAAATGTGGCATTACGACTGACAGTTCTGTTCAGGCTGTGCTCAATGCAGGTCCAAGTAAACATTCGGCACCCTTGATGCCAGGCTGCAGTGTTGCCAGCTCTGATGCCGCAGCTTCTGTCAAGACATGCGCAAGTAATTCTGATGTACTACTTGGAGCCGGAGCAAAACGAATTTTTTTAAACGGCACATTTGGCAATTTTGTTTCTTTTAAGGAATGCTTTGATGCCTGGTGCAAGGAAGGGAAACATGTAGTTTCTGTGAGCAGGTCAAATAAGAACCCCTTTGCAGCAGACAGTAAAGATTATGAATTTCTCAGAATCACTTATCGGTGTATTCATGGCAGTCCTGCTAGGCAGTGGGGAATCGGAAAGCGCCCTAACCAGAGCTATAATTGCACTAACTGCGAAATGTCTCTTTCACTTGTCCTTTATAAAGAACCGGCGTTGCACTACAGAATAAGCCAGCTAAAAGACAAACATAACCATAGCCTTGATCTGTATAACATCTATCCTCAGAAAAGGCTTCTAAGCAGTACAGAGAAGGCAGAACTGTATGACCTAGTCAAGTGCAATGTCGCTCCAAAAGATTTTAAGAACTTGGTTAGGCAGAAAGCAGGAAAGACATTAACAACGAAAGATGTCTACAACTATAAAATGGAATATTCCATTCCTATTCGAACTCAAGAGGCACATGGTGAAATGTTGATTCATCAACTAGAAAGCTTAATTGAGAAGAATCCCGACTGGATTATTCACTATGAAAAGAATAATGAAAACAACCTCCAGTTTATCCTAATTCAAACTAGCCACATGCGTGAAATGTTTGAAAAGTATCATGAGGTAATATTTGTTGATGGCACTTATAAAGTTAACAGGGAAAATTATGTCTTGTACTCAATTCTTGTCGAAGATGGTCGTGGTCATGGAAGATGTGTTTGCTACGCATTTGTGCGGAATGAAACTACAGCAATTGTTCGGCCCATGTTTGAGAAAATTGTAGACTTTATCCCATTTGTTATAGCAGCCTGCAAAGTAGTAATGATAGACAAAGACATGAATGAGCTTCGCATTTTAAGTTCTCTCCTTCCAAATAGTACAATATTGCTGTGCACATGGCATGTGCTGAATTGTTTCCATAGAAATGTTTATGAGAAGGCAAAGGCTCAACGCAAACTACTTCTTCCAATTTTGAAAGAACTAATCTATTCTCAAACTCTACAGGAGTACTATGATAAGCTGCCACACCTAATGCAAATTGCTCCCAAAGACTTTCTCGCATACTACATGCAACAGTGGCATTCGTGTAGACAGATGTGGGTGCATGCTTACAGGAAAGAACTTCCAACTTTAGGTAATAACACAAATAACCGCATTGAAAGTCATAATCAGAAGCTGAAAAGTTTTCTTAAACCATCGTTGCATTTAGTTGAAGCTGTAGCAGAACTGGTTAACTATGTTAATAATGACAGCATATCTCTGGAGTTTGCCGAACTAAAAGAAATTAACCTTAATGTAACTTGCATAGACGAATTTCAGATGGAACTGTCTCATAGCTGCACTGTCGAGGCCAAAGATAAAATACTTGAACAGTAAAAGACAGCAAATTACCAGGTTAACCAAAGCAGTAATTCATATTCTGTCGCATTAGGAAGCAAGGAGTACAATGTAGCACAAAGCTTCGACAGCTGTACATGCACTTTCCATGGTCAGTATGGCTTGCCATGTGCACATATTATGGCAGCTCGCTCATTTTCGGGTAGGCAATTGTTTGATAAAGCATGCATTCCACAGAGTTGGCGTAAGGAACATTTTCTTGACCATAGCTGCACGACTTTGAGCACAGGATCTAAAGTAACAAGCAGCGTTCAACCATAACCTTCCATTAAACTTGACACTCCTCAGCAAAAGTACTGTTATGCCTATCAAACACTTTGTAATATGTCAAAAGCTGTAGCGAACGTCCTGGCAAATTGCAGCACTCAGGAATTAATGGAAAAGCTAGCTTCATGTGAGGCATTTTTCAGAAACTTGAACACATTCACACAAAATCAAGTTCCTGTAACATTGCAAACAAAAATTAACCAAACACAGCCTACCGTTCAAGCGAGCCCTGCTAATGTAGTAGGCAAAACAGTGAATACAAAGCTTATTATTCCTGTGGTTAAGGCGAGAAGAGGGCGCCCTAAAAAGGTAAAAGCTGTCAAGCGTGTGTTCTAACCACAGCAGAGCAGAATAACCCTTGCTGCTATCAAAGCTGACATGTTGCAAATTTACAAAAGTTATTCACTTATTGAAGACGACTTAAATGCTCTGATGCGAGGTGGCTCACTGTCGGATAGTGTAATTAACATCGCCCAGTATCTAACAAAAAGAAAGTTTCCCAATGTGCAAGGTTTCCAAGATGTTCTATTAGGCCAAAGGCTACGTTTCTCTCAGGTCACTGGTATGTTTGTTCAAATTTTGCATGTTCGGAATCCAGATCATTGGCTTACAGTTACCAACATAGGCGCTTCCCAAGATGAAATCTTTGTCTATGATTCCATAGATCAAGACACTCCTCCTGATGCCATTAAACAGGTTTGTCATATTTTAAGATCGCCATCTCCAACCGTAACTTTCTTGACGAAACCGGCACAGAATCAGGGCACCACGCTTGACTGCGGTTTGTTTGCCATAGCTAATATGTATTACATAGCATCAGGAAAAGACCAATCACAATTAAATATTAATCAGTCCATGTTACGGAGCCACTTGCTTAAATGTCTACAAAAAGGAACCATAGATGATTTTCCAGTAACAAATACCCTAACTGTTCATGTGCGACAAAGAAATACCACATACAATTTGCATTGTCTCTGCAGGCAGCCAGCAGACACAACAGTAGGCAAAACTATAAACTGTGGAGCATGTTCTAAAATTTACCATGTACATTGTCTTGGAAAATGGGCAGAAAATTTGAATGGGAAAGTAGCTCTGTCTTCCAAGGCATGCCTAGATATTGTAAAAGAAAAAATGAGAGCTAAAGCAGTATAACTAAATGAATCAGGTGATGCTGGAGGAATACAATAGTACTTCTCCATTCAATATCCCAAGCTTTTGTTGTATGCATTTTTTTAATTAAGGGAGACACATTCATTGAGAGAAGAGTGCATAAAGTTCATGTTTCTTTGTTTAGGCGTTTTTTAATGTGTTTTGCGCTCCACCATTTTAATGGGACTGACAACCAACTAAAATGTGTCATAAGATCTTGGTGTAAGATAGAAATGTGCTTATATGGGGAGAATTCAACAGGATGTTTTTAGTTTAAGTACTAGTTGCAAAATTTTTTTAATATGCACTGAAAGTTGCCAAAAGCTGCGTGCCACAGCACTTGACTGTCAAGCTCTGAACCTGCATTGCAGTCCCAGCATGTGACCAAATTAACTAAGTGTTGATACACATAGGGCAGCTGTCATTAACTGTAACATACTTATATTTAAATATGTCGATATAGATCATAGGCATTTGCACTTTCTTTTTTTTTTCATGTATTTAGCGATGCAGGCACTGTTCAAATTTGCAATCAGTGCTGCTCTCATGGCGACGAGTGGACCTTCAGCACTGTGGCATTCCTCTTTGCACGGTGGTGTGCATGGGTGCTTTTGTATGTTAGTGAGTGAATCTCCCCATGTTCTGTTGTCTCCCTGTGGGATACAATATGGGGCTGTTGTGAAGGTGCACCAAGCACTGCTAGAAGAGCACTATTGGCGTTTCCTACCGCTTGTTATCATCGGAAGTAATAGCGAGTGATAAATGTTTCATTTTCAAAACGTTGATTTGGAAATAGCCTGTACAGTCCGACAGAAAATACAAAAGCATGCTGACAGTAATAACCAAACAACTTCGGACGCATGAACCGCATGAAGATTGCTTTGATCAAAAAATTACAATTTCTTATGGGCAGGCTACACCTGGCTTCTCCCTCAGCAGCATACAATTACTATTGTGCTTGCCGCTGTTTCCAGTGGTACACAATAATGATTGGACCTAAAAATTACCATTAAAGAGAAGTGTTCCAATATGTTTTCAGCATTACTGCAGCAGGATTGGGCACTCAAAACGTTGTTACATACAAGAAAATAGGCATCATAACAGGTGGTTGTCAGTCCCTCCAAAAGCTTTAGTTGCAAGACAATTGCTTTATGTGGTAGAATTGCCTGTATATTTTGCATATGGTGACATCAACTAGTTGTGTAAATTCAGCTTTTTTCCATTGTTTATCATTTTTCTGAATTTTGTTAGTTTACATAACGAAAAAGATATGTCCAGAGTGTCTTTCCACAGCAGGTAGGAAAGCTGTTATTCTAGAACAGCATATCAATGATGGCTTTGGAATCTTTAGTAGGGAAGTGCACGTCTTAGTTTGTTGACGTGTCCTGTGCTGCTTCATCTGCTCTACATTTAATTTTCATTATGGTGTGTTTAATCCTCTTATGCAGAGACGAAAGTTGTGCCATTTTGCTTCGTACCTGCATTTCGTTTTGTCAGTGTTTCCATACTCTTGACAGAAGCCTTGCACTAGTCCAACAGTCAAAAAGAGTATGAGCTGTGGTTGTGCTCCTGTGTAGCTTGATTGCATGAGGTGATTTTAGTCTTGCACATAATTCACAGTATTTTAGCTCTAGTGTGCCAGGTCAGGTCACATTAATACCTGTGTTGCACTTAGCTCCAATTAATGGCATAAATGGCTAAGGTACATTTCTTATTGCCATTACTTTTAGAGCGTGACCACATCTGTATACGTAACATTGCAGATCAGCCAACCAACCTCAGAATTTGAATATACTTCAGTCGTAGCTAACTAATGCTAAAATTTTGTGAAATATAGTAAACACTTTTATTACTTAAGTATTCAGTGCTCTTAAAAACAATTAGGACTTTATTCTGTGAGTGATCCAGCATGTGTGCCCTTCAGTCACTGCTAGAATTATCTGCCCCATATGCAGCTGACTTCTATTAATTCTACCCTGACAGGACCAACGAAAGAAGCCAGTGGAAAGTGCCGCACGACTAGTTGCATTGCACTTTCGTGTTTTGCAGGCTTTCTTTCAGGCTTGGAAAAAAACTTATATTATGTAGCATATATTTGCAGCAGAAAGCTGGATTGTAGATTTTTCAGGATGGTCTACAATTTTCTCATTGACACTCTTGCTGTGAATATTTCATGAAGTTGAGCAATTAATGAATTGAGTAATTAGCCAATATACAAAAAAAAATTTTTGACTTGCTCCAAGCAACAGCAAACGTTACCTTGGTTCTGACCAGCTATGTGGCACTTTTTTTAAGCTTCCGCGCAAGTTGTGTGGGACACATGGTATACATTTTAAATTAATTATGCTTTAAACTGTGAAATCAAATATAGAATATTTGTAGTGACAAAAACTGTAAAGAAGCTCTAAATATCGGGAATTTCACTACAAGATTGTATAAACTGGCAGGTATAATAGTCATATCATGAGAAGCCAACAAACACTGACACCAAGGACAACATAGGGGAAATTACTTGTGTTTAATAAATGAAATAAAGAAACCATAAATTAATGGAAATTAAAGTGGATGAAAAAACAACTTGCCGCAGGTGGGAACCGAACCCACAACCTTCGCATTTCGCGTGCGATGCTCTACCAATTGAGCTACCGCGGCGCTGTTTCCCCATCCACTTTCTTGGGTATTTATGTGTCCTAGTAGAACCCTGGGAGTGTTAGCCAGCGCCATCACTCACATACCTTGGCGGCTGACGTGGAACGTCTTTCTTGCCGCAGGCGTCACGAGAACGTGATCTTTTTGGGTGAAGGCAACTGGTCAATAAACCCACACATGCTACCTGAAGGCATCAATGTTGCCGGATTCGAGACCCTCGTTATGTAATAAACGAGAAGAGAGGGGGTTAACCGAGGGTCCCGATATTTATTAGTCATATCATGAGAAGCCAACAAACACTGACACCAAGGACAACATAGGGGAAATTACTTGTGTTTAATAAATGAAATAAAGAAACCATAAATTAATGGAAATTAAAGTGGATGAAAAAACAACTTGCCGCAGGTGGGAACCGAACCCACAACCTTCGCATTTCGCGTGCGATGCTCTACCAATTGAGCTACCGCGGCGCTGTTTCCCCATCCACTTTCTTGGGTATTTATGTGTCCTAGTAGAACCCTGGGAGTGTTAGCCAGCGCCATCACTCACATACCTTGGCGGCTGACGTGGAGCGTCTTTCTTGCCGCAGGCGTCACGAGAACGTGATCTTTTTTGGGTGAAGGCAACTGGTCAATAAACCCACACATGCTACCTGAAGGCATCAATGTTGCCGGATTCGAGACCCTCGTTATGTAATAAACGAGAAGAGAGGGGGTTAACCGAGGGTCCCGATATTTATTAGTCATATCATGAGAAGCCAACAAACACTGACACCAAGGACAACATAGGGGAAATTACTTGTGTTTAATAAATGAAATAAAGAAACCATAAATTAATGGAAATTAAAGTGGATGAAAAAACAACTTGCCGCAGGTGGGAACCGAACCCACAACCTTCGCATTTCGCGTGCGATGCTCTACCAATTGAGCTACCGCGGCGCTGTTTCCCCATCCACTTTCTTGGGTATTTATGTGTCCTAGTAGAACCCTGGGAGTGTTAGCCAGCGCCATCACTCACATACCTTGGCGGCTGACGTGGAGCGTCTTTCTTGCCGCAGGCGTCACGAGAACGTGATCTTTTTTGGGTGAAGGCAACTGGTCAATAAACCCACACATGCTACCTGAAGGCATCAATGTTGCCGGATTCGAGACCCTCGTTATGTAATAAACGAGAAGAGAGGGGGTTAACCGAGGGTCCCGATATTTATTAGTCATATCATGAGAAGCCAACAAACACTGACACCAAGGACAACATAGGGGAAATTACTTGTGTTTAATAAATGAAATAAAGAAACCATAAATTAATGGAAATTAAAGTGGATGAAAAAACAACTTGCCGCAGGTGGGAACCGAACCCACAACCTTCGCATTTCGCGTGCGATGCTCTACCAATTGAGCTACCGCGGCGCTGTTTCCCCATCCACTTTCTTGGGTATTTATGTGTCCTAGTAGAACCCTGGGAGTGTTAGCCAGCGCCATCACTCACATACCTTGGCGGCTGACGTGGAACGTCTTTCTTGCCGCAGGCGTCACGAGAACGTGATCTTTTTGGGTGAAGGCAACTGGTCAATAAACCCACACATGCTACCTGAAGGCATCAATGTTGCCGGATTCGAGACCCTCGTTATGTAATAAACGAGAAGAGAGGGGGTTAACCGAGGGTCCCGATATTTATTAGTCATATCATGAGAAGCCAACAAACACTGACACCAAGGACAACATAGGGGAAATTACTTGTGTTTAATAAATGAAATAAAGAAACCATAAATTAATGGAAATTAAAGTGGATGAAAAAACAACTTGCCGCAGGTGGGAACCGAACCCACAACCTTCGCATTTCGCGTGCGATGCTCTACCAATTGAGCTACCGCGGCGCTGTTTCCCCATCCACTTTCTTGGGTATTTATGTGTCCTAGTAGAACCCTGGGAGTGTTAGCCAGCGCCATCACTCACATACCTTGGCGGCTGACGTGGAACGTCTTTCTTGCCGCAGGCGTCACGAGAACGTGATCTTTTTGGGTGAAGGCAACTGGTCAATAAACCCACACATGTTACCTGAAGGCATCAATGTTGCCGGATTCGAGACCCTCGTTATGTAATAAACGAGAAGAGAGGGGGTTAACCGAGGGTCCCGATATTTATTAGTCATATCATGAGAAGCCAACAAACACTGACACCAAGGACAACATAGGGGAAATTACTTGTGTTTAATAAATGAAATAAAGAAACCATAAATTAATGGAAATTAAAGTGGATGAAAAAACAACTTGCCGCAGGTGGGAACCGAACCCACAACCTTCGCATTTCGCGTGCGATGCTCTACCAATTGAGCTACCGCGGCGCTGTTTCCCCATCCACTTTCTTGGGTATTTATGTGTCCTAGTAGAACCCTGGGAGTGTTAGCCAGCGCCATCACTCACATACCTTGGCGGCTGACGTGGAGCGTCTTTCTTGCCGCAGGCGTCACGAGAACGTGATCTTTTTTGGGTGAAGGCAACTGGTCAATAAACCCACACATGCTACCTGAAGGCATCAATGTTGCCGGATTCGAGACCCTCGTTATGTAATAAACGAGAAGAGAGGGGGTTAACCGAGGGTCCCGATATTTATTAGTCATATCATGAGAAGCCAACAAACACTGACACCAAGGACAACATAGGGGAAATTACTTGTGTTTAATAAATGAAATAAAGAAACCATAAATTAATGGAAATTAAAGTGGATGAAAAAACAACTTGCCGCAGGTGGGAACCGAACCCACAACCTTCGCATTTCGCGTGCGATGCTCTACCAATTGAGCTACCGCGGCGCTGTTTCCCCATCCACTTTCTTGGGTATTTATGTGTCCTAGTAGAACCCTGGGAGTGTTAGCCAGCGCCATCACTCACATACCTTGGCGGCTGACGTGGAGCGTCTTTCTTGCCGCAGGCGTCACGAGAACGTGATCTTTTTTGGGTGAAGGCAACTGGTCAATAAACCCACACATGCTACCTGAAGGCATCAATGTTGCCGGATTCGAGACCCTCGTTATGTAATAAACGAGAAGAGAGGGGGTTAACCGAGGGTCCCGATATTTATTAGTCATATCATGAGAAGCCAACAAACACTGACACCAAGGACAACATAGGGGAAATTACTTGTGTTTAATAAATGAAATAAAGAAACCATAAATTAATGGAAATTAAAGTGGATGAAAAAACAACTTGCCGCAGGTGGGAACCGAACCCACAACCTTCGCATTTCGCGTGCGATGCTCTACCAATTGAGCTACCGCGGCGCTGTTTCCCCATCCACTTTCTTGGGTATTTATGTGTCCTAGTAGAACCCTGGGAGTGTTAGCCAGCGCCATCACTCACATACCTTGGCGGCTGACGTGGAACGTCTTTCTTGCCGCAGGCGTCACGAGAACGTGATCTTTTTGGGTGAAGGCAACTGGTCAATAAACCCACACATGCTACCTGAAGGCATCAATGTTGCCGGATTCGAGACCCTCGTTATGTAATAAACGAGAAGAGAGGGGGTTAACCGAGGGTCCCGATATTTATTAGTCATATCATGAGAAGCCAACAAACACTGACACCAAGGACAACATAGGGGAAATTACTTGTGTTTAATAAATGAAATAAAGAAACCATAAATTAATGGAAATTAAAGTGGATGAAAAAACAACTTGCCGCAGGTGGGAACCGAACCCACAACCTTCGCATTTCGCGTGCGATGCTCTACCAATTGAGCTACCGCGGCGCTGTTTCCCCATCCACTTTCTTGGGTATTTATGTGTCCTAGTAGAACCCTGGGAGTGTTAGCCAGCGCCATCACTCACATACCTTGGCGGCTGACGTGGAACGTCTTTCTTGCCGCAGGCGTCACGAGAACGTGATCTTTTTGGGTGAAGGCAACTGGTCAATAAACCCACACATGTTACCTGAAGGCATCAATGTTGCCGGATTCGAGACCCTCGTTATGTAATAAACGAGAAGAGAGGGGGTTAACCGAGGGTCCCGATATTTATTAGTCATATCATGAGAAGCCAACAAACACTGACACCAAGGACAACATAGGGGAAATTACTTGTGTTTAATAAATGAAATAAAGAAACCATAAATTAATGGAAATTAAAGTGGATGAAAAAACAACTTGCCGCAGGTGGGAACCGAACCCACAACCTTCGCATTTCGCGTGCGATGCTCTACCAATTGAGCTACCGCGGCGCTGTTTCCCCATCCACTTTCTTGGGTATTTATGTGTCCTAGTAGAACCCTGGGAGTGTTAGCCAGCGCCATCACTCACATACCTTGGCGGCTGACGTGGAGCGTCTTTCTTGCCGCAGGCGTCACGAGAACGTGATCTTTTTTGGGTGAAGGCAACTGGTCAATAAACCCACACATGCTACCTGAAGGCATCAATGTTGCCGGATTCGAGACCCTCGTTATGTAATAAACGAGAAGAGAGGGGGTTAACCGAGGGTCCCGATATTTATTAGTCATATCATGAGAAGCCAACAAACACTGACACCAAGGACAACATAGGGGAAATTACTTGTGTTTAATAAATGAAATAAAGAAACCATAAATTAATGGAAATTAAAGTGGATGAAAAAACAACTTGCCGCAGGTGGGAACCGAACCCACAACCTTCGCATTTCGCGTGCGATGCTCTACCAATTGAGCTACCGCGGCGCTGTTTCCCCATCCACTTTCTTGGGTATTTATGTGTCCTAGTAGAACCCTGGGAGTGTTAGCCAGCGCCATCACTCACATACCTTGGCGGCTGACGTGGAGCGTCTTTCTTGCCGCAGGCGTCACGAGAACGTGATCTTTTTTGGGTGAAGGCAACTGGTCAATAAACCCACACATGCTACCTGAAGGCATCAATGTTGCCGGATTCGAGACCCTCGTTATGTAATAAACGAGAAGAGAGGGGGTTAACCGAGGGTCCCGATATTTATTAGTCATATCATGAGAAGCCAACAAACACTGACACCAAGGACAACATAGGGGAAATTACTTGTGTTTAATAAATGAAATAAAGAAACCATAAATTAATGGAAATTAAAGTGGATGAAAAAACAACTTGCCGCAGGTGGGAACCGAACCCACAACCTTCGCATTTCGCGTGCGATGCTCTACCAATTGAGCTACCGCGGCGCTGTTTCCCCATCCACTTTCTTGGGTATTTATGTGTCCTAGTAGAACCCTGGGAGTGTTAGCCAGCGCCATCACTCACATACCTTGGCGGCTGACGTGGAACGTCTTTCTTGCCGCAGGCGTCACGAGAACGTGATCTTTTTGGGTGAAGGCAACTGGTCAATAAACCCACACATGCTACCTGAAGGCATCAATGTTGCCGGATTCGAGACCCTCGTTATGTAATAAACGAGAAGAGAGGGGGTTAACCGAGGGTCCCGATATTTATTAGTCATATCATGAGAAGCCAACAAACACTGACACCAAGGACAACATAGGGGAAATTACTTGTGTTTAATAAATGAAATAAAGAAACCATAAATTAATGGAAATTAAAGTGGATGAAAAAACAACTTGCCGCAGGTGGGAACCGAACCCACAACCTTCGCATTTCGCGTGCGATGCTCTACCAATTGAGCTACCGCGGCGCTGTTTCCCCATCCACTTTCTTGGGTATTTATGTGTCCTAGTAGAACCCTGGGAGTGTTAGCCAGCGCCATCACTCACATACCTTGGCGGCTGACGTGGAACGTCTTTCTTGCCGCAGGCGTCACGAGAACGTGATCTTTTTGGGTGAAGGCAACTGGTCAATAAACCCACACATGCTACCTGAAGGCATCAATGTTGCCGGATTCGAGACCCTCGTTATGTAATAAACGAGAAGAGAGGGGGTTAACCGAGGGTCCCGATATTTATTAGTCATATCATGAGAAGCCAACAAACACTGACACCAAGGACAACATAGGGGAAATTACTTGTGTTTAATAAATGAAATAAAGAAACCATAAATTAATGGAAATTAAAGTGGATGAAAAAACAACTTGCCGCAGGTGGGAACCGAACCCACAACCTTCGCATTTCGCGTGCGATGCTCTACCAATTGAGCTACCGCGGCGCTGTTTCCCCATCCACTTTCTTGGGTATTTATGTGTCCTAGTAGAACCCTGGGAGTGTTAGCCAGCGCCATCACTCACATACCTTGGCGGCTGACGTGGAACGTCTTTCTTGCCGCAGGCGTCACGAGAACGTGATCTTTTTGGGTGAAGGCAACTGGTCAATAAACCCACACATGCTACCTGAAGGCATCAATGTTGCCGGATTCGAGACCCTCGTTATGTAATAAACGAGAAGAGAGGGGATTAACCGAGGGTCCCGATATTTATTAGTCATATCATGAGAAGCCAACAAACACTGACACCAAGGACAACATAGGGGAAATTACTTGTGTTTAATAAATGAAATAAAGAAACCATAAATTAATGGAAATTAAAGTGGATGAAAAAACAACTTGCCGCAGGTGGGAACCGAACCCACAACCTTCGCATTTCGCGTGCGATGCTCTACCAATTGAGCTACCGCGGCGCTGTTTCCCCATCCACTTTCTTGGGTATTTATGTGTCCTGGTAGAACCCTGGGAGTGTTAGCCAGCGCCATCACTCACATACCTTGGCGGCTGACGTGGAACGTCTTTCTTGCCGCAGGCGTCACGAGAACGTGATCTTTTTGGGTGAAGGCAACTGGTCAATAAACCCACACATGCTACCTGAAGGCATCAATGTTGCCGGATTCGAGACCCTCGTTATGTAATAAACGAGAAGAGAGGGGGTTAACCGAGGGTCCCGATATTTATTAGTCATATCATGAGAAGCCAACAAACACTGACACCAAGGACAACATAGGGGAAATTACTTGTGTTTAATAAATGAAATAAAGAAACCATAAATTAATGGAAATTAAAGTGGATGAAAAAACAACTTGCCGCAGGTGGGAACCGAACCCACAACCTTCGCATTTCGCGTGCGATGCTCTACCAATTGAGCTACCGCGGCGCTGTTTCCCCATCCACTTTCTTGGGTATTTATGTGTCCTAGTAGAACCCTGGGAGTGTTAGCCAGCGCCATCACTCACATACCTTGGCGGCTGACGTGGAACGTCTTTCTTGCCGCAGGCGTCACGAGAACGTGATCTTTTTGGGTGAAGGCAACTGGTCAATAAACCCACACATGCTACCTGAAGGCATCAATGTTGCCGGATTCGAGACCCTCGTTATGTAATAAACGAGAAGAGAGGGGGTTAACCGAGGGTCCCGATATTTATTAGTCATATCATGAGAAGCCAACAAACACTGACACCAAGGACAACATAGGGGAAATTACTTGTGTTTAATAAATGAAATAAAGAAACCATAAATAATGGAAATTAAAGTGGATGAAAAAACAACTTGCCGCAGGTGGGAACCGAACCCACAACCTTCGCATTTCGCGTGCGATGCTCTACCAATTGAGCTACCGCGGCGCTGTTTCCCCATCCACTTTCTTGGGTATTTATGTGTCCTAGTAGAACCCTGGGAGTGTTAGCCAGCGCCATCACTCACATACCTTGGCGGCTGACGTGGAACGTCTTTCTTGCCGCAGGCGTCACGAGAACGTGATCTTTTTGGGTGAAGGCAACTGGTCAATAAACCCACACATGCTACCTGAAGGCATCAATGTTGCCGGATTCGAGACCCTCGTTATGTAATAAACGAGAAGAGAGGGGGTTAACCGAGGGTCCCGATATTTATTAGTCATATCATGAGAAGCCAACAAACACTGACACCAAGGACAACATAGGGGAAATTACTTGTGTTTAATAAATGAAATAAAGAAACCATAAATAATGGAAATTAAAGTGGATGAAAAAACAACTTGCCGCAGGTGGGAACCGAACCCACAACCTTCGCATTTCGCGTGCGATGCTCAACCAATTGAGCTACCGCGGCGCTGTTTCCCCATCCACTTTCTTGGGTATTTATGTGTCCTAGTAGAACCCTGGGAGTGTTAGCCAGCGCCATCACTCACATACCTTGGCGGCTGACGTGGAACGTCTTTCTTGCCGCAGGCGTCACGAGAACGTGATCTTTTTGGGTGAAGGCAACTGGTCAATAAACCCACACATGCTACCTGAAGGCATCAATGTTGCCGGATTCGAGACCCTCGTTATGTAATAAACGAGAAGAGAGGGGATTAACCGAGGGTCCCGATATTTATTAGTCATATCATGAGAAGCCAACAAACACTGAAACCAAGGACAACATAGGGGAAATTACTTGTGTTTAATAAATGAAATAAAGAAACCATAAATTAATGGAAATTAAAGTGGATGAAAAAACAACTTGCCGCAGGTGGGAACCGAACCCACAACCTTCGCATTTCGCGTGCGATGCTCTACCAATTGAGCTACCGCGGCGCTGTTTCCCCATCCACTTTCTTGGGTATTTATGTGTCCTAGTAGAACCCTGGGAGTGTTAGCCAGCGCCATCACTCACATACCTTGGCGGCTGACGTGGAACGTCTTTCTTGCCGCAGGCGTCACGAGAACGTGATCTTTTTGGGTGAAGGCAACTGGTCAATAAACCCACACATGCTACCTGAAGGCATCAATGTTGCCGGATTCGAGACCCTCGTTATGTAATAAACGAGAAGAGAGGGGGTTAACCGAGGGTCCCGATATTTATTAGTCATATCATGAGAAGCCAACAAACACTGACACCAAGGACAACATAGGGGAAATTACTTGTGTTTAATAAATGAAATAAAGAAACCATAAATTAATGGAAATTAAAGTGGATGAAAAAACAACTTGCCGCAGGTGGGAACCGAACCCACAACCTTCGCATTTCGCGTGCGATGCTCTACCAATTGAGCTACCGCGGCGCTGTTTCCCCATCCACTTTCTTGGGTATTTATGTGTCCTAGTAGAACCCTGGGAGTGTTAGCCAGCGCCATCACTCACATACCTTGGCGGCTGACGTGGAACGTCTTTCTTGCCGCAGGCGTCACGAGAACGTGATCTTTTTGGGTGAAGGCAACTGGTCAATAAACCCACACATGCTACCTGAAGGCATCAATGTTGCCGGATTCGAGACCCTCGTTATGTAATAAACGAGAAGAGAGGGGGTTAACCGAGGGTCCCGATATTTATTAGTCATATCATGAGAAGCCAACAAACACTGACACCAAGGACAACATAGGGGAAATTACTTGTGTTTAATAAATGAAATAAAGAAACCATAAATTAATGGAAATTAAAGTGGATGAAAAAACAACTTGCCGCAGGTGGGAACCGAACCCACAACCTTCGCATTTCGCGTGCGATGCTCTACCAATTGAGCTACCGCGGCGCTGTTTCCCCATCCACTTTCTTGGGTATTTATGTGTCCTAGTAGAACCCTGGGAGTGTTAGCCAGCGCCATCACTCACATACCTTGGCGGCTGACGTGGAACGTCTTTCTTGCCGCAGGCGTCACGAGAACGTGATCTTTTTGGGTGAAGGCAACTGGTCAATAAACCCACACATGCTACCTGAAGGCATCAATGTTGCCGGATTCGAGACCCTCGTTATGTAATAAACGAGAAGAGAGGGGGTTAACCGAGGGTCCCGATATTTATTAGTCATATCATGAGAAGCCAACAAACACTGACACCAAGGACAACATAGGGGAAATTACTTGTGTTTAATAAATGAAATAAAGAAACCATAAATTAATAACCATAAACCATAACCATAAACCATAAATAAATCACGTTCTCGTGACGCCTGCGGCAAGAAGGACGTTCCACGTCAGCCGCCAAGGTATGTGAGTGATGGCGCTGGCTAACACTCCCAGGGTTCTACTAGGACACATAAATACCCAAGAAAGTGGATGGGGAAACAGCGCCGCGGTAGCTCAATTGGTAGAGCATCGCACGCGAAATGCGAAGGTTGTGGGTTCGGTTCCCACCTGCGGCAAGTTGTTTTTTCATCCACTTTAATTTCCATTAATTTATGGTTTCTTTATTTCATTTATTAAACACAAGTAATTTCCCCTATGTTGTCCTTGATGTCAGTGTTTGTTGGCTTCTCATGATATGACTAATAAATATCGGGACCCTCGGTTAACCCCCTCTCTTCTCGTTTATTACATAACGAGGGTCTCGAATCCGGCAACATTGATGCCTTCAGGTAGCATGTGTGGGTTTATTGACCAGTTGCCTTCACCCAAAAAGATCACGTTCTCGTGACGCCTGCGGCAAGAAAGACGTTCCACGTCAGCCGCCAAGGTATGTGAGTGATGGCGCTGGCTAACACTCCCAGGGTTCTACTAGGACACATAAATACCCAAGAAAGTGGATGGGGAAACAGCGCCGCGGTAGCTCAATTGGTAGAGCATCGCACGCGAAATGCGAAGGTTGTGGGTTCGGTTCCCACCTGCGGCAAGTTGTTTTTTTATCCACTTTAATTTCCATTAATTTATGGTTTCTTTATTTCATTTATTAAACACAAGTAATTTCCCCTATGTTGTCCTTGGTGTCAGTGTTTGTTGGCTTCTCATGATATGACTAATAAATATCGGGACCCTCGGTTAACCCCCTCTCTTCAGGTATAATAGTTTCACACATGAGGTCAGTGTAGCAAGCTTGAAATTGGAATTAAAATAAATTGCTTTTATTGGCTAAAACTGCAAGCAATGTCACAAAACGGCATAAGTAAGTACACTTCAAACAGAGTTTCCTTTCTCCAAAATGTTCTTTATTGTGCATGGAAGCATGCTTGCAAAATGTGTAGAGCCTCAAGTTGAAGGAGAATGGTGCCTGTAGTTCTGAAGGTGTCAAAATGGAGACAGTGCAAATAATGACTTTTAGAGTGCTACTTTCAACCGTAACTTCTTTTTGTCATCGAAGCACGCCACTGAAAGTAAAGCATCAGGAGCAAGTTATGCAGGCATGCGTTTGATCACTTAGCCCTTTAACCCTCAATCCGGTGCTCTATGCACCATGGAAGTTGTACCAATATTGCCAATGAAGAGTCGCTTGTTGAGCCCAATTCTGCGCTGCTCCCATTGCCAAAGACAACTTACTGTTGGCAATGAGGGAAAGCTGCCCTTTTCTGTAATTTTTGTGTTATTCCTAACCAAAAACGAATTGAGTAATAAATATTAGGGATCACAATGAGAGAAAAAGAATTCCAACGAAAAAAATTTTCAGGAAATTTGTTCTTTCTGCAATTATTTAGGGGGTTAAAGGGTTGAGTTATCAAAAATCATTACATTGTTAATGGAATTAATATTTATAACTAATAAATCAACTTGTATATGCAGGTAGCATGCAAATGACATTTGCAGTTAACATGTGAGTACTCGATGCCATTAAATTTGCCTGTGAAACCGTGGGATAACCTTTTAGGTGCCATATTCTTCTTAATGAACGAAAGATCTGCACATATTTAACCTTGTTGAATTATTATTGGTATTTTCTCAGCTTCAGAAAAAGATATTGCTAATTTTGTTTTACACAAAACTGCTTAATTTGTTGAGAAAAGGCTTTTCTTCAAAATGCAAGGTTTCAATAAAACTGCCTAACCATCCTATACTGAAACCATTATAAACAGCTCTAAAATTGTATAACCATGCAAGCTCAGCCTCACAACCTGAAGTAAATACCCTTTCATTATTTTTTTACATTACAATAAAAAGCATAGTTATATATCCTGTGCTTTCTTTACCATGGACAAAATTTGTTTTTAGGGAACAACTTGGAAGAATGTGTGACTTGAACAAGCTGAACATGTGCACATTCGGCTTGACAAAGATATCCAAGAAAGCGATACAGCACGAAACCGACAAGGGACAAGTGACAGGCATAGATGCAAACATTGTATCAGACTCTGTGCTTGTGTGCAGCCCTTGTCAGCGTGTTGTGCTGTCACCTCATTATGAATCACCAACTAGTTCATTCACATGCCTTTTTATTTCTTTAAATTCTATAGTGACCCTGATATATGTTTGGCCATTGAAAAAACAACTTGTTTTATATGCAGCACTGCGATAGTGAATATAAGTAGAAGCACACTGTGTAAACGGGATCTATTTTGTATAGAAACATAAGATAAATTGCACCAATATTGCACTGAGTAAGGTTGTTTTGACCAGGAACAAAAGAATCATATTTTTATTTTGTAATATAGCTTGCAAACACTTGCATTTCTGTTGCACTACTGCATATCTCTCGGCGGAGCCTGACCGCTACAGAGCGCGTTCTCGGCTAGCGGATAGAGAAACGTTCCATGTTATGAATGCCATATAAGTTCATTTCATGGGGCAGGAATTTATGCCCGCGGACCAACAGGCATTTCTATACCGTATTTATTTGAATATAAGGCGGGGTTTCCCCCTAGAATCCTTAGCTTTGAAGTTTCCGCCCGCCTTATATGAATTTTGCTTTTCATTATTTGTGTAGCTTCACGGCAGTGCGAATGTCACCTTATAGTGTAGCTTTGCTACAGCGCTGCCGTGAAACTACACCTTAAGGCAGAATTTGCGCTGCCGTGAAGCCACACCTAAAGGCAAAATCTCGCACTCCAAGTCCTGAGGCTCCCTTCTCCCCCATTTTGTGGTTGCTATATTGCACTTTGGCTGGGTTAGTAACAGTATTTCAGGCAATACACGCCATGTCTAAATAATTCGTTGGCTACTCTATATCGCCGTATATTAGTGTGCATACTTAGGTTTTGTTCCTGGGTCGCCCAACTGCGCCCTTACCTTGTAATCGTGACCATATTGTAATTGAATAAATACGGTATTTCATGATGGCGTGCAAATTATTTGGTGACGGATACCATATGCTGTCATTAGTCTAAAGCATATCCTTGCATTCATGTTGTACAGTGATTATTCTTTGCAAAATTTCACTCTTCTTTCCTTTCTTTGTCCAGTGAGGAATGAAAACCCACCACTTTAAGGCGCCATGAAAGAGTAGCTGCTGCTTCAGTCTTCAAGAGATCTGCCAAATACAGCTATGCATTTGCACTGAGAAAATGTTACTTAGCTCTTTCAGATTGTTCAAATAAAGTGGTTTATCAACAGAACTGTGCCAGGGGCTTTCCTCTTTCTACTTTCTTTGGCATTTACACGTATGTATTGTAGCATTAAGAAAGCCAACAGCAGGCAGGGTTCATACAGAACATCTGACACAAAATTCAAGGAGGGGAAACATTCAAAAATAGTTAAATCTCGAAGCTAAGCAGCTGCCAAGTTCGACACGCTTCAAGCCTTTTCGATCACTTTTCAAACAGTTTCCAATTGTAATGATGTAAAATGCCGTTTGGCATGACAGCAGTGTCAACATTCAGCCCAACATATTCGAGTTAATGACAATGACTCAAAGTTGTTTTCCACCAATATTTCAAGAGAATAAGGCTCGTAAATGGTGACATGATGGCTGTAGTGTGAACAAATATAAATGGTATCACGATATGGTCACACGACTTGGTTGTGTGTAGCTGCAGGATAGCAACGGCGATTTAAATAAGCCTGTCAGTGGCTGTGGACAAGCCACATTGCAATTTTTTTGTGATGCACTAAAAAGAAAATGCAGTTGACTTCCATTGACCCGACGCTGAAGGAACCAATGAAATTAGTTTAATTATCCAGCAAGCCGAATTCCACAAGAGGTAGAAATGCCCCCAAAGCAGATCATTTGTTTGGAAAATATTTGCCCCTTTATGGGCTCAAAAGTAGAAATTGAACAGACACCCAAACATTTCTGAAGATCTGAACAGCCGGTCTCATTCGATACTTCACTAATTCCTGGAATGACTAAGTTGTTGCAATTAGGTTTATCGAGATCCTTGGTTTTACACAAAACTAGAATGGAGGCTAGCTAGTGCTCTGGCTCGTGAAGCCTTTTCAATAACTCGGACATCTTGAATACTCTAGCGCCAACTCCTGCTAGCTTGTGCTTCATGGTCAATATGTCTCTTTCAATTTAATTTAGGCTCTCTAAGACTGTTTCCATAATACAGTGATCAATGCAGGTCCCAAACTAGTCGTGCACACCTCATTTTGCCAGTAGTTTGCTTGTTTTCTTCTTTTGGAGCTCAGACTTGTCAATGTAATATTGTTACAGTGGGTCGATTTTATGCTACGGACTATTATTTATGGACAAGGTCGATATTATGCTAGAGCTAGGACGTCCTGAACGTGGGAGACATACGACTACGCAGCAGTTTAGGCACACGTGGCGAGTTGTTGCTTGGCAGCTAGTTGTCGCCCGGTCAGATTACCAAAAACTTCGGACAGCTTTTCTTTGAACAAGTCCCAGCTGGTTAGCTCTTCCTCGTGTGTATAAAACCACGTTCGCGGTGTTCCGTAAAGGTAGAACACGACATTGGCCAGCATTATGGTCGGATCCCACCTGTTCACCTTGCTGACGCGCCCATGCATCTTCAACCATTCTTCTACGTCAACACCACCGAGGCCGGTGAACTTGCCGGGGTCTTGCGGCTGAGATAGAGCAACGTACTGGGTATGTGTAGTTGGCACTGCTGCTGCAGATGCGCTGCCTTCCACTGGAAGCACGGTCGCAGGCTGGGCGAGACGTCCGCTGCAGAGCTCCGTGGCAAAGATGCGTACCCCGCATTTCCACAAAATGTCACAGGTATGAAACTATTTACACGGTGTATTTACAAGGTGCATATAAACAGCAGCCGAGAATCCCGAGAGGCTGTTGCCACTTCGTTGTCTTCACCATTGACGACCTTGTCCTCTTTTCCCACCGTAACATGTTATGCCTTTCGGGCTATGCAACACTCCGGCTAACTTTGAGCGTATGATGAACTCATTACTCCAAGGATTCAAGTGGTCGACTTGTGTCTGCTACCTAGATGATGTTATGGTGTTCTCGCCCTCATTCAGCACACACAATGAGCGCCTTTCAGCTGTACTTGCCGTCTTTTGCAAGGCCGGTCTACAGCACAACTCCAAGAAATGTAACTTGGGTCATCTTGAGATTACTGTTCTTGGATAATTCGCGCCGCGGAAGAGTTCCCTGTTCCATGGTCCGCAAAAGATGTCGGAGTTTTGTGGGCCTTTGCTCTTACTTCTGCTGCTTTGTTAAAAATTTTGCTACCATCACACGCCCTCTCGCAGATCTGAAGAAAAGTGTGCAGTTTTCACGGGGATCCTCTCAGGCCACCGCCTTTTCACGCCTTACCACCATGCTCACCACCCCACCGATTCTAGGACACTTCGCTACTTCAGCCCCTACAGAGGTGCGCACCGATGCCAGTGGCCACGGAATCGGTGCCGTCTTGGCACAAGTTCAACACGGCCATGAACGTGTCATCGCATATGCTAGCCGTCTTGTCACCTGCGGAGCGGAACTACTCTATTATTGAGCACGATTGTTTGGCAGTTGTCTGGGCAGTGGCGAAATTCCACCCCTATTTACATGGCAGGCCCTTTTCCATTGTAACGGATCAACATGCTCTCGTCAACACGGCTTTCGTCCTTAAATGATCCCACAGGGATGCTTGGACGACGGGCTTTACGGCTACAGAGTATTGCTATTCGGTGGTGTATAGGTCTGGTCGCCTAACCAAGGATGCCGACTGCTTGTCCCGTTACCCTGTACACACGCCAGCGAACGCCGACATGGACACTTCCGCAAGTGTTCTTTCCATTTCCCAGCTTTTGGAAATGGCCAATGAGCAACGCCATGACGCTACTTTGAGGACTCTCATTGACCGAATGGAATCTGCTGCTACTGATCCATCGTTACGGTGGCTCGTTCTCA
Organism: Dermacentor andersoni; assembly: GCF_023375885.2. Lineage (NCBI taxonomy): Eukaryota > Metazoa > Arthropoda > Arachnida > Ixodida > Ixodidae > Dermacentor > Dermacentor andersoni. Next base: position 15,758,984 of record NC_092823.1, read on the forward strand.
ACGACGGCATATTGTACCGACGCAGTTTTCATCCGGACGGTCCTCCCCTTGTCCTTGTCGTCCCTCAACAACTCCGCTCTACCGTGCTTCAGGAGCTTCATGACGCCCCAACTGCCGGACACCTTGGGTTTGCTTGCACTTACGACCGCGTGCGCCACCGCTTGTACTGGCTCGGCCTCGCACATTCCGTACGGCGCTATGTAGCTGCTTGCAAGCCCTGCAACATCGCAAACACCCAGCGACGCTTCCTGCTGGGTACTTACAGTCGATCGACATTCCACCTGAGCCATTCTTTCGCATGGGTTTGGATCTCCTTAGCCCTTTCCCCCTGAGTCCAGCTCCGGCAACAGGTGGATCGCTGTCGCTACTGATTACGTGACGCGCTATGCCATCACTCAGGCACTTCCCATGAGTTGCGTGACCGACATCGCAGATTTCCTGCTCTGGGATATCATTTTAGTTCATGGCGCCCCGCGACAGCTCCTTACTGACCACGGCCGCACTTTCCTCTCCTAAGTCATCGCCGATATCCTATGCTCATATTCTACCAAGCACAAACTGGCTACCTCCTATCATCCCCAGACCAACGGCCTTACTGAGCGACTTAATTGGACCTTTACTGACGTGTTATCGAAATACGTTTCACCTGACCACAAGGACTGGGATGTGGCGCTTCCTTATGTCACGTTCACCTATATTTCAGCCCACCACAATACTGCTGGGTATTCCCCGGCTTCGGTCGTGACCCTGTATTACCATAGGACACTTCCCTCCCTTGATACAGGATTCGAGGACCAAGTATCCCTGCGACGCCATCGCCCACGCTTGCCCGTACTCCTCTTTTGGCATCGCAGGAATCTCAACGGCACGCTTACAATCATCGCCATCGTGACAAATATTTTTCACCAGGCTCTCTCGTGCTACTTTGGTGCCCTTGCCGCCTAGTGGGGCTCTCCGAGAAACTCAGTTCATGCTGCAAAGGCCCTTACCGTGATCTACGTCAAGTGACCAATGTCACATATGAGATAATCCCCGAGACCTCCGTCATGCTACCCGTTCCACATCACCTGACGTCGTACATGTCTCTCAGCTTAAGCCCTACTGTGCCCTTACCGACGGCCCCATCTGAAGCACTGGGATGGTGCTTTTTCTGCCGGGGGTTGTGTTACAATGGTAAAAGAGGAAAGGTCGTCAATGGTGAAGACGATGAAGTGGCAACAGCCTCTTGGGATTCTCGGCTGCTGTTCATATGCACCTTGTAAATACACCGTGTAAATAGTTTTATACCTGTGACAATATGTTCAAGACGAAGTTGTAGTATTTCTTGACTCATGGAAAAGTTCTACGCTGAAAGACTGTTTTTGTGAAAGTTCTTAGCAGACCAAAACCACCAAAAGAAGGCAGTACATCGGTACAAAATAAAAGAACTGCAGCTCATGTAAAATCAGACCGTGTCACTTCCAAGGAGGCCCCAAGCTACGAGCCTGGTGGATTTGTACGTGTACATTTGTTTCAAAAATTTAATGTTTTTCTTTCAGAACTTGATTTTTATGTATAATATCTTGTTATGCGAACACTCGTGACATTTTTTTCTCATATGCATTTCTGTATAAATGGTGTGTACTGTTTCTTGGTACACAAACCTGTGCAATGAACCAGCATAGTTTGAAAAGTGCAGTTAAGTTTGACAAAATGGGCAATTGTTGGTTAAAAACTTGCAATAAAGGTGCAATTTTAGAATTTCTTTTATGAAACACGCTTCAATATGGCAATCATAGTAGTTCATTGCACAGCCCAATATTTCTACATATTTACCAAATCAATCTTTTATGCCTTTAGGTTTGTAGTTATTACTGCTGGCCTAACATCCATATTTTGGCACCTTTTTATTAAAAAAATGTATCTCTGCTGTTTTAATAGCTCAGCCATATTAGAATGCCTAATTAACCGTGCTTTACAAGAGGACAAAAATTTTAACACTGAGATTTGATTCCAAAATTTTTTTTCTGAGAGCTGGTGACATAATTTAAGCCAAGGTGTTCTTTTTACCAGAATTGTGGCGCAGCAATTGACCAGAGACGACAGAACCAACGTTGTGTGGTGCACATTTCCGACTAATTTGTTTCCAGAACACAAGACTATATAGACAGTCGTACATACAGCACATACGTATAGGCATAATACCATGCCCATAGGCATAATCAATAGCGATATCCCATAAAGTTGCATTCATTACAGTAGATAACAATATAAGTTTCACTTACCTGTTGGTTGGTGTTAACAGTTGGTTAATGAGAGCAGCATTCCGGGCAAGTTGGTAATCCATTGCTTAAATGATATTGCGTGACATAAAAACGACACGGACGTGAAAGAAGACGACACACCAAGTGCAGTTGAAGGTTTGCGCTTGGTGTGTCGTCTTCTTTCACGTCCGTGTCGTTTTTATGTCGCGCAATATCATTAAAGCAACAGTTGGTTCTTTCGTCTCTGGTCTCTTGCGGCGCCCCAATACTGGTAAAACATCATGCACCAACTACCAAGCAACGTGTTTTATTGATTAAAGTGCTTCTCAGAGTGGCCCGAATGGGCATGAAATGTGAATACAAAATTCCGCCAATTCGTTTGGTGCATTTTTTGAAAAGCTATTCTGACAGGTCTGCCTTTGTAAGTCAGCTGGTTGAAGAACTGCAATATACTATAAAGCATGAATCACTTCCTTCTTGTGGTAAACTAAGATTTATACTGAGCCAATGTTTGATTCACGCTACAAATAAACTGCCAATTTCACGTCCTGTGAATTGGATTGTGAAAGTTTCAGTAACAGTAGGAAAAAAAAACTGACGACTCCAACATAACCCATCTCGAAAAAGTTGCGGTCTTTACCCATTATGCCAGTGTATGCGACCTGAATGTCAGACACGCAAAGCAGGAAGCCACAACACAACGGTTACTGAATTTGAGGCGTGGAAACACTCCGTTAAAAATTGCTGGCACCTTGCCGAGGAACCATGCCAGTGGATACGTTGCTTATGTATTGATGCTACCCATACAATTATTAAAGAACTGCGGTACAGAGAAATCACGAAGCTATAACAAAGTCAGATACAGGCTCTGGTACAGCCAGAACACCTTACCAAAAAAGATTTCCAGTTTTTGCTGACCACATTCAAACATGACTTAATACGTTCAAAACACGGGACACAAAACGCCATTTTTCACGAGTCCCGCATTGGTAAACTGCACCAGCAATGCACTTGATATATCAATAAACAGAAAGAAAAGAACTAAGAAATAAATTGCTAAATGTAATATAAAATATTAGCGTAAATTATTTCACATTGTTTTAGTGTCTGAATACTGGTGCATTGTTACGCAGCTTTAACGGCAACTGCAGCTGACGGACGATACGGATACAGCAAAAGGATTCGATAACGCTGCACACACGAAAAGACATGTAGTACAAACACCAATTTGCAAGGATTTCTTGCGAAATTAGTGTGACTATGCGCAGCAGTTCATGGTTAAAACGATTCATTTCTTAGACATAGGTTAACGAGTAAAAAACGTGCATGTCTGACATACAGCTTCTCTGCAATACACGTAACAAATATTACACGCGCAAAAAGAAAAAAAAAGGCGAAATTGAAATTTCTCGCCGGCATGAAGACACTACAACACTGCAGCTTTACGTAAATCGTTCCTATATTTAGTTGCGGATGATCTGTCATCGTACAGTGCAATCAGAAATAGAGTTCAAATCAACGGCATCCCTCGCACACTTAAACAGAATAAATTCAACACAATATCCAGACGCAAGCTGCAAGCTCTGCAAACACGAACACGCAGACATGGCACACATCTTGTGGAAGTGCACACAGATCAGTTCAGTATACGTAGAGGACAACATAGAACCGGACCTCCTCGAGGAGCGATGGCTAAGCGCTCTGACTAGCTCAGAACTACACGACCAATTATGGGCTATCCAGCGGGCCCGGGCAGCGGTGGAAAGTCTTTGCCTCACCGCACACAATGCCCGGGTGGCCTGAGCCCGGGCTGGCAACCTCGCAGGTCCTTTTTCCATTAAAGTTTTTTCCGTCCGTCGCTGCCCAACAAGTTTGTCGCGGTGAAGCCGATACAATCACAGCCCCTGAAACTCATCACAATATGCCGCAAAAACTTACTTCGCAGGAGACAGCTATTAGTGGCTACCTGTGAGACATAAAACATCAAGAATGTATGAGGTGGTACAAAGTTTTTCACTGCGCTTAAAAGGATGACCGATAGCGCTTCACTGCATGCTAACTAAGGTTGTTGTAAAGCCCCTTGCAGACAATTATGTGTTGCAGTGGATATATGTAGCTGTTGTGAGTTCATTTGGCGTTTTTATTGCTCTCGATGTGTAGGTGTGCGAATAATCTCCGATAGCCGCAAGTTGTGAGCGTATTAACGGATAATTTACCAAGAATAAGAGAACTCCAGACGATCGAAAATTATTACATAATTAAAATAAGATGTGCTAGGGAGCGAACGAAATTGTCTGCAAATTTTTTTTCATGTTTTACTGGCTTAGGAAGATAATTAAACATAGAGCACATTTAGTTACCTTAGGCTGATTATAAATATTGATAAACTGGTGCATATATTAAGGCAGGGCATCGACGGCAATTATTATAATAAATCTCTTTATTTTTTTATTATTTATTTCTTTCCTTCCCTCCCTTCTTGTTTTTCCTACACATAACCATGAACAGTCATAGATAGTTGGGCAGATTGGCATTTGTTCATCTCTTTAGGCTACATTAAGGAAGGCAAAAAGTAGAATTACTGCATCCAAGTATGTGTGTTGAAATAAATCACCCCTCTTGTCTTTTTTCGTGCAGTTGAAAAATTATTGTGAAGGACGCTTTTATAGTAATATTTGAGCACTGTGCCTTATTTCTGCACAGCGAGGTGCTAGCAGTCTTTTATTTTGCATGTAATCACACAAGACTTAATTGTGGTGGGTAGTGATTAACCTTTTTGTTGTTGTTGTATGTGTTTACAGAAATGAAACTACCAGTAGTGCAGCAATTATCATAGTAGCAATACAAAATGAATGCTCCAACATTTCAAACCACATTGCTGCAGCAAAACCACTGAGCTTTATGTGCTTACTCAGTAGTATTTAAATGTATGTGAGTTGGCCTAGCTGTGCAAGCAGATAAGTGTTATATCCAAGCATAGTATAACCTTTGTCAAAAGTCTCAAAGCCACGCTGCAATTGCCATGATCAGGCAAGGTTATATAGGGCTTTTGTGAAATGCTTTGCACTCTGAGTGCCCACAAAAGTAAGGATCCTCTCTGATGCTTTTCAGTAAGGAAAATGCATAGACTGGCGACAGCACAATTTGTGCATGCGGTGGCTTCAAAGGTAGAACAGTTGCAAGTTGGGCCAGCTGGAATGCGTTTATTGTAAATAATGTGCAAAGATGCAAAATAATGAGGGCACGAACATTCTTCTCTTTCCTTGTTTTGCAGCATTGTTCATTAGCACATATGTATAATGCCCGACAAATATTGTACATGCATACGAATGCACACTGTTGTCCTGATATATGTGTATCGTATCACTCTCTGACTTTATTCCAGATATGAAAACCTGGGCCAGGTAGTGAACAGCTTCAGTGCTATGTCTGTGGTCAGAGAGGCATTCTACAATATATTAAGGCGAAAGCCTTAAAACATGTTGGCGGGCTAGTTGGTTTGATTCCATGATGAAATGTGTAAGTGCAAATGAATGAGGACGTAGAAAGAAGCAGATACACAGCACCAGTGCTACTTTCAACTATAGATTTTATTTTCACACGCATCAATAAGTATATACCAAACAAGCGCAAACAAACAAGAGAGCAAAAAAGACCATTCACTGGTGCATGTCGATGAACTGTACACATGTCCAAGGCTTGGTCCAGACATACAATGCAATACTTACAATGATAAACCAAGGAATCATTTTTTTTTTCAGATAGCGACACTGATGACTTGCTTACGAAATTTTCCTCTAATTTTGCAATTTGTAACCGGCACTCATAACATTGTCTATGCCATTCCACTTTTGTGTGTAAGAACATGTGTTGGTGAAACTGGCAGATGCATCAATGAGAGACTAAAAGAGCATCAATGTATAAGGTCACTAGAGTAATCTCGGGTCATTTGGGCATTCATTGCCGAGATTGTCCCTGCAAACCCATGTTTGAAAGCCCTAGGGAAAATTGCAATAGAGACCTCTGTTGGTCTTATACGAAATATATAGGGCCAATAGGAAAACCTACAGGTTCCATAGCAGAATCTACTGGTCCCATAGCAAATATACAGGTTTCATAAACATTTTTTTACAGTCCTCTATCAAGGCAATAGAGAGTTCAAACCAAATGCTTTATGGGTCCCAATTGAAGCAATAGAAGTAGTGATATAAACTTGTATTGGACAAATAACATGCTTTAGAGGTCCCAGTAGATGCAATAGAAGTGGTGATCATGATATAAACTTGTATGGTAGTATTGCTTGGCAAGAAGCCAACTAATCAGATGCGCCAAACATAGAGAATGAGGGTGGGAAAGGCATTGCTTTAATAAAGTGTTTATGCATTCCAAGCTGTTTATTTGTTGTGCTGAGGATATTTAGGTACTATTTTTTGCTTCACTGCGTAATTTCGTAGAGATCAGAGCTGGCCTCGAGCAGACATGTCGGGGTAGAAAAGATGCGGCGGCTATATATACATGTATATGTTGTACCGGAGCACTTTGACGCCAGTTCTGTGCCAGCATGGAGGAAGAAGTTGACGGTCGTGTGTGTCTTGCTCTGTCGATTTTTCGGGCTGTGACTGCCTTGTGTTAGTGGCCCTTTTCCAGATGCTGTGCCCATGTTGACAAGACGAACATGCCTGTTTCAACATATATATATATATATATATATATATATATATATATATATATATATATATATATATATATATATATATATAGCCCACGATTCATTGTATAAGTTGTGTCCTGTGTGTGAGTTATTTGGCAAGGCAGCAGCAGCAACCAAGAACAGCAAAATCTGGGAGGGTTCACGTTGTTCACGTAGAAAGATTCGCTTTAGAATGAACAATTAATGCATCTTTGTAGAACAAACCACTTTGATACGATATCTACATCTATACGAATACAGGTTATCAGTTTTGCCAGTGTTCAGGCATACTATTTTGTAGTCCAATATACCAATATAGGCTGTCAGCTTTATTAGGGTATCAGGTCTGTCGTTTCATAATCCAGTAAGATGAAACCTATATAGAAAGCAATAAAATATTTCTGTCAGAATTTTCCCTAAGGAGAACTTCTATTTTGTATAGTGCTCATAGTAGGATGACAAGGGAGATTATGGAGGCCTATGAAATCGGAAAATTAGAGGAAAGGTACATGAGCAAGCCATTAGTGTCGATATCTGAAAAAGAGATATGATTCCTCGGTTTATCGTAGTAACCATTGCAGTTTATGTTTTGACCATACCTTGGACAAGTGTATGGTTCATCGACATGCACCACTAAATGTTCTTTTTTGCTGTCTCATTTGTTTCTGCTCGTTCAGTATATATTTATCGATGCTTGTGAAAATAAAATCTATAGTTGAAAGTAGTGCTGTCTCTGTCTATCTGTTTCTTTCTATGTCCTCGTTCAGTCACACTTGCACATTCCATGATGCAAAGCCTTAAGTGGCTCAGGGCAATGGCTCACATCTAAAGAATGCGGCGTCTAGTCGAGTGGTACAAAAAAATATTATCATCAGCAATGGCTCATACGCTGTAAGCAAGCAAAGATGCAATGGCTCATACACTCTTACGGCAGAATGTTTCATGTTGCACTACATTGTTGCATTTCCAACATAGAGACATACGTCGATGAGGGAATCAGTGAGCGATTCCACATAAAATGTGCACACCCTTAAGGCAGAGTGTTTCATGTTGCACATGCATTGTTGCATTTCCAACATAGAGACATATGTTGATGAGGAAATCGGTGAGCAATTCCACATAAAGAAAATGTGCGGAAAGTATGTCAGCCAGCCCTCTAGTGTTTTTTATGGTGACAAGCGATCCTTATGATTTTGGTGTGGGAAGACATTGAGGTGCTTTAGACCTATATATTAACAGAGGCCCAAATTTGTCTTGATTTTCTTAACATGTGCACATGTGCGAGTTTTTCTGGTATGTTAACCAATGTTTCAAAAACAGACCTTCAATCAAAAGTCAGTATCTGTATTGTCTCTCTCTTACTCATTGCTTCTCCACCAAGTTTTCAGCATGAATATAGCAATTAACTGCCCCAAAACTGCTTGAGCACCCTAATTTAGCTCCACAATTTAGTGTTGAATGAACATCATTTGCTAATTCTGCAACAAAATTGAAAGGAGATCTATGGCTTGGACAAGTTGGGTGAGTGTAGCTTAGGCTCAGAAATTGAAAATGTTTGTTTGTTAAGTTCTGTTGTTCATACCTAGGTAAACATTTGTTGTGAGTAACAGTAAAGTTTTTTTTTCAGTGCAGAAGAGTGAGAGTTAATGCTGGCATAAATGCACCATGTGTTTGGGCGGAAATAATTTTCCAACTGAAAATTAATATTTGCACTACTGGCATTACACTCTGTGTGCTGCAGACATGTACAAAAATGGATGTACTAAATATGACTTGTCATTTAATTCGTTTGTAAGGTTGACTGATTCCAGCGAGATGACACAAAAAGTCCCCATGGGCGTCCCAAAAAGATCCACACGTCCCACATTCAAATCAAAACGTCTGGTGGACTTTGAAGAGACATTGTACTTGGTGAGGTCTTCAAAATGCAGCATCATGGGCATAATTTGGATAAGGAATCAGCATGCGAAATATCTTCGGTGAATGTGCATCAGGAGATGGCGTGTCAGATATCTGTGAGTCCTCTTCTCAAATAGATGCTCTCTTTAAATTTACCTAGGACTTTAGGTTATTCTAGCAGGAATGTCCCACATCTGCGCCTCTTTTTTTTGCCCTCACATTAATAGTCGGCATTCTAGAGGTTGAATCTTTCCATTTCCGAGAAAAGAAATGCTTTCTGCTTTGTTCAAATTATAGCCCAAAACTATGAAATCTCAAGCTCATATGCATACACTCTAGTTTGCATATAGTTTAGGATAGCATTGTCTTTGAAAAATTTAGCTGGTTGAATATCCCACCTATGCTAGGCAGAAGGTCCTAAATAAGGGAACTTGCCACTGCATTTCCATGTGGGTGTGCAGGCACATGCTGGTTGCAATATACATACATATTGCATATGCTATACACACATGATATATATATATATATCACGTGTACCACAGGGCTCTATATAGGACCTAATCTCTATATAATTTTTCGCACCTCATTTGCCTCATGAAAGCTGCCTTCTGATTGGAGGACAGCTTACATTGTGCCTGTGCCTAAAAAGGGTGATAGGACGCTTATTTCTAATTGTCATTCCATCTCACACACTACCACTTGTTGTAAGCTAGCAGAGTACATTTTAAGTAACTATATAACTAAATTTCTAAATGACAATGGTTTGCTCTCATCTGTTCAACACAGATTTAGGAAAGGATTGTCCTACTGTGACCCAAATCACACACCTTTGCAACAGTGCTTAACCACTCAGGGCAGGTCGATGCCATTTTCTTGGACTTCCGAAAAGCAGTTGATGCTGCATCTCAAGCAAAATTAATACACAAACTTGAACTAAATGGACTTCCTAAATTTGTGGTCGCATGGGTTTCGTCATATCTCGCCAACCATATACAGTTTGTTAACATTGATGGTCATCATTCAAATACTTTACCAGTTACTTCAGGTGTTCCACAAGGAAGTGTACTGGGGCCCATTGTTATTTCTAATACATATAAATGATATTGTTAGTGTTATAACTGAACCGCTTCAAATTAAACTGTTTGCTGATGTCTGCATTCTGTTTAACAAAATTAACTGGCCTAGTGACGAAGTTCTGCTTAACTCTAAACTCCAGAGAATTCACACACAGTGCAGCATTTAGGATATGCAGCTTAATGCTGAAAAAACAGTTTTTATGAAGATTACCAACAAAAAACTTGTGCATTCATTTCCATGCACCCTTCCATCGCATCCCCTATATAGGAGTTAATGAATATAAATACCTCGGTGTTACCATAACAAGCCGTTTAAGCTGGAACAATCATGTTACCAATGTTTTCTTGTCTTCCTACTGAAAACTTGGTCTTCTTCACCACAAACTAAAGAATGCTCCTCCCAGGATAAAGCATTTAGTATACTATATATAGTCTCATCAGACCAAAACTAGAGTATGCTTGTACAGTTTGGGACCCCTACACTAAACAGAATGTTGAGGCACTGGAGTTGACCCAGAGGAAAGTCATACACTTCGTTTTTTCAAAATACCACAGTACAGACTCGCCCTCTGATTTAATGAAAGAACATGCCATCTCATCGCTGCAAGCACGAATGAAAATTCAAAGACTAAAATTTCTATTTTTACTTAAGAACAATAAACTTTCTATGAGTCCTCAACCTTATCTTATGCCCATTACTACTCGTCGTATAAGGCATCATCATGATCAGTGTCTAACTCCACACCATGCCAAAATAAACACCTTTAAGTATTCTTTTTTTCTCCGTGCAAATGAGGAATAGTGCAAGCTGCCTTCTGATGTGATTATGACCATTGAATCTATTGACAAATTGATTGCTTTTTATTCATAGTCATGTTTCACACTGTGTAAATTTTCTCCTGTTACTGTACAACCTGTCCCATTGTAAATGAGCCCCTATGTTTTGTGCTGTCACTACGCTGAATTCATATTATGCATTGTTGTATAGTTATGCCACACCTACTAGGGCTTGCTGTGAAGGCCTGAAGTATTTGATAAATAAATAAACAAACGATATTGTGAATATACTGCAACTTTCTCAATATATATGGAAACTACTACATGCAAACTACACTACTATATGCTATATATATATATATATATATATATATATATATATATATATATATGCTACTGTATGCAAAAGACACTAGTACATTTTTTTGCAGATAAACATGTACTTACTCTATCTTGAAAAGGTAGCTACTAGACTGTTGATTGAATTGTGAAACTGGCTATATTTAAATTACTTCAACTGAATATTAAGAAAATTATTTTATTTTCAAATTACAATGCTTCTACTAAATTTATTAACTGTGCTATTGAATGAGTACATACCTAAAAATTGCTAGGCGTTATTTTCGAAGAGAACATGAGCTAGACACCTCACATAAACAAGCTCCATGCAAATATCTGTAGGGCAATATCAATAATGAACAATATTCGAAATTTGGTGCCATAATGGTTAAAGCTTCAGTTATATTATGTCCTTGTTCATTCTCATGTTTACTACTTGCTACTAATCTGGGATATCGCTCCTGAGACAAATTTAGACAGGTTTGTAGAGCTGTGCAGTGCACAGCTCTACAAAAAAGGGATTTGCACTGCATTATAAAAAATCTAGAACGAAAGGCCAACACAGCACTATTCTTTCCTAAGCTTAACATACTCAAAGTTATCTAGCTGTTCCAAATAATGCTTCCTATGCATAGACAGACGGACATTCTATGTGACCAGTATATTACTCCCTCCTCATCTTCTCTGCCTGACAATAATACCCAGTACCATCTTAGGCATAGCTGACTTAGGACACCAATGTTCATAAGTAAATATAGGACACAGGCACTTGCTCATCCTAATACCTGATTACCTAACAATCAAAAATCGTGAAAGTGCTAATATGATTCGCCAATGCAGGTTTGTTTATAGCCTTAACAAAAAAAAAAAAAGTTTATCTTTTGTTAAGCTGTTGAATAATGCTTGTCGTGCGATACGTAGTGCTGCTGTGGTCATGTCAGTCTTTTCTATATTCTTCATTTATTGTTTAAACTCTTGCACAATTGCTCAGCATTGTTGTTTGTCAGAATTATTCCTAATTGTTTAGGCTTTACTGAGAATGATACAAGTATAGATTGCCAACAATTTGTAGCTTCTTGTGTAATTTTTTTAGTTGCCTTTTGCACAGATTTTGGTTTTTCTTTGTTTCTGTATTGTTTCGCTGTGTTCTTGTTGCTTTCCACCTCTGTGCAATGTACAGGTAGGAGGGCCTTGCTTAGGCAGCTGCATCTGCCTTTAGTCCCTTCATCTGGGTTAATGTATGTCTAAATAAACAATATAAATAAAAAAAGATAGATGCAATGCACAGTGTTTAGTGTCTACCACATGGACTGCGAATGTCTTCTGCAAACACTCGCAAAAGACATGGTACAGCTGTGTTTATGCTAAATTCTGCTTGTGTTGTGTTATATTTCCTTAGGAAAAATTGGAATAGAAATATTTGGTTGGTTTCTATAGGTTTCATATTACTGGATAATGATATGATCATTCTGATACACTAATGATGCTGATAACCTGTATTGATCTATTGGAGTGTAAACTAGACCTGATACACTGATAGCCTGTAGTGGTTTATGAAACAGACTTAGTACACTGATAAAACTGATAGCCTGTATTTGTGTATTAGCTCAACTTCTAGATTGGTGTAGACAGGAATGATGTATACCAAATTGTTTTACGAAGCTTTCTAGGCAAACCCTCCTGGCCTCTGCTCATCGTGGTTGCTGCTGCTGCCTAGCCAAACAGCTGACACACAGGACCACACTTACATAACGAATCTTGGCCTATATATAGCCCCATCTGTACATTCCTACAGATGTGCTAGCAGCCAGCTCTGATCTCTAGGAAATTACACAGTGAAACAACAAATTGTACCAACATCTACAGTACAACGAATATGCAGCTTGGAATGCATATAATTGCTTTAATAAAGCGACATCTTCTGTGCCTCCATTCTCTATGTTGGGCGCGTCCGCTTGGTTTGCTTCTTGCCGAGCACTGCTACCTATACAAGTTTATGTTTTGATCACTAATTCTATTGCATCTATTGGGATCTATAAAGCAGTTTATTTGTCCAATACAAGTTCATATCACTGCTTGTATCACTATCACACATTTTATTTGTCTTATAGAACATTGTACTGCCCTGGCACAGCACCGGCAAGAACATTTATAGGCCATGGGACTTGTAGGTTTTCCTATTGGATTTCATATGAGACCAATAGAGATCTTTATTGGAAGATTGTCTAGGGTTTGTAAACTAGGGATAGATTCATTATTTTTTGCTGGAGGTACTAATTGACACATTGTATTATAAGCAGTTGCAATAAAGCATTGAAAGTTTCACAGTGACTCTATGACACATTGCATGCCTGGAGAGCTACAGGGACTGTAGCATCAACAAACAAGTGATTATTAACATCAATACTATGCCAGGATTCAACATCTGACTAATGTCCCAATGACATCTAAAGAAAGGCCTAGTTGGTGCATCCATAGAACATCTTTTGGTGTTTCACATGGAGCGCTTTTCAGGATCATTTGTGGAGATCCTTAGGATGGAGATCCAAGAGAACAGGCTGGCTTCAGGAAGGGATATTCTACAATGGATCACATCCATGCCATGCATCAGGTAATCAAGAAATCTGCAGAGTATAATCAACCCCTGTACATGGCTTTCATAGATTATGAAAAGGCATTTGATTCAGTAGAGACACCAGCAGTCATAGAGACATTATGTAATCAAGAAGTACAGGAGGCATATGTGAATATCTTGGGAAATATCTACAAATATTCAACAGCTACCTTCGTTCTCCAGAAGAAAAGTAGAAAGTTACCTATCAAGAAAGGGGTCAGGCAAGGAGATGCAATATCTCCAGTGCTATTCACTGCATGGTTAGAAGTAGTATTCAAGCTATTAGACTAGGAAGGCTTAGGAGTGAGGATCAACAGCAAATATCTCGGCAACCTTTCCCTTGCAGAAGACATTGTCCTGTTCAGCAACACCGCAGATGAATTACAACCAATGATTGAAGACATAACCAAGAAAGTGTAAGAGTGGGGTTGAAGATTAATCGGTAGAAGACAGGTTGGGTTCAACAGCCTGGCAAGGGAACAAGAATTCATGATCGCCAGTAAGCCTCTGGAGTTTGTACAGGAGTACGTTTATCCAGGTCAATTACTCACAGGCGACCCTGATCATGAGAAGGAAATTTACAGAATAAAAATGGGTTGGAGTGCATACAGCAGGCATTACCAAACCCTGACTGGGAGCTTACCACTTCCATTGAAAAGTGTACAATCATTGCATTGTATTGGTGCTAACATATGGGACAGAAACTTTGAGGTTAAAGAGAAGCTCTAGAACAACTTACGCACCATGAAAAGAGAGGTGGAATGAAAAATGTTAGGCATAACGTTAAGAGATAGGAAGAGAGAGGTCGGGATCAGACAGCAAAGGGGGATAGCCAATATTTTAGTTGGCATTCAGAGAAAGCAATGGAGCTGGGCCGGCCATGTAATACATAGAGTAGGTAACCAGTGGAGCATTAGAGTTACTGATTGGATGCCAAGGGCAGTGAAGCACAGTTGAGGACAGCATAAAACTAGGCAGGGTGATGAAATAAGGAAATTGGCAAGCGCAAATTGGAATCAGCGAACGCAAGATAGGGGTAATTGGAGGTTGGTGCAAGAGGCCTTCGTCGCGCAGTGTACATAAAAATAGGCTGATTATCAATATGAAAATGATCTATTGAGCCTGGTTACTACATAAAAAGCTCACTGTCAGGTTATAAATACAATCAAATTACGAACATCAAGCAACTAAAATTTTATAGGACAGGCATTGGTGTATGTGAGTTAGTTATGTTATTTCAATACCTTGTGCTGGTGTACAAATTTATTGTTTAAATGTTCTATTCATAATAGAGAGTGATTACATTTACAATACTTTTATTTTTCACCAATCTCAAGCTTGATGCTTTGTACAGATTAAAGTGTATACCTAATAACTATGCAAAAAAAATGTTAGTTCATTCGATTTATCAAATAAAGCAAATGTTTTCACTCATAATCTGCTCTTCCTACAGTGCATGTGCTTGACCGCTCTATTAAGTTCAAGCACTGATGCTGCTAGAACTTTATTTTTTTGGACTTTTAAAAAGAATCTTTCTTTGCCTGCTTTCCTGGGTTTCACGTGGCTGATTGCAGGCTACTGTTGAATTAGTCGCTATCTCAGCGGGTATATTTGCCAATATATACACGAACACTCTCTGTGCCGAATGAAAGAAACAGAAAACGAGATGATATAAGCCTTGTATGCTGACCAAGTATGCACACATCTGTGCATATATGACGTGATTTATGAATGCAAAAAGCAGGCATGGCATGAAATAAAAGGGTAGACATGGGACAAGCACCAATGTTAGCTGTTTATTCCACAATGTCGTCATGAAATAAGTATATGATATGCACATGGGCAGATACGTTATTGGAAAGAGAAAAAAAAAGGATTTGATTACTTGATGTATGCCTTGAGGACTCCGATTTCTTTTTCATACATAGAAATGGAAAGCCCACTAGCACAGTGCTCCCCAGTCTTTTTTATATGCAATCTTTCCAGTAACAAGCAGGCTTGCTCATTGCAGCTTTTGCCGAATTCTTTATTTTTTCTGTTAACATTAATGCATCTAATTATCTTGCAGACAATTTTCATGTTTATCGGATCCTCCTGAATTTGTTAGGGCTGGCCGCATTCCAATTGATGACTTTAAACTTCCAGATGAAGTGATCATTTAATGGGGTCTTGAGACTTTTTAAACATAGTGTTATGTGTAGCTGATGCATTACGCTATTTACAATATATTTACACATAAGCCTATGATGGTGACCCTTTATCAATCGGGAAGATGTCGTCTTCATCCTGTTCAGTGCAACCACACAACTGTTCTGTATCAATAGCAAAAAAATATTGCCAATTTGTTGTAAAGGCTATTGTTAAAATGTGAGCCAAGTATTATAACATTGCACACAGCAGGAAATTTAAAATCTCATGTCAAAGACAGCAAAAAATAGGTTGCTCTTGCATTTGCACTGTCGTCAAGCAACGTCAGTGCAAGCGGCTGATCCCACCAGCAATTAATATTGGCTGATTTTGGGATTGCGAGAGCATTCTCAGAAATACATAACTGATTATTTTGAGTTAAAACCTATACATGTCTGACACCTCAAAAACAGAGGAAAATAATTTATTCTTTGCACTGCCGGTCTACATGTGGTGCACAAGAGGATAGTGGCATTTTGCATGGCATAGACTAGGGCAGCCGCTATGGGGTGCCACAGCAAGCCCTTTCACTACTGAGACACTCAACTTTAGGGCACGGCTTTTTCCTCTAGGCTTCTTCTCTGTATAGCTTCCAGCTTGCTAGCCGAGATGAAAAGAGAGAGAAAGCCATGTATCGATGCGTTAACTCCACTAATATGTGAAGGATTTGAATAAATTTTGTGGCAAGAGATTCCTGAATTGGGGCAAGAGATTCCTGATATGTCCTTTAATAATGAGGCATTCCTATGATTCGTTGGAAAATGGTTTGAGGGCCCCTTTAAGATCACTAGGAGCACTGCCAGATGTGGATTATACTTTTCTTTCTTTTATGCGTTGCATATTGCAATCACTCAGTTCAGCCCTTGGGCGCGGCCGGGCAGCCACCATTGGGGGTATGAGCCACCATAGTGGCTCATACCCCTACACTAGAGTTTTATGCGTTGCATATTGCAATCACTCAGTTCAGTCCTTGGGCGCGGCCGGGCAGCCACCATTGACCTTTAGCGCAACCACGTGACGTGACGTCACGACAGCCGGAGGAAAAGCTGGGCCCCAACACAATATGCAACGTATTCTTGGCTTAACCAAGCTAAGCCTGGCCATTTTTTTACTTTATTAGTGATTACACATTTTAGAAGTATGAGTACAATGTGCCACATAATGATAACAGAGGTCATTCTTAATATTTACTGCTGTGTAATAGCCTTAACATTGTATTTAATGCACATACACTGTCTGAGTGACCATGTCATTGTGGTATATGTCATGCAGGAAATATGTGAATTACAGACAGGTCTGGCAATAAACACTTGCTTGTGTACCACGAAAATATGATTATGATGCAATTAATTCAGTACCTGAATCCTACTTTCTAATTACATTGAGAGAGGTCACTTTATAGATGAAATTTTCCTTCTTTCTTTCCCGTTTCTCTTTCTTATAGCAGAAGTTGTTCATCAAAGGGCTCATTAACGTTTTTTAAATATTTCATTGCAGCTAAGCATGCTCTATGAGCACCGGCTAGTTGGTCTTGCGTGATAATTAAGAAAACATTGTGCAGAACAATAAAAAAAACAAGAAAGATGACAAACACTACCTCAGTGTATATCTCTTTTCTTGCATTTGTGTTCTAATTCGACGTTGTAAAGTTGAAAGGACAACAAATAAGACTTGTTTTCAAGGTTTAAATGTTTATTAACCCCACATACTGCAAATTTAATGAAGACATGGCTGATGAATGGGCATCATTCACAGAAAATAATTTACGACAGAAGGTACGATGACATATATATATCATGCTCGGAAAATATTAAAACTATGTTTACACGCGCAGAGAGTGAAGTGGTATTGCATTCTCATTCATGTTATATAATGACAATCACTATTCAAAAAAAAAAACAAAAAAGAAAAAGCCATCGCATCAGTATCTCTTGTACAAGTAATTTTCTGTCTCAGTGCACGAAAACCTAATAGCAACCTACACTGCAGTCAACTGTGATGTATACATGTCACGCACTTCAAAATTCGCCACGAACGCTTGCTGACACGAGAACTAAAATATGGGCCAAATGGTCACAATTCATATTAGTTGCGCAGAAAACACACGGATGATGGTGGTGTCGTCCACTCCTTCCCCGTATGGTACTTTTATTTTGTGCACAATTCTCACGGTATCTGACCGTGGCCTCGCCCGAATTACTAGGATTCTGCGTGCCCAAAGAGGCACGAAATGCATGATTGAAACTTGTTCATCGACAAAATGCTTTCCTATTTTGCAAGGTCCCTTGGTTACAGAAAGATAGCGAGGAAACGTATATATGCATGCTATATCGACCGTCAATGCATACTGGTGTGCGACTTATGCATTTTCGAGCAATGGATCGTGAGCAATGCCTCTACGTAGTGTTTAAGCGCAAAATGGCATCCAGTTTTATCAGAAGGCGCACTCACAACTAAAACGAGCAACACTATAAGACACACGCCGCAATACACGAATTATCTGTGCCGGCCCCATGCAGTCGGCGGCGCAGTGCCACCACGACTCTTCGAAACCCCCAATCGATAGCAGGCGATATGTAGTGCCACTTCATAGATACAGTACAGTTCCTTGAAAGCTTGTCTATCTTCGTAACAGAAACGTTATTCGTACTAGCAGATCCTACACAGTACTAAGCACGCACCACACGGCCACTAGGAACCACAGCGATTCCCCACTGCGTGCACGCGCGTGTAAACGCCGACAGTCATTTTCGATTTTAAAACACGGCGTCAAGTAAAACGATTTATCTATTTAAACGCAGTGTAATTAACAATAAAACCAAAATATTAGCGTTTCATGTCTCTTATTAAACTTTTTTTGGTGACGTCATCATGCGTGGCAGCAGCGAACCCCACTTGGGGTCGTCTGCTGCCACGTGCGTGCACCCAGCGCCGGCCTAAATAGAAACACGCCGCCCCGCCTCCGCACCGAGAGCGTCGTCTGCTCAGCGGCACGACCGTCCCTGGACTTCGAAGCAAACGCAACACGCCGATTTGCGCCCTGCAACAGGAGACGGCTGCAGCCATCCACGAGCAGCTGGCCGGCCGGGTGCTCGTGTTTATCGATGGCTCCGTCTTGCGGGACGGTGCTGCCGCTGCCGCCTGCGTCGCTCCTGCGATCCCGGCGCAGAGTCAGTGCCGCGTGTTGAGCGCGGTCTCGTCAACACACGCGGAGCTGGCGGCCATCGACTTGGCGGCCGAGCTGATCTACCGACGGCGCATCCCTGCGGCGGCCATCCTGACGGACTCCCGCGTAGCGCTGCACATGCTGGCCAGGGCAGACCGCGGACCCCCGCTGATTCAGCGCCTCCTACGAAAGCTGCGCGGCGTTTGCGAGCAGGGATGCGACCTCGTTCTGCAGTGGGTGCCGTCCCACATTGGCATACACGGGAACGAGGAAGCGGACCGGCTCGCGAAGGCCGCCCACATGGCGCCTGTACCTCGGTCACTCGTCGTGACGCCTTTCGATGTCGCCCGTCACACCGTTGCCGGCATGCTGCGAGCGCGACACCCGGACCCCCGCGTCGCCAGTGGCAACCCGCCGAGACTCCTGCCGCGAACGGGCCTTCATCGACGAGACCGGGCGCTACTGCTTCGTCTCCACATCGGATGCTACCTCACTGCGGCAAGGACGCACCGCCTGCAAGGTACGGGGAGTCCCTTTTGCCTCAAGTGCGCCGATGTGGAGGACTTGGACCATGTACTTTTGCGGTGCCCGGCGTACGCGGCACAGCGTGACGCGCTCACGAGAGCTTACCACCGCCTCGGCCTGCCGTGCGACAGCATCGAGGCGCTTCTCTTCCCGGCGGCCCATTCATCGGTAATCGGGCGCGCCTTCACGGCGCTGCTCGAATACTTGGACGGCGCCGACCTGTACGAGCCGCTGTAGCCGTCGCACCTTCCTTGACGTGCCTTACCGCTCGGCTATCTCTATACCCTGTTTTCTCCGCTACTCTTTTTATCCCTGTCCCCTCACCCGTGCAGCGATGTGGAGGTGCCCTCGCACGAGAGGCAGTAACTGCGCTGTACTTATCTCTTCTATTTTCACTTTTAAAACCACTCATCAACAAATTAATCTGCAGAAAACTAAAGTATTGTTTACCAGTCACGGAAGTGAACAGCAATTTACAATAGGTAGCCAGGCACTGGAAGTGGTAAGGGAACACATCTACTTAGGGCAGGTAGTGACGGCGGATCCGGATCATGAGACGGAAATAATTAGAAGAATAAGAATGGGCTGGGGTGCATTTGGCAGGCATTCTCTGATGATGAACAGAAGGTTGTCATTATCCCTCAAGAGAAAAGTGTATAATAGCTGTGTCTTACCAGTACTCACCTAGGGGGCAGAAACTTGGAGGCTTACGAAAAGGGTTCTACTTAAATTGAGGACGACGCAGCGAGCTATCGAAAGAAGAATGATGGGTGTAACGTTAAGGGATAAGAAAAGAGGAGATTGGGTGAGGGAAGAAACGCGAGTTAATGACATCTTAGTTGAAATCAAGAAAAAGGGATGGGGGCATGGCAGTACATGCAATGAGGAGGAAAGATAACCGATGGTCATTAAGGGTTACGGGCTGGATTCCAAGGGAAGGGAAGCGTAGCTGGGGGCTGCAGAAAGTTAGGTGGGCGGATGTGATTAAGAAGTTTGCAGGGACGGTGGCCACACTTAGTACATGACCGGGGTAGTTGGAGAAATATGGGAGAGGCCTTTGTCCAGCAGTGGGTGTAACCAGGCTGATGGTGATAATGACAAAAGCAAACTTCGCAATAGGGGATCGGAAAATTTGGTTGTGGGAGTTCATAGTGTTTCTTTTTTCTCCTTTAACCTGGGTAGGACATTAGGCACTACAATAGCAAGAGCTTGGTGGCGCAACCTACCGCCCCATTCGAAAGTGGACGCTCATAGCATGCATCCAACCATGCTGCCCGTGTTCACTGGCTGCCGTGCGCTGCTCCGAGCATGAGCGAGCGCTCGGCGGCTGCTTGCGACGCCGCCGTCTCGCTCATGCTCCGTCTCGCGGGCGAGTTTCCGACAGATGGACAAATCCATTTCGGCGGAAGGGGGGGGGGGGGGGTCGGGACCGAAGCATCGGGCTGCTCCTGTACTGGGGAGCTGTCCTCGAGAGGCCCCGAAGCTACATCGGGGACTGCCGGTGCCGTGGCGTCTTCTAGTGCGGTCATGCAAAGCGAGACTGATGCAAACGAGAGCGCTGCCGATACGACGGTGCTGGTGGACGAGACACCCACGGTTTCGACAAAACAGGGCCTTGAGCACCCGGCGTCGCTGTTTATCAAGGACCAACCACGCCAGGCTGCTTCGCGGCCGAAGCCAAAGGGAAAGAAGCAGCAGAAGAATTATTACAAAGACGGCGCCAAATAAAACAGACGAAGGAAGGAGACACGAGACAACCACGTAGGCGCACTAACAACTGAGTGTTTTATTTCTTGACATAGGAATATATAGCTGCTGTCAAGGATCAACACAAGAAGAAACAGGGCCGTCATCTGCAACGCACAAGGAAGCCACGATACAGAATATCTTCTATGTGTCGCTCCCAAGATACGCCAGTTCCTTTGTCGAAAGAGAAACTGAGGCTTCACTGATACAATCATCACCACGCTCCTTGATCTCAAGCGCTTCCAATATCTCCCTTGTCACTTGATCATCAGCTCTATTCAAAACACAGGTTCTATCAAAATCTGCGATGCACTTGCGAGCCTTACGATGCGCACTTATATGACCGGAGAGCTGGTTTTCCATCTTATATCGATGCTCATGCAATCGGTCATTCAGGTTTGTAATCTTTGTAATGAGTTTGTAATCACGCATAACCAACTCGCCAACCAGCACGTGCTCAGCCGAAGAAGATGAAGGAGCCTGCCAATGCTTCGCGTAGTTCTCCCGGGCATACGGACGACTCGCGGCGCCAACCGGCTACCTTGGTCTCCCCCAGAGTGTCTGCAGCGGTAGAGGACGATACCACCCGCCTGTGAGACAACCACGGACGGCTTCTCTTCATCTTCTCCAGGCACACCTCCAGGAGTGTCTGGAGGAGCTGCTAACGGTCACTGAGCTGCACAGAATCCCGGTGATTGCCCGACTGCCGGCCGAGCGTGGCAAGAGCAGTGGCGTCCTGCACGGGGTGGTCGGGGTGCTCGGGGACATGGACCTGCTGGGAGCCATGGAGTCGAGCTTTCCTGTGCTCTCGGCAACGACGAACGGGAGCTCCATTACCATCCAGTTCGAAGGATCGGTCACCCGTGCAGACGTGAGCCTCTTCAATCTCGGGTTCAGGGTGAGGCTGGCCAGGCCCCGTTCAGTGCAGTGCCGTCACCGCGGCCGCTTCGGGCGCGTGCCGGAGTCGTGCAGATGGCCGACTGACTGCATCTCCTGTGGCAAGAGCCACGCGGAGGGCGCCTCCTGCCAGACGGTCCGCTGCAGTAACGGGTGCTCCCGCAGGGCCGACACTCCCGCCTGACCCAAATGCCAAGAACGGAAGGTGCCCACCATCATGGCTTCCTCCACCTCGACATTGTCGAGGCGTGTTGTCAGGACAGCAGTTCGTGAGGAGAAGCAGCCACAGCAGTCCTCTTCAGCCACTGCGCGGTATTATGCCAGCGCGCTGAAGGGCCCCACCTCAGCCCCTCGTGCCTCCCACCATCAGGAGACACAGGATACTGCTGCCCCACCTGCCCAGACTACTGTGAATCAGCTGGTCGCGAACCTGTTGCTTAGCATGCAAGCAGTCCGCACAATGCTGCCCGTTGACCACCCACTTCGGACCATCTGCCTGCAGGCAGTCGCATGCCATCAGCCAGCCAACCACCATGGCTGAACGGCCAACAGCAAGAAGGGTGACCACCACCCGTGTGTTCTCCAGTGGAGGACTACCTCTCTGAGGCGGCGACACCCGGACCTCTAGCTGCATCTCCTACAGAGCGAGTATGACGTGCTTGCTCTGCAGGAGGTGTACGCTATGCCCGAGGACCTGCGGTTCCCGGGATACACCGACTACTCAGGCGCAACCACCTGCACGACACGCGGCTGCACTGATGCACCGTGCCCTGCCGACGCCCACCAGCCCGCAAGCCTCGGACAGCCATCTATGTCCGGAGCACCCTGGCGCACGCTATGGTTCCCGTGGCCGACGTCGTAGGAGGCCCATTGGAGTGTTGTGCTGCCACGGTGCGTTTCGGCAGCCAAGACGCGACCGTGCCGAGCATATACATCCATCTGGGGAAGCCACGGGGCTCCTCGATCGCTGTCCCGCTGGCTTACGCCTCGCCAGGCAGGCAGTCCTTTGTGGCGACTTCACCGCCCACGACACAAACTGGGGAAGCCGCAGCTGCTATCGCCGAGGCCGAAGCCTCGGCGCCGCCGTCAGCAGCGCTGGACTGGTGATTCTGAATAGAGGAGGACTCACCTAGGTCCGCCGAGGAGTGAACACAGCCACTCACTACCGAACAGTGCTTCTGCTTCTGAGGCACAACTCTGGACAAATGGGGTTCTGACCACTTCCCCATCGTGATCACCCATGTGCGCGGAAGGAAGCCAAGGGCCAGAACTTTCCATATCACGGAGTGGTCTCTGTATAGGAAGCACTATGGTGATGGGGCTGTGACTTCTTGGAAGCCATCCTGGGGTGCGCCCAGGCGGCTACCCTTCGGTGCTGTGCCCCACCGGACACTCCAGCTCCGGATCTCCGCCTGCTCAATCTTCGTGCCTCCAGGAGACGCACGGAGCGCAGAGCAATTTGCACGGTTAAGGCACAGCACTGGAATGAATACAGACGAGCGGACGCTTGCTGTAGAAGACAGGCCCGGCGCAGGAGGAACCAGAGCTGGGTGAGCCTGTGCTCCAGTATCAAGCACCGATCAAGCAGCCCCCTGGCCTAGCGATTACAGAAGTCGCTCACCGGCAAGAGGACGAGCCGTTAAACCGTCCTCGCTGTGGCCATCTCGCTAAGAATAAGCGAAGAGGCCATCGCGGAACACCTGGCGGACTGGTTCGCACCTCCCGTGCCACAGAATACAGCCATCCTGCCGGTCGGACTGCGCCGTGCCCATCTGCGCACCTGCCAACACAGCCTCCACCCCGCTTGGATGTCGAGCCAGGTCGTTGCCCTCTGCCAGGACCCCTTGCCCTGCACGAGCTCCAGGCGGCTCTGAGGCGAGGGAAACGCTGCAGCACACCAGGAGCAGACGGAGCAACGCCTCAAATGCTCCGCAACCTGCCCTCCAATGAACAGCACCGCTTGCTCGACTGCTTCAACGACATCTGGCAGTCAGGGCAGGTGTCAGAGGCATGACGCACAGCCATTGTGGTGCCCATCCTCAAGGCCAGAAAGCCGGCTGCGGAGCTATTATCCTACGCATCGTTCTCCCTCACCTCTGCTGCCTGCAAGGTGACAGAGGCCATGGCCCTGGCACGATTGGACTGGGCTCCCTGTTTTCTGGCTGTCAAAGAGGCTTCCGGCAGCGGCGGAGCACTGCGGACTCATCATGGACGTGGTGTCTACCCTTGAGGACGCCAAAACAAGCGGAAACCTCGTGATGCTCCTGCTGATCGACGTACAGGCTGCCTTCGACAGTCTTCTTCACGCAGTCGTCCAGCAGGGCTTGGACTACCTCAGCATCTGTGGCAACCTGCGGAAGATCCTCTCGTCGTTCCTTAACAAACGCACCTCAGGGTACGTGTGGGTCGATTGAAGAGCACCCCCCGTCCAGTCGCTTCAGGCATGCCATGGGGTTCAGTGGTGAGCCCCTTTCTCTTCAACTTGGCCTTGGCACGGCTGCTTGCTGCCCTGCCGATCGGCTCTTACTTCCAGGTGCAGTTTTCAATCTACGCGGACAACATAGCCCTATGGGTGCGAGGACCACGCAGTACTTCCGCAAGGCACGTGCGTTCCTAC
Organism: Dermacentor andersoni; assembly: GCF_023375885.2. Taxonomy (NCBI): domain Eukaryota; kingdom Metazoa; phylum Arthropoda; class Arachnida; order Ixodida; family Ixodidae; genus Dermacentor; species Dermacentor andersoni. Next base: position 15,783,760 of record NC_092823.1, read on the forward strand.
AGAGAGCCCTGGACACTGCTGTCGTCTACTGGTTTAGCATCGGCTTACAATCTCGGCGAGGAAGACCGAGGCCTTGTTGCTGCACCGCAGAGCACGCCCGTCGCTTGGTTGCCCGGCTGTGCCTGGAGGGCGTCCAGATCCCATAGAGAATGGCAGTGACCTACATGGGGCTGCGTATTGACCATTGGTTGACGTGGCTGCCGGCTGCAAACGGCCTGTACGCCCAGAGTTCGGATCCGCAAGGCGATCTCACAGCTTCTTGCCGGTGGACAGGGCTGTATCATCAGGTGGGCCCTGCAGCTCTTTCAAGCTGCAGCCAATTCCGGGTTGCTGTATGCCCTACCTATGGTAGCGCTGCCCCTACCCCGCCTGCGGAAGCTGGAGTGCAGCACCGGTCAGCGGTCCAGCTCTGCCTTGGTATTCCTCGAACCTCGCAAGTGGCCGTCACTCTTGCTGAGGCAGGTGCCTGGCCCCTGTCACTATTCTTCCTGCAAGAGCGGCTGGGAAACATTCATAGCCTGCACCATGCAGCAGATGGTCAATCCGTCTTGTCCCGCCTACGCTCCCGGCTAGCATCACATATGGTACGACTGTGTGGCCTCTATGAGGGAATCATAGGAGACACACCAGCAAACGCCGTACAGCCTTCCCCACCACAGCGATCACCAGTTCCTATCGCGGCGGAGCTGCCAGGTGCCTCCAAGAGCCGTTCCCCAACATGTGCCCTACAGCAGACAGCAGCCTCTCTCCTCCAAGAGAAACTTGGGGACCACATTCACATCTTCGTCGGTGGATCAGTGATGCCGGACACGGCTCACCCACAGCAGCCGGCGTTGCACTGGCCTACAAAAGAGCAAGCTGTGCCGTCTCCCGGGAGATGCAAGCTCTAACGCAGCATGGCTAGCAGGTCTCCACCTATCTGTGGATCTGCTGGCATGGAGCTGCCAGCGGCCCCGGCAGCCATTGTCTGCTACAAGGCGGCGCTGCTCTGCCTGCAGAGCCCCGAAAGGGCTAGACTTGGGTTCGCGCTGCTCTCCTCGACTGACAGCGTTACAGCACGCAGGATGCCCGCTTTCCCTGCATTGGCTACCGGCGTACCTGCCTGCGTTTGGCAGGCATTCTCTGATCATGAACAGCAGGTTGCCATTATCCTCAAGAGAAAAGTGTATAACAGCTGCGTCTTACCAGTACTCACCTACGGGGCAGAAACCTGGAGGCTTACAAAAAGGGTTCTACTTAAATTGAGGACGACGCAACGAGCTATGGAAAGAAGAATGATGGGTGTAACGTTAAGGAATGAGAAAAGAGCAGATTGGGTGAGGGGAAAAACGCGAGGTAATGACATCCTAGTTGAAATCAAGAAAAAGAAATGGGCATGGGCGGGACATGTAATGAGGAGGCAAGATAACCGATTGTCATAGAGGGTTACGAACTGGATTTCAAGGGAAGCGAAGCGTAGCAGGGAACGTCAGAAAGTGAGGTGGGCGGAGGAGATTAAGAAGTTTGCAGGGACAACATGGCCATACTTGACCGAGGTAATTGGAGAAGTATGGGAGAGGCCTTTGCCCTGCAGTGGGCGTAACCAGGCTGATGATGATGATGATGATGAACCAACTACAAGCCCTCCTAAGTGTCATCGAGTACCTCGACTTCGTTGAGGTACTCAACGATCGTTGAGACTGTAGTAAATTTCTGCTAAGACGGGTAGCCTGACGGCTATGCCACCACGTTGGGCCTCCTTATCCGCCACAACTTAGGTTCTGCCTCGCCACCTCCTGTGATCTATCACCAGCCCACCCCTCCAGTCGAAGCCACTGGGCCCTCCCGGCCAGTCTACTCTGTTGCTGCCATGGCGACACCTCTACCTTTCTCCCTCCTACCTTCTATCTCCTTTACTCCCATCTTCCCCTCCCCGCTAGCGCTGAACCGTACTGTCGCAAGGGTTGCAGAAGATAGTGCCAGCCTTTCCTCCTTTCCCCCGGCAAGAAGAACTACTTCTATCTCAGGTGCGGCGGCGCCGGTCAGGCAGGAACACATGCCCGAGAAGCCGTTGTGGTCACTTCCGCTCAGTCTTCCCCCGCATCGAGGAGGCCAGAACATTCGCGTAAAGAAAGAAAAGGGGCCCGCGGTATACTCTCTTCGCGACAATATATTCATTGTTAAACTAGTTATGACGCCTGTGCCTAGGTGAGTGGCTAGGCATGACTGTGATTAGGCTTAGGTAGAACATGCATCGTTCGACGATGCATCAGCAGGGAAAGCGCAAGTGTTGGACGTGCGAAAAGATGCCCGGGGCTATCAGACGGCCCTTGGGTAGTTAGCTCGAAGCCTCCCGCTCCCGTGCTGCGCTCAAAGATGGCCCGGCCTCGCTCTGATCCATGGCCAAGCTCGTACGCTCGCGCTGACAAGGCGAGTGCGGCGCCAGGCACGCGGCGAGTCACGTTGTCAGGCGGCGACCCAGCTGCGGACAGCGCACACGAGCACATTATAATTTGATTTCTCCGCTCTTTCTGCGCATGCGCGAGGAGCAGTGGTTGCGAGAGAGAAATGTAGGGACTTTCGGTCCTTTAGATTTCTCTTCACCTAGGTACTACGGGGAAGAAAGTCGTTAGCTCCGTTCGTCCCTAGCTGAGCTGGCAGCACAATCAACAGAATGCGTGGCCGGCAAGGGGAAGAAGCCGTGTCCAATTTAGTTTCTTGCTATTTTGTTTCAATGTCAGCATATTAAATTTTTATAGTCGCAGGGGGATACGTTTGGAAGTGAGGCGTCTTCTCTGATGTCCTTAGTGGCAAAGCATTACATCGCGCCGATGCATTAGTGTCGTTGAGCAAGGTCAGCATACCGCACACTTCAGGAGATTCGCGGGAAGGGAAACAGTTTATGAATTCGACTGACGTGCCGATGCGAGTTCGTTGCTTTTTTCTGTGGCGGTAGCATATTAAATTTTGATAGTCGCAGGCGGATACGTTTGGACTTGAGGTGTTTTCTCGGATGACTTTAATGGCAAAGCATTACGTCGTGCCGATGCATTGTTCATTAGTGTCGTTGAGCATACCACACACTTAAGGGGAATCGCGGGACGGAAACAGTTTATGAATTCAGCTGCCGTGCCGATGGATTAGTTCTTAATGTAACTGAGCATACAACAGACTTGGAGATTCGTGGAAATGGAACATTTTGGACTCTGCATGCGAAAGTACTAAAACTTGCGTCGCCATGCAATCTGAGCCGTAGATCGTTGTGACAGCTGTACAGCCATACTGGCAAAACACTACGCCCTGCGCATGAATACGGACAAATGTATGCAAAAGAAAAATGGTTGTCATGCTATTTCATAGCAGTAGACCCTTGTGGAAGCTGTGCAGTAACACTGACATTGGCTACGTGGTTTGTGCAATCACCCAGCTCTTCCAGATTCAGAAAAGACTTAATACCAGAGGAAAATTTCTAAAACAACAAGACGGCAACCTGATTTGATAAATCATAGTTTGGATGTTTCCAGTAGAAGCACCTGCACCAACGGAAACTAAGTTGCAGTAAAAGTTGGACTTCAGAAAGTAAGTGCGTCAACATTACACCAACGATAAACGCAATTCCACTACATGGACGACTTGCCTTGTATGAAAACATTGTTTTCACCTTTCGCTCTCATGTTAAGACGAAGTCTCACTATTTAGTGCAATGGGTTTGACACTGCCTGACCACAACTTAATCGCTATCAATGTCGTCTAATGAGCATTAAAAAGTTATTTTTAGCTACTATTTTGTGACTGATGAGCAGGCTGTGCTTACATACGTGCGCATCCACCTCCAGAGGGGCATCACTGAATTGCATTTTTTTTTTTTTTGAAGAGCGTGTACACTTGAATAAATAGTGTTTTTTGACTGACTGCACATGGGTTACTAGGCTTTTTATCAATCTTTTAAATCACCCACACAGGCGTAAGTTATCTTCTTCATTTAGAAAAGCGGGGTGAACATCGACAATATGATGAAGCTCAAATAGCTTGAACGTGTATGCGTTTTCTATCCGCAGTGATGGACAAGATGGCTGGAGCGTTGCATAATGCCGTTTGCCGAGTCAGCTTTGCCGCAAGGCACCAATGTCGCGCAATCAAGCATGCACAGTGTATTGCGGCTAAGCATACCAAGTGTGAAAGCGGCCACTGTCAGAAGATAAAGGGTAATATACGTGCTCACCTGCCGTCACGTCTCCTGTCCCAGTACAAGCACGGAGACACCGAACAATTGTACTGCCAGGCCTTCAGAGCTATTTCGCACGCGGTTGTAGCGATCTGAGCCCTTGTTTCGCCCACATAGAGCGCCCCGTATATGAGCTAGACATCGTAACAGCCGCGATTAGTAATACGCGCTCCTTCATTAATTACCATTGGGCACAAGCACCTCAGAATCGTTACTAATCTGCACCACGTAGCCAATATCAGTGTTACTGTACAGCTATCACAACGATTTACGGCTCAGATTGCATGGCGACGCAAGTTTTAGTACTTTCACTTACAGAGTACAAAACATTCCATTCCCACGAATCTCCAAGCGTGTGGTATGCTCAGTTACATTAAGAACTAATGCATCGGCGCAGCAGTTGAATTTATAAACTGTTTCCGTTCCCGCAATTCCCCTGAATTGTGTGGTATGCTCAACGACACTAATGAACAATGCATCGGCACGACGTAATGCTTTGCCATTAAAGTCATCCGAGAAAACGCCTCACGTCCAAACGTATCCCCCTACGACTATAAGAATTTGATATGCTACCGCCGCAAAAAAAAAAAAAGAAACGCAACAGGCTCGCATCGACACGGCAGTCGAATTCATAAACTGTTTCTGTTCCCGCGAATCTCCTGAAGTGTGCGGTATGCTGACCTTGCTCAACGACACTAATGTATCGGCACGATGTAATGCTTTGCCACTAAAGTGATCCGAGAAGACACCTCACTTCCAAACGTACCCCACTGCGACTATAAAAATTTAATATGCTACCGTCGCAACAAAATAGCAACAAACTCACCTTGGGCACGGCTTCTCCGCCTTGCAGGCAACGCATTCTGTCGATTCTGTGCTGCCAGCTCAGCTAGGGCAAACAGAGCTAACAACTTTCTTCGTCGTTGTACCTAGGCGAAGAGAAACTTTAAGCACCAAAAGACCCCACATTTCTCTCTCGCAACCACTGCTCCACGCGCATGCGCAGAAAGAGCAGAGAAATGCAATTATGATGTGCTCGTGAGAGCGCATGCGTCAAGGCCGTGCGACGAGCGCGGCGAGTCACGGTACGCGTTACCAAGGCTACGGCGCAGCTGCGGTCAAATGGAGGTCAAATTGCTGATGACGGCGAAACTCGACTCGTCGCGGTTAGTAAAGCTTTCTCTTTAAAAACGATTGCCGATTTACAATGTTTGGCTAGGAGCCCCGGAGCGAGCTAGAGCTTCCCGTTAAGGTCGTGTTAGACTAACATATTTGTTGGCAGGATATGTTTGTAAAGCTGCTTGGGACACAAGAACAGAAAAGAAAGGGAGATGCAGGGATGTTTTCAGAAGAGCATCTGACTCGTTTACAATTACAACATTTCTACTTCTGCAATTCTATAACAATTATGTAGAAGTTGCTACCTCCGTGTGCACCCGAAAAATTGAAAAACGCTACGTGCGCTACAATGTGTATTACAGACTTCCTGTTCTACTTAAATTATTCTTAATATACGGCTAAAATATTATCAACGTATACCTTGGCAATCTAAGAAACGCACAGCTTGTGTACGACCTTACAAAATCTGGGAATATTTCCACTGAAGCTGCCTCTGTCAAGCCGTTGCAGTAGGAATTTTAATTGTCAATAATATTAACACTCAGCTTAAAACTTTGCCTGCGCAGATTTGACAAAGTATACATGCTTGAATCCCATTTCCTTTCCATTGAAAACTAGTGACACGTCTCGTACTCCCAAGACGCGTAGCAAGATGTGTATAACGCTCGCATAACGCTGTAATTAATTGACACGAATGATATTTCGCACGCATGTGTGACGTAATGTGCGTGATTTCTAAAAATATGAAGTCGCTGCCTAGTTTAGCTGACTGAGGACAATGGGGATCCGCGCCTCGTATCACGTGTGAAATTAATGAAGAAAGTTGCATGCACTAATTTAAGCACGGCTGATAATTTCCTCAGAGAATGCTGAGTTGGTGCTGCACTGAAGCAGTAACTAATTTCTTTCGCTATGCTGGCGTCATCAGCATCCACCAATTGTGCGGCTAGCGATTCAGTGGGTAATAAATCTTAAGAGTACACAGTATTTAAAGTATCTGTGAACAATTTCTTTGGTTGAAGAACAATTGAACATGGCTGTAAGACGAGGAAAGGTGAAACGGGGTAAGTGCTATCCTGAAGTTTCAATCCCGAAGTCTTGTGAATTATTACGAATCCGCCTAATTTTATTCTTTTACACACGATTCGTTCAATTTGGGCTTGAACTTTGAGCACATCATATAGGGATAAGGTAAAATGGTTCCGCCTTCGTCTGTTCACTGAATATTTTGTTACCTTGAGAGAAATAAAAAATGAACAAGATATCAATGAAATGTTCTCTGTCCTCGACGCCATAACTAATTGGTGTAAGCAATGGCTCATAGAAAAAAAACTATCAGCGAAAGTTCCTTGAAGAATTGCGCTTCGTAGGCCAAGTAACCGAATTCTTTGGCGTAGCATCCTTGCCCTACCAAGGAGGCCACCCAGGGAAAAGGCGAACCAAGTGTTGCACCTCATCGGAGCACCCATCTTGTCGCAAGAAACACAGGCGGCCTTAAAATTGGATCCTAAGTTCTGTGCACATCTGAAGCTCAAGAAACTTGAGCTGCTCTTCCTTGTCCGGAGAACAGCATGCAAAGCAGGATCACACGAGACAACCAGCTGCAGTCTGCGAGTGCTCGAAGCGTTGACAGCTCAATTAAAAATAGATCGACGTGTACAACAACGTCATGCCTTCAAGCGTTTACGAGACAAGAGCTCAGGCCAGCATTAGAGCCCATTTCAACTATATTGAAGAGAAGCTTCCACGTAGGCAAAAAAAGAAGCAATGATGATGTGCATTTGTGTCAAGACGAACTGCTTGGCAGAAGCCTCTTGCTAGCTTCCCGCAGAAATTCATTGGCCTACTCAAGGCAACCGACCTATTCTTAGTTCGCAGCTCAGCCGCTGTATCTGAGAAATTGAACTCCCCCAGCACAGCCGGGTGGTTAGCCTTCTCCATCGATCTGCAGGATCTTCACTACTTGTTGCCCCACTCACTGCCCTTTTGGTCGTATCTTGCCATACAACGATAATCGTCATCTGTCTTGATTGCGTTTCCTTTCTTGAAAACGTTGCGCCCGCTACTTTCTTGTCGAGGATGCTCTGTCATGCTCATAACTCGAATGCCGTTCGTGACTTGAAAGTACCAGGTTCGCAGCGTTAAAGAAAGGAAATGCGGACAAGGCAGATGACGATTATCGTTGTGTGGCAAGACACGACCCAAAGGGTGTAATTTTGCTTAAGAGTGTACTTGAAGTTGTATGTGTAGGGCGTTGAAGCATACGGAGACGTGCGTTTCTAAAACGAGTGCGGTACAATTGTAGACTGCAGGTTCCTCTACTCTACTGTACCTGCCCTCCACAGTGGTGCAGTTTGCAGGGAAGATGTTCCTCCAAAACGAAGTACTGTGCATTGGCTCATGCATTGCACCTGTACTGAGTCTTGTTGCTAGCCCGCTGCGACCATGACATCGAAATGAACCTCCCAACGGTCCACGCCAAGAAGGTGTTCAGATACGTCGATGACTACGCCGTCTTCATCGACGTGACTGAAGATAATCTTGCTTCAGTAGTGCGAGTCTTCTACGAGAGCTTTGTAGATACTTTGAAAGGTCTCACGCTCACAAAGGAGCTACCAGAGGACAACACCTTCCGTTTTCTGGACGTTGTTCTTTTGTTCAAGAAATAATATGTATGGTGGAGGTTTGCACTCCGCTCAGCACAGTCTTGCCTTTTTCCCGGCTCAGTCAAGGTTAGTGAAAAGGAGAATCGCAAAAGCCGTCTTCTGTAATGCCCTGCAAAGATCGTACATACACGAGATTGAAATGGCCTTTGAAGGCGAGGTACAGCGGCTTTTGTAGGATGGTTTTCCGAGCGTCCTTCTGGTACGGCTAGCGGAAGACATGTTAGCGGAAATGCACCAAAGGAAAAAGCCACGCCAAACCAAGATCAATACTCTGAAAATTGCTGTGATTCCCTATGTACATGGGGTTTCCCATGAACTTTAGAAGGCCACGAAAAAGGCGAGTGTTTCGGCTGTTTCTGCAGCCGCAGGCAAGCAGAACAACTTGTGCAGAAGGGTCAACCAAGACGACCCCCCAAAAAAAGTTCACGACAAGAAGCATCAAGCACCCCTCACCAGCTGTATCACTGGACTCGTTTATGAAATGCTCTTGAAGTGCGGGCGTTCCGACGTAGGACCCACGCTAAAACGCTGCTTTCTGTGGCTGACGGCAGGTGGCGATACAAGTTTATGCTTGCGCCATCGAGGCAGCAGTTTGCATCCCCGTAAGCACAGGCAAATTTGGATTTTTTTCCCTTAAAAACTAGGCGACTAACTGTGCCGAGTGCATACTAAGGGAAATCGACGCCAAAATGCGATCGTGCTGCAAAATTTGACCAAGAACAGTGCAGCGGTGTGCGCAAAATCTTTTCAACGCACGCAGCGAAATATTCATAATGTTGTACACCACGTCTCGCAAGATCATTCATCACGTCGCAAGGACTTTGAGCCAGCGGAACAAGGTCAATCCAAATAGGTCGCGAAGCTTCGGGCGAAAAGCGGTCCAGTACAGATTGCCACGGACATCAGCAAGGGTGCTTATGGGAGCAGCGATTGAAGCACGACTATGTTTGGAGGGAACTAACATTGGGAAAGAAAAAAGCGTTTTTTTTAAATTCAAGCGAGACACAGTTAGATTCATGCAACCAAAATAAAATTCCTGGTCAATTTTATATCTTCGTGACGAGTTAGGAAATTCAAGTTTATTCCATTTTATTATTATTAATAAATGCATTTGTTGAAATGGGCAGAAAAGCGCACTCGTAAAGTTGACCTGTTGAAATACGCTCCCCCTCACAGTTTGTGCTTTCTTGCTTGTCGAAGTTTGTCTGAATTTGGTGACGCGGGTAGCTTCATTGCTTCTTAATCTATTCAGTCAAAAGTAGTGAGTTACGACCACCAGATAATTGTGTAGTTGTTCTCGTTCGACTGCGCCGGCCGACGGGCTTGGCGTCCGCCGATAGAATCAGCACTCTACACCTAAGCTTTCGTCAGCCTCCAAAGAAAGTATGTTCTGTGCAGGGATGCGATTTCGACAACCGTACCGCTGGCTTTTTTTTCCCTGCAGCGCTTTCCGCGCTGAAAGCTCGAAACGCCCATCAAGTCGAATGGCGGGGCATCTGAATATATAGCTCTAAAAACAGGCCAACAAAACAAATTTCGCCCCTTCGAAAACAAAATGACGTCACTTCTGCTTTTAACGGACATGGCGTCACATTTTTTTTTTGCCGGAAGTCTTCCCACCACATACAGATGGCGCTAAACCCCATGAACCGCCGATGGACCGCCATGTTTTGAACGTATGGGCTCCTATGGAAGCTTCGCTACCAGGTATATTTACCTTGACCGGAGCGCAATTGTGGCAGGTGTGATATCAGGCCACGTGATCGGCTGCTGAAAGGCACCGCAGCTGTGCTTGCTCCGAGCCTCGCCGCTGCGGTACCACATGACTAGGCGAGGGTTAAAGGGCTAAATATATTCTGAGGTAACGTGAGCGCACGCAAACGTTACGTCATGTTGGCGAGAACGACAGCGTCCATAGTTTCATCGATGGTTTGACGCACTGGCGCGGCCAACGTAACCAGACGCCGCCAATGCGCTCCGACGCGCCCGACGTCGAGCGACGCTCAGCCGCGCGCTGATAACGTCCGACTAAGCCTGTTTCGCCGGCGCTTGGTCGCTCAGTCGCCCCATTGATGGCGTGCCGGCTAGGCCGTCTGTGCGTGCGCTTCAGCGCAAGCGACAGGCTGAATCCAATTATGCAGTGCATATTGCTAGATGGTAGGCTGCGAAATCTCAAGCAAAGTCAAATTTGCCTGCAGAAACACCGGGTCAAAGGGAGGCCAGATTAGCACTTTATATGGAAGCTTACCAAGCGCGGAAGCATGCCAAGATCTAAGCTACTGCAACCGCCACAGTCGTTCAGCAACAACAATGATAAGGAGAAGAACACGAAACCATGGATACAAGCAACGGCACCCACAACGAACGTTTGAGGAGCCACACCCTCCGGCTGGCGCGAGCTCGACTGGGACGCGAGGTTTCACCGCGACTTCACGAACAAACCGTTCGGCAGCGTGTGTAACCTGTGTGAAAGGCTATGGCCTAACTTTAATGAAACACTGTGTGTATACTCTTTGCGAAACCAAGCCAAACAAACATTTCGCTCGTGATGCCTATATGTTTACAAGAGTTAATCCTCAGCCCATTTTTTTCACGCCATCTATGTATTCACTCTTGCTTCTCGGCCTATATATTCCGTGTCCGAGCAATAAACATACTTGTTGCAAGTGAGCGCCTTTGTCGTGTGCCCCTTTTCTGTGTCTCGTTATTTGCGCTGTTTGCTAAAGTATGATTTCGCCTTCATTCCGTGATACTAGTGCAATCGGCACTCAATCGGGATTATGCCAACCTTCGTCCTGGCATCTTAATTGCGTATTGGTTGTTTATCGTCGTCCATTCACATTCTTCCTGTTGTCGTCATGCCGTCGTCCTCATAAAACCGTTGTCGTCATACTGACGCCATTATTGCTTCATAAACTCCATCGTCGTGACTGCATGCGCCATCGGCGTGCGGTCTTCGTCCTATCGCCATGAGGTAACCTAGGCGAGCGATGGTCATAACAGAGCGGGGCAATCACGGATACACTGTATGTCGCATATAGCCGATTCACTTGAAATCTCTGGAAGATTAATACAGATTCTGAATAAAGCTAGCTTAGTCAATATGGGGAGTCCCTGCAAGGTGGCTACATTGCGTGAATGCTGATCACATGAACTTCGAAGTCAACTTAAGACGGGTTCTGCCGGAATTCTTTCATCTTCGCGACATGAAGCAGCTCCTGTCAGCATTGTTCCCTGGTTTTTAAGACCTCCAATTCCTAGAGGTGATCATTCTCTGGCGTGATACGGAGGGCCCGACGCTCGATAGACTTAGCGCTGTGAGTTCGACAGCGGCCGCGCCTATCAACAAGGGGAAGCGTACTGGGGCATAGGTGGAAGTGGCGGCTAAAGGAAAATTTCAACAGTTGGTAGAAATGACCGAGTGGAATCAAAATGACGAAGAGTTAGAGAGATGTTTGCATTGCAATCACGCTAAACAAAGTGGAAACCATCTGATTGGTTTTGAACCCGCTGCGAAAAAAAAAAAAAGTCAGTAGGCTGTCTGCAAGTATCCAAGCTTTCGTTCATATAGCAACCACAAGAGGAATCAATGAGATGAGCTTCGGCACAGCTGGTTACATTTATCAAAAGCTGAGGACGTGCGTAGACCCAGAGTGGTGTGTAATATTTTGTTGTTGTACACAGAAAAACAAGTTGGCAGCATGTTACACTCCTGTAACAAGTGATCGCGGAAGGCTGCTGCACAGGTGGTAATGCGCCGTATCGCCTTGTCGCGTTGATGCTTTCGTAGCTCGGTTTATTCGGCTGGTTCTCGACGCTTAGCTCCGGCTTCGCGCGCTCGTGCAGCGGGGTCAGGCTCGCGCCAATCACGTTTCTCTTAGTCGTTGCAATTGCATCCTCTCAGCAGGGTATTAAAACCTATGATGTTGTGTTGTACGGGCGATTTCATTGAACGTTTGCACTGTTGGCTTAATTTTGCTCAGCGCTTGAAGCATCAGCATGAGCCATTGCACTTTTCACTTGTTGACGAGGTTATGAGCCACTGCTTCCGTGGATATGAGCCACTGAGAAGGTGACGTGTACTTTTTTTGTAGCACGCGACTAGACGCTGTGCTTCTGTACGTTGTTCGCGCGATTGCAACAAATGCGTGCGCTTTACGCTTCATTTTGAAGTGTGCTTGTAGCTCCTGCATTACGAGAGTGTTGAGCCATTGCATTTTTTACTTGCTTAGGGTGCTATGACCCATTGCTGATTATGATAGTTTTTGTACCATTGGACCGGACGACGCGTTTTTTTCGTGACCATTGCGGGTATGAGCCACGTAAGCTTCTTGCCTCAGTATGTAGATTTTCGAGAGCGCTCACTCATGTGCCGCTCTGGCGTGCGTATGCGTGATAATTTTAATGGAAAAATTGCGATAAAACAAAATGTTCAACAAATAAATTCTCCATTGTTTGTGCTGCTGCTGCTGCTGCCCCTGCTGCCGCCGCCACCTCTGCCGTCGCCGCCGCTGCCGCTGCTACTGCTGCATGCGATACAACCCATTTTTATTCTTCTATGAATTTCCTTCTCATGATCAGGGTTCCCTGTGATTACCTGACCTAGGTAAACATACTCCTTCACAGACTCTAGAGACTGACTCGCGATCATGAACTCATGTTCCCTTGCCCGGTTGTCCATCATTATCTTTGTCTTCTGCATACTAATCTTCAACCCCTCTCTTACACTCTCTCTGTCAAGGTCTTCAAGCATTTGTTGTAACTCGTCTGCAGTGTTGCTGAATAGAACAATGTCATCGGCAAACTGAAGGTTGCTGAGGTATTCGCCGTCAATCCTTACTCCTAAGCGTTCCCAGTTTAATAGCTTGAACACTTCTTCCAAGCACAAAGTGAATAGCATTGGAGAGATTGTGGCTTCTTGTCCGACCCCTTTCTTTGTATGTTCCCACTTTTCTTGTATAAAATTAAGGCAGCTGTGTAATCCCTGCAGATATCTTCCAAGGTATTTACGTAAGCGGTCTGCACTCCTTGATTACGCAATACCTCTGACTGCTGGTATCTCTACTGAATCAAACACCTTTTCGTAATCTATGAAAGCCATGTACAGAGGATGATTGTACCCTGTGGATTTCTCCATTACCTGATTGATGACATGGATGTGATCCATTGTAGGGTATCCCTTCCTGATACCGGCCTGTTGCCTTGGTTGACGAAAATCCACTGTTGCACAGGTGTCATATTATTGGAGATTATCTTGGTGAATATTTTATATAATTCCGGGAGTAAGCTAATGGGCCTATAATTTTTCAATTCTTTAACGTCTCCTTTTTTGTGGATTACTATAATGTTTGCATTCTTCCAGTTTTCTCGGATCTTTGGAGTCGATAGACACATCGTTAGAGAGCCGCCAGCTTTCCAACTATTATGCCTCCTCCATCTTTGAATAAATCTACTGTTACCTATCTTCTCCTGCCGCTTTTCCCCGTTTCATGTCTTGCAAGCCCCTTCTAACCTCATCGCTAGTTATAGGAGTTTCCTTATCCTCTTCACTACTGTTTCGAATGGAGTTCTCCTCAGTCCTCTGGGTACTGTACAGGTAAGTATAAAATTCTTCCGGTGCTTTTACTATACTTTCGAGATTGCTGATGACATTACCCTGCTTATCTTTCACTGCGTACATCTTGGTTTGTTCTATGCCAAGTATCCTTCTCACTGATTTCAGGCTGCGTCCATTTTTTAGGGCTTCTTGAGTCTTTCTCACGTTATAATTTCGAATATCACTTATTTTCGCCTTGTTGATGAGTTTTGACAGTTCCGCGAATTTTATCTTATTTGTTGAGTTGGACACTTTCATTCTTTTTCGTTTCATTATCAGGTCCTTTGTTACTTTGGAGAGCTTGCCTACTGGTCGCCTTGGTGCCTTGCCTTCCACTTCACTTGCTGCCTCTGAAGCCAACCTCGTTACGGTTTCATTCGTTAGCTCTATGTCATCCTCTCGCTGTTCTAAGGCTGCACATTTGTTTGGAAGTACCAGCCTAAATTTGTCTGCTTTTACCCTTACTGCCTCTAGGTAGAGCTGTTTCTTCTTGACCAATTTTACACTTTCTCTCTTCAAATTGTAGTAAATGCTAGCCCTTACTAACCTATGATCACTGCACTTTACCTTACCTATCACTTATACATCCTGCACTATGCTGGAATCGGCAAAAAGTAGGAAATCATTTTGATTTCTTGTTTCACAATTAGGGCTTTTCGAGGTCACCTTTCTGTCGCTACGCTTCATGAAAAAGGTGTTCATTATTCTCAGCTTGTTCCTTTCTGTGAATTCTACCAGCATCTCTCCTCTAGCATTTCAATAATCGACGCCGTAGTTGCCAATTGCTTGTTCACCCGTCTGCTTTTTCCTACTTTTGCATTGGAGGCGCCCATAACTACAATATTCCGAGTTTGCACTTTTTTTCATCGCTAATTCAACGTCCTCCTAAAACTGATCTACTTCCTCATCATCGTGACTGGATGTTGGAGCGTAGGCTTGTACTACCTTTAATCGATACGTCTTAAGTTTGATGGCGACTACTGTTACCCTCTCAATAATTCTGTAGACCACGTCAATGTTGCCCATCATGTCCTTATAAATTAGAAATCCCAGCCCATATTGCTTCTTATCTGGAAGAACTCTATAGCAGAGGACATGGTCGTTATTCAGCAACGTACAAGACGTACCATTTCTAATCTCGCTGAGGCTGGTGATATCCCAAACAACGTCTGATAGTTCCTCAAAGAGTCCTGTTAAGCTAGCCAAACTCGACAGAGTGCGGCAGTTAAAGGTTGAGTGGGTCAGTTACCATGGGCGGCCTGAAAGGACTCAGAGATTCTATAGCACCCTCTGCTTCCTTACATGTCTGGCCACCGCCTTTATCAAGTACTCCGCAGCTGCTGGGGACTGAGGGCCATGGGTAAATTGTATGAATCATGAGAGAGATAGTGGTGCTCGCCATGGTTGCTCAGTGGCTATGGTGTTGGGCTGCTGAGCACGAGGTCGGGGGATCGAATCCCGGCCCCGGCGGCCGCATTTCTATGGGGGCGAAATGCGAAACACCAGTCATGATGACCAGTCACACCATGATGACATCCAGTCATGATGACCAGGAAGTCGAAAGCTTCTATGAAGACGTGGAAGCGGCAATGGGTAAAGTCAAAACAAAATACAGTATACTGATGGGCGACTTCAATGCCAAGGTAGGCAAGAAGCAGGCTGGAGACAAGGAAATGGGGGAATATGCCATAGGCACTAGGAATGGCAGGGGAGAGTTATTAGTAGAGTTTGCGGAACAGAATAATATGCGGATAATGAATACCTTCTTCCGCAAGCGAGATAGCCGAAAGTGGACGGTGAGGAGCCCGAACGGCGAGACTAGAAATGAAATAGACTTCATACTCTGCGCTAACCCTGGCATCATACAAGATGTGGACGTGCTCAGCAAGGTGCGCTGCAGTGACCATAGGATGGTAAGAACTCGAATTAGCCTAGACCTGAGGAGGGAACGGAAGCAGCCGGTACTTAAGAAGTCGATCAATGAGTTAGCGGTAAGAGGGAAAATAGAGAAATTCCAAATCAACCTACAGAACAGGTATTCGGCTTTGACTCAGGCAGAGGACCTTAGTGTTGAAGCAATGAACGACAATCTTGTGGGCATCATTAAGGAGTGTGCAATAGAAGTCGGTGGTAACTCCGTTAGACAGGATACCAGTAAGCTATCGCAGGAGACGAAAAATCTGATCAAGAAACGCCAATGTATGAAAGCCTCTAACCCTATAGCTAGAATAGAACTGGCAGAACTTTCAAAGTTAATCAACAAGCGTAAGACAGCTGACCTAAGGAAGTATAATATGGATAGAATTGAACATGCTCTCAGGAAAGGAGGAAGGCTTAAAGCAGTGAAGAAGAAACTAGGAATTGGCAAGAATCAGATGTATGCGTTAAGAGACAAAGCCGGCAATATCATTACTAATATGGATGAGATAGTTCAAGTGGCTGAGGAGTTCTATAGAGATTTATACAGTACCAGTGGCACCCACGACGCTAATGGAAGAGAGAATAGTCTAGAGGAATTCGATATCCCACAAGTAACACCGGAAGAAGTAAAGAAAGCCTTGGGAGCTATGGAAAGGGGGAAGGCAGCTGGGCAGGATATGGTAACAGCAGATTTCTTGAAGGATGGTGGGCAGATTGTTCTAGAGGAACTGGCCACCCTGCAAACGCAATGCCTCAGGACTTCGAGCGTACCGGAATCTTGGAAAAACGCTAATATAATCCTAATCCATAAGAAAGGGGACGCCAAAGACATGAAAAATTATAGACCGATCAGTTTACTGTCCGTTGTCTACAAAGTATTTACTAAGGTATATGCAAATAGAATCAGCAACACCTTAGACTTCCGTCAATCAAAGGACCAGGCAGGATTCCGTAAAGGCTACTCAACAATAGACCATATGCACACTATCAATAAGGTGATAGAAAAATGTGCGGAATATAACCAACCTTTATATATAGCTTTCATTGATTACGAGAAAGCGTTTGATTTAGTCGAAACCTGAGCAGTCATGGAGGCATTGCGGAATCAGGGTGTAGACGAGCCGTATGTAAATATACTGAAAGATATCTATGGCGGCTCCACAGCCACCGTAGTCCTCCATAAAGAAAGCAACATAATCCCAATAAAGAAAGGCGTCAGGCAGGGAGATACGATCTCTCCGATGCTATTCACAGCGTGTTTACAGGAGGTATTCAGAGACCTGGATTGGGAAGAATTGGGGATAAGAGTTAATGGAGAATACCTTAGTAACTTGCGATTCGCTGATGATATTGCCTTGCTTAGTAACTCAGGGGACCAACTACAATGCATGCTCACTGACCTGGAGAGGCAAAGCAGAAGGGTGGGTCTAAAAATTAATCTGCAGAAAACTAAAGTAATGTTTAACAGTCTCGGAAGGGAACAGCAGGTTACAATAGGTAGTGAGGCTCTGGAAGTGGTAAGGGAATACGTCTACTTAGGACAGGTAGTGACTGCGGATCCGGATCATGAGACTGAAATAATCACAAGAATAAGAATGGGCTGGGGTGCGTTTGGCAGGCATTCTCAGATCATGAACAGCAGGTTGCCATTATCCCTCAAGAGAAAAGTTTATAACAGCTGTGTTACCAGTACTCATGTACGGGGCAGAAACCTGGAGGATTACGAAAAGAGTTCTACTTAAATTGAGGACGACGCAACGAGCTATGGAAAGAAGAATGATAGATGTAACGTTAAGGGATAAGAAAAGAGCAGATTGGGTGAGGGAACAAACGCGAGGTAATGATATCTTGGTTGAAATCAAGAAAAAGAAATGGGCATGGGCAGGACACGTAATGAGGAGGGAAGATAACCGATGGTCATTAAGAGTTACGGAATGGATTCCAAGGGAAGGAAAGCGTAGCAGAGGGCGGCAGAAAGTTAGGTGGGCGGATGAGATTAAGAAGTTTGCAGGGACAACATGGCCACAATTAGTACATGACCGGGGTAGTTGGAGAAGTATGGGAGAGGCCTTTGTCCTGCAGTGGGCACAACCAGGCTGATGATGATGATGAAATGCGAAAACACCCGTGTAATTATATTTAGGTGCACGTTAAAGAACCCCAGGACGTCGAAATTTCCGGAATCCTCCACTACGGAGTGCCTCATAATCAGAAAGTGGTTATGGCACGTTAAACCCCATATTTTAATTTTTTAGGAAGGTAGTGGCCGAATAGTGCACCAGGGAGGCCAATTCCTGTTCTGGTGAGGCAGTCTATTTTTTCAAGCTTAGTCATCATCATCATCAGCCTGCCTGCGCCCACTGCAGAAAAAGGCCTTTCCCATACTTCTCCAACTACCCCGGTTACGTGCTAATTGTGGCCATGTTGTCCCTGCAAGCTTCTTAATCTCATCCGCCCACCTAACTTTCTGCCTCCCCCTGCTACGCTTCCATTTGGAATCCATTCCGTAACCCCTAATGACCATCGGTTACCTTCTCTCCTTATTACATGCCCTGCCCATGCCCATTTCTTTTTCTTGATTTGAACTAAGATGTCATTTCCTCGCGGTTGTTCCCTCACTTTGATCAGCTCTTTTCTTCTCCCTTAACGTTACACCCATCATTCTTCTTTCCATAGCTCGTTGCGTCGTCCTCAATTTGAGTAGAACTCTTTTCGTAAGCCTCAAGGTTTCTGCCCCGTAGGTGAGTACTGGTAAGACGCAGCTATTATATTGTCACGTGGTGGTGACGTTAAGAACACAGTGGCGATACTGTGTAAGGCAAAACAAGATTTTATTGGGCGAACCTGTGCCCACAAAACAGGCTACACTTATAGCACAACGAAAGCGGCGAACACAGTCGGCGATCGTCGAAAATCTGATCAGCGGGTCAAGCGCGTCGGCTTTTATAGAGAATCGTCGAATGTTCGTTGGGACCCGCGTGCCTTCCACAAAGTTCTACACCATTCGCGTCAGGCGAATAAATCAGATAACACAAGGTTCCGCGACAACAGACTGCGGATAGAAGCATCGATAACTTTCCAGAAACTTCGGATACATGCAAGCGCGTCCCGCGCTGTGCGATAAGATTTGTTAGACGGCGAAACGTGGTCGCCCGATAAATGTAAGTACACGTGTCAATACCCCCCTCTTAAAAAGCATCGTCCCGATGCTACAAATATAAGAGCGAAACACAAAAGGACACTTATTAAACATAATTAACAAAACAACGAAAAGAAAGCAAGTCCAAAGGTCAGTTACGCGAAGTCCCAAAGTTCGTCAACGCTGGTGGTACGGCTTGAGTCGCACAACGTGGACAACTTCAGGTCGTGAGTGGCGTCGCTGTGACAGCGAAATGCCGTCTGGCACGACCTCATAGTCCAGTGCGCCAATACGTCGGATGATCTTGTACGGTCCGAAATAGCGACGCAAGAGCTTCTCGCTCAGTCCTCGTCGGCGTATAGGGGTCCAAACCCAAACACGGTCACCGGGCTGGTACTCGACAAAGCGTCGTCGGAGGTTGTAGTGTCGGCTGTCGGTCCTCTGCTTGTTTTTGATCCGCAGGCGGGCGAGCTGTCGGGCTTCTTCGGCGCGCTGGAGATAGCTAGCGACGTCAAGATTTTCCTCGTCAGTGACGTGCGGCAGCATGGCGTCGAGCGTCGTCGTCGGATTCCTGCCGTAAACCAGCTTAAACGGCGTGATCTGTGTTGTTTCTTGCACCGCCGTGTTGTAAGCGAATGTTACGTACGGCAGGACGGCATCCCAGGTCTTGTGTTCGACGTCGACGTACATTGCTAGCATGTCGGCGAGGGTCTTGTTCAGGCGCTCCGTGAGACCATTCGTCTGCGGATGGTAGGCAGTTGTCCTCCTGTGACTTGTCTGGCTGTACTGCAGAATGGCTTGGGTGAGCTCTGCTGTAAAAGCCGTTCCTCTGTCGGTGATGAGGATCTCTGGGGCACCATGTCGCAGCAGGATGTTCTCGACGAAAAATTTCGCCACTTCGGCTGCGCTGCCTTTCGGTAGAGCTTTAGTTTCAGCAAAGCGGGTGAGATAGTCCGTCGCCACGACGATCCACTTATTCCCGGATGTTGACGTCGGAAACGGCCCCAACAAATCCATCCCAATCTGCTGGAATGGTCGACGAGGAGGTTCGATCGGCTGTAGTAACCCTGCTGGCCTTGTCGGTGGTGTCTTGCGCCGCTGACAGTCTCGGCATGTTTTGACGTAATGGGCGACGTCGGCGGTCAGACGCGGCCAGTAATACCTTTCCTGTATCCTCGACAGCGTCCGGGAGAATCCGAGGTGCCCAGCGGTTGGGTCGTCGTGTAGGGCGTGCAGTACTTCTGGACGCAGCGCTGACGGTACAACAAGAAGGTAGCTGGCGCGGACTGGTGAGAAGTTCTTCTTCACGAGCAGGTTGTTTTGTAGCGTGAACGAAGACAACCCGCGCTTAAATGCCCTAGGGACAACGTCGGTGTTCCCTTCCAAGTATTCGACGAGGCCTTTTAACTCCGGGTCTGCTCGCTGCTGTTTAGTGAAGTCTTCCGCGCTTATTATTCCAAGGAAGGCGTCGTCGTCCTCGTCGTCTTGCGGCGGGGGATCGATGGGGGCACGTGATAAGCAGTCGGCGTCGGAGTGTTTTCTTCCGGACTTGTATATTACCGTGACGTCATATTCTTGTAGTCTGAGGCTCCACCGGGCCAGCCATCCTGAAGGGTCCTTTAAGTTAGCTAACCAACACAACGCGTGATGGTCGCTGACGACTTTGAATGGCCTGCCATAGAGGTAAGGGCGGAATTTTGCTGTAGCCCAAATGATGGCGAGGCATTCCTTTTCAGTCGTAGAATAATTGCCTTCCGCTTTTGACAACGACCGGCTAGCGTAAGCTATCACGTGTTCATGACCATCTTTTCTCTGGACTAGCACGGCACCGAGGCCTAGGCTACTGGCGTCAGTGTGGATTTCGGTATCGGCGTGCTCGTCGAAGTGCGCAAGTACGGGCGGCGACTGCATGCGTCGTTTGAGTTCTTGAAATGCGTCGGCCTGCGGCGTTTCCCACTTGAACTCGACGTCACATTTAGTTAGCTGTGTCAGTGGCTCAGCGATACGTGAAAAGTCCTTGACAAAGCGCCTATAGTAGGCACACATGCCAAGGAATCTGCGCACTGCCTTCTTGTCGATTGGCTGCGGGAACTTTGCGATGGCAGCTGTCATCTGCGGGTCAGGGCGTACTCCAGATTTGCTGATGACGTGGCCTAGGAATAGAAGCTCATCGTAAGCGAAGCGACACTTTTCCGGCTTCAGAGTGAGCCCTGATGACTTGATGGCCTCTAATACCGTCGCAAGCCGCTTAAGGTGATCGTCGAAATTTCCGGCGAAGACAACGACGTCATCCAAGTAAACAAGACACGTCTGCCACTTCAATCCTGCTAACACCGTGTCCATCACGCGCTGGAACGTTGCAGGCGCCGAGCACAGTCCAAATGGCATAACCTTGAATTCATAGAGGCCGTCTGGCGTGATGAAGGCGGTCTTTTCGCGATCCCTTTCGTCGACTTCTATTTGCCAGTAGCCAGACTTGAGGTCCATCGATGAGAAGTATTTAGCATTGCAGAGCCGATCCAATGCGTCGTCTATCCGTGGGAGGGGGTATACGTCTTTCTTCGTGATTTTGTTCAGTCGACGATAATCGACGCAGAAACGTAGGGTTCCGTCCTTTTTCTTCACTAAAACAACTGGAGACGCCCACGGGCTTTTCGACGGCTGGATGATGTCGTCGCGCAGCATTTCGTCGACTTGTTGTCGTATAGCTTCGCGTTCTCGCGTCGAAACTCGGTAAGGGCTCTGGCGTAGTGGTCGAGCGCACTCTTCGGTTATTATGCGATGCTTTGCGACTGGTGTTTGTCGAATCCTCGATGACGTCGAAAAGCAGTCTTTCTATCGTCGAAGCAGACTTCTGAGCTGTTGCTGCTTAATCACGGGGAGACTTGGATTTATGTCGAAGTCTGGCTCGGGAACCACGGTCGTCGGGGTAGATGCAACAGAATCCGAGATGACAAAGGCATCGCTGGTTTCCTGAATTTCCTCGATGTATGCGATCGCCGTGCCCTTGTTGATGTGCTTGAACTCCTGGCTGAAGTTTGTCAGCAACACTTTCGTGTTTCCTCCGTGCAGTCGAGCGATCCCTCTTGCGACGCAAATTTCACGGTCGAGCAGCAAACGTTGGTCGCCTTCGATGACGCCTTCTACGTCAGTGGGTGTTTCGGTGCCGACCGAAATAACAATGCTGGAGCGAGGCGGGATGCTCACTTGATCTTCGAGCACACTCAAGGCATGGTGACTACGAGGGCTCTCCGGCGGTATCGCTTGATCTTCCGACAGCGTTATTGACTTCGACTTCAGGTCGATGATTGCGCCGTGTTGGTTCAGGAAGTCCATGCCGAGAATGACGTCTCGTGAACACTGTTGCAGGATAACGAAGGTGGCAGGGTAAGTCCGGTCATGAATGGTAATTCTTGCCGTGCAGATTCCACTCGGCGTGATGAGATGTCCTCCAGCGGTCCGAATTAACGGGCCTTCCCATGCAGTCTTAACTTTCTTCAATTGGGCTACGATGGGTCCACTCATGACGGAGTAATCGGCTCCTGTGTCTACTAAGGCGGTAACTGCGTGGCCGTCGAGAAGCACGTCGAGGTCGGTGGTTCTTTGTCTTGCGTTACAGTTAGGCCTCAGCGTCGGATCACGGCTGCGTCGAGTTGACCTGTGGTTGGTACGTGGCGTCGTCAAGTGGTCTTTCGTCGGCGTGTTCTTTCCTGCCAGACTTCGTCGGGACGGCGGTGTGACGTCGTTGTTATGTCGTCGAGGTAGTCTTTTCGGCGTCTTCGTCGGCGGCGGAGGATCTTCGTCAGTTCGACGAACAGCAACCGCACCTCCATCGGTTGCTGCTTTTAGTTTTCCGGATATGGGCTGACGGACCGACCCCGGGCTGGGCCAGTGTATGGTCGGCGCTGTGGCGACAGGTAGCGGCCTGGTGACGGCGAACGGGACGGTCGTCGAGGGCTCCACTGAGTAGCGGCGAGGTAGTCGGCGATGTCACGAGGGCGTTGACCTTCCCGAGGGCGCGGTGCGTCGACGGCGAACCCTCGCAATCCCAGGTCGCGGTATGGGCATCGGCGGTACACATGGCCGGCTTCTCCGCAGTGATAGCAGAGCGGGCGGTGGTCGGGGGCTCGCCAAATGTCCGTCTTCCTCGCGTAGGTACGCTGGGCGACGGGTGGGCGTGCTGGCGGCGGCGGTGGCGGACGACGGAATTGCGTCGTTGCAGGGCCCTGGCGTGATCGCGGAGGGGGACCTTGACGGCGTGCGACGGCGGCGTATGTCATCGCTTCTGGCTGGGGCTGCGGTAATTGTGGTTGCAGCTCGGGAACTCCAAGCGATCGGTGCACCTCTTCTTTGACGATGTCGGCGATCGAAGCCACTTGGGGCTGCGACGAAGGCAGGACCTTGCGCAGTTCTTCGCGCACAATGGCCCTGATGGTCTCCTGAAGGTCGCCGGAATCCAGTCCTTGGATGGCGTACTGCGGCGTGAGCCCCTGGCGGTTATATTGCCGGGTGCGCATCTCCAGAGTTTTCTCGATCGTCGATGCCTCTGCCGAAAACTCAGCTACGGTCTTCGGCGGGTTACGAATAAGTCCTGCGAAAAGTTCTTGCTTGACGCCCCGCATCAGGAAGCGGACTTTTTTGTCTTCTGACATTTCCGGGTCGGCGTGCCGGAAAAGACGGGCCATCTCTTCCGTGAAGATCGCGATCGTCTCGTTTGGCAGCTGCACTCTGGTTTCTAGTAGTGCTTGGGCTCGCTCTTTTCGCACGACGCTTGTAAACGTTTGCAAGAAGCCGCTTCGGAACAGGTCCCAGGTCGTTAAGGTGGCTTCTCGATTCTCGAACCAGGTCCTGGCGGCGTCTTCCAGTGCAAAGTAGACATGCCGCAGCTTGTCGTCGCTGTCCCAACTGTTAAACCTAGCGACCCTCTCATACGTCTCGAGTTTCCGGGTCCTCAAATGTTGATCCGCGGAACGTCGGAGGTTCCCTGGGCTGCTGCAGCACGATGGGGGACGCTGGGGCTGCCATTGGGGTTGCCTTGTCCACAATCTTCTTGGTCTTCTCAGGTAGAAGTCCGTGCTCCGGGGGCAGCTGTTGAAGACGGCGGCTTGCTCGATGCTCCGGGACTACGTTGGTGTTCTCTTTGCGGTCCGGCCTTGGATCACGGCTTGTCGGGGGCGTCCGGTACATGAACGAAAAGCACCTCCACCAGATGTCACGTGGTGGTGACGTTAAGAACACAGTGGCGATACTGTGTAAGGCAAAACAAGATTTTATTGGGCGAACCTGTGCCCACAAAACAGGCTACACTTATAGCACAACGAAAGCGGCGAACACAGTCGGCGATCGTCGAAAATCTGATCAGCGGGTCAAGCACGTCGGCTTTTATACAGAATCGTCGAATGTTCGTTGGGACCCGCGTGCCTTCCACAAAGTTCTACACCATTCGCGTCAGGCGAATAAATCAGATAACACAAGGTTCCGCGACAACAGACTGCGGATAGAAGCATCGATAACTTTCCAGAAACTTCGGATACATGCAAGCGCGTCCCGCGCTGTGCGATAAGATTTGTTAGACGGCGAAACGTGGTCGCCCGATAAATGTAAGTACACGTGTCAATATACTTTTCTCTTGAGGGATAATGGCAACCTGCTGTTCATGATCTGAGAATGCCTGCCAAACGCACCCCAGCCCATTCTTATTCTTCTGATTATTTCCGTCTGATGATCCAGATCCGCGGTCACTACGTGCTTTAAGTAGATGTATTCCCTTACCACTTACAGTGCCTCGCTACCTATCGTAAACTGCTTTTCTCTTCCGAGACTGTGAAGCATTAGTTTTATGCAGATTAATTTTTAGACCCACCCTTCTGCTTCGCCTTTCCAGGTCAGTGACCATGCGCTGCCATTGGTCCCCTGAGTTACTAAGCAAGGCAATATCATCAGCGAATCGCAAGTTACTAAGGTATTCTCTATTACAACTTATCCTCAATTCTTCCTAATCCAGGTCTGTGAATACCTCCTGTAAACACGCTGTGAATAGCATTGCAGATGTCGTATCTCCCTGCTTGACGCCCTTCTTTAGTGGTATTTTGTTGCTTTCTTTATGGAGGACTACAGTGGCTGTAGAGGCACTATACATATCTTTCAGTATTTTTACGTATGGCTTATCTACGTCCTGATTCCGTAATGCCTGCATGACTGCTGAGGTTTCGAGTGAATCAAACACTTTCTTGTAGTCAATAAAAGCTATATATAAGGGTTCGTTATATTCCCCACATTTCTGTATTATCTGATTGGTAGTGTGAGTACGGGATATTGTTGAGTAGCCTTTACGAACTCCTGCCTCGTCCTTTGGCTGACAGAAGTCTAAGGTGTTCCTGATTATATTTGCGATTACCTTAGTAAATTCTTTGTAGCCAACGGAGAGTAAGCTGATCGGTCTATCATTTTTCAAGTCTTTGGCTTCCCCTTTCTTATGGATTAACATTATGTTGGCGTTCTTCCAAGATTCCGGTATGCTAGAGGTCAAGAGGCATGGCGTATACAGGGTGGCCAGTTTTTCTAGAACAATCTGCCCGCCATCCTTCAAAAAATCTGCTATTACCTGATCCTCCCCAGCTGCCTTCCCCCTTTGCATAGCTCACAAGGCTTTCTTTACTTCATCCGGCGTTACTTGTGGGATGTCATATTCCTCTAGACTACTCCCTCTTCCATTTACGCCCTGGCAGCTGCTGGTGCTGTAAAAATCTCTATAGAGCTCCTCAGCCACTTGAACTACCTTATCCATATTACTTATTATGTTGCCGGCTTTGTCTCTTAACACATACATCTGATTCTTACCTATTCCTATTTTCTTCTTCACTGCTTTTAGGATTCCTCCGTTCCTGGGAGCATGCTCAATTCTATCCATATTAAATTTCATTATGTCAGCTGTCTTCCGCTTGTTGATTAACTTGGAAAAGTCCTGCCAGTGCTATTCTAGCTGTAGGGCTAGACGCTTTTAAACATTGGCGTTTCTTAATCAGGTCTTTCGTCTCCTGCGATAGCTGACCGCTTTCCTGTCTAACGAAGTTACCACCGACTTCTACTGCATACTCCTTAGTGATGCCCATAAGATTGTCGTTCACTGCTTCAACACTAAGGTGCTCTTCCTGAGTTAAAGCCAAATGCTTGTTCTGTAGCTTGATTCCGAATTCCTCTATTTCTCTAATGTCCTCTAAAATTCCTTTAAATTCCTCTAAAAAACAAGAATATAAACAAATCTTTGAAGATACCGAAGTTTTAGCGAGACACAGCTTACAGCTCACCCGGGAAATTGTGGAAGCTGATTTCATCAGAAAACTTGGTAGTATTTGCGTTAGTGCCCCCTCTATCGCGCTGACCCCTGGTGAAGTCACGTATCTAAACAGATAGAAATGGTAATGTTTTTTTTTTTTATTTTTTTAGCTTTCAGTGCTGCAGGTGCTTCTGTTAGCGGCCTTCTTGAATTGCTCACCTTCTACTTAAAATCAACTTACATTTCATGGAATGAACAAAATTACATACAAAGAAACGGTGTTTGTATAGGATCATGTCTGGCGCCGGTACTAAGTGATATTTATCTAGCTCATGATGATCGCAATATTCATGGTCACTAGCCACGTCCCCTGTTGTCAAAGTGTGCAAGTTTGTGGACGACTACCTGATATTTATTGGTTGCACCGATCCTGCTTTTGAGCGTGCTGTTTCTGAAGTTTTGAAGATCTTTAAGAAAGAGCTGGAGCCTCTAGAACTTGCGCATGAGGTCCCCATTGGTGATTCCCTGCGCTTTCTAGATCTCAGGCTGTGCCTTGATAACAAACATGTTTGCTGGTGCTTCGAAACGAGAAGTAAGAAGCCACTCTTGCCCTTTAACTCCGCACACTCAAAGCTCGTTAAACGAGGTATTATAAAATTATGTCTCGTTAACAGCCTCAATAAATCGTGCCCACACCAGATGCAACATAGTCTTGCTGCTCAGGTTGATCGCCTTTCTTGGACTTGCTACCCTTTGGCATTAATTTCAGCCATAGCGGAACAGCTTTTGAGGCGCACAAAACGTGATGAGCCCGCTCAATCAGGGAACCAGCTGTCTGAAAGACGCAGGTTTGCAGTGCTACCGTATGTGCATGATGTCTCCCATAGGCTAAAGAACATTGGGCAGCGTGCAGGAATCCCAGTCGTTTTCTCAGCCCCGGAGATGTTGGCAAGGTTCTGTAAGCGCTAAACGCGCCTAAATCGCATCAGAGTTGTTGCTCTGTCGGGCACAGAAAACGTTTTGTGACGTGCACAACGAATGTGGTCTACCAGATTCCCCTGCCTTGCGGCAGTAAATATGTTGAACAGACAGGCAGGGGCTTAAACCATCGGCTAAGATAGCACTGTGACAACGTCCACAGCACTGTACAAGGCCCCTTGGGCATCTATTGCCGGGACTGCGGCTGAGTGCCCCTCTTTGAAGATACTGAAGCTTTAGCGAGACACAGCTCCAGCTCACCCGGGAAATTGAAGCTGATTTCATCAGAAAACTTGGTAGTATGTGCGTTTGTGCCCCCTCTATCGCGCTGACCCCTGGTGAAGTCATGTAACTAAACAGATAGAAATCGTAATGTTCTTTTTTATTTTTTTATTTTATTTTCAGGTTACCATGCTCTTAGTACTGTGACTTGCTGTTAGAACACCCCATGTGACTGCCTTTCATTTTCGGCGCATGCCGCCTCTTGTATATATACACACGATGTGGCAACGCAATAAAGTATTGTTGGAAGTCAGCGCTGTGTATGTCGCCTCTCGCAGTCCTTGTCCTTCGCCCTGTACGTTATTTTTGCGCATGTGCGGCAAACGTTACGTTGAAGAGCATTACTGGGAGGCGCCGGCACCCTGGCCACGACGTGCCTACCTCTACTTTCGCTTCCTTCGGCCGTGTCGTGCAGCTTGACGAGAGTAGCGCTAATCTCCCCTGGTCAACCTATATCGACAATATTAACAGTGCAAAAAAGAACAATACAAAAGAATCGAACTTTGGGTTATTTACTCTGCTTTGCTTATAATTCCACCATTCTCTTTCAAGATAGTACTATGTTGGGATTGCATTTTTTGCGTATGTTACAGACCCCCAACTGCACCCCGCTGTTTCTGTGATGAACTTCATGACGTCTTAAATAATATAGTTACGCGATACTCCACATTGCCTGTTTTTCTGTTGGGAGATTTCAACCTTCCAAACATCTCATGGCACAGTAGTACCGCCACTATCACAAAATATTCTTCGGAATGCGCAGTTTCTTGGTGTTTGTTCTGATTTCAACCTCGCACAACTTGTTGATGAACCTACTCGTACTACTGCACTTTCCGCTAATATTCTTGATCTCATTTTTGCTA